>NC_133661.1:203472301-203788172 GCF_037893015.1 Macrotis lagotis | reverse complement strand
ATCATGATTTCAGAAGGCTAATGACTTCAGAATTATATTTTCCAGATTTTAGTGAGAGATAATGGACTAAAGGTATACACTAAGTCATACATTTTCATAAATAGAAATGTATTGACTTAATTTTAAAATTTTATGTTAGGGCAGCTAGGTGGTACAGTGGATAAAGCACCAGCCCTGGAGTCAGGAGTACCTGGGTTCAAATCGGGTCTCAGACACTTAATAATTACCTAGCTGTGTGGCCTTGGGCAAGCCACTTAACACCATCTGCCTTGCAAAAACCTAAAAAAAAATATATTAAATGGGAAGACTTCTATTTAGGTGGGGGAAGTTGATGGATTGTTACAGCAATACAAAAAAAGAAGGAAATAAATAGTATCAATGAAATGCTGAAAAAATATATATCATATACAGATATACATCATACAAATACATACAAATGACAAAAGGAAATTCAGAAGGAAACAAAAATAGGAAAGTTTTGTTAACTTTATTATATGTCTAAATAAACTGTATGGGGCAGCTGAGAGGCACTATGGATAGGGTTCCAAGTCTGAATCTTTCTGAATTCACATCTAGATTCAGGCACTTACTGGCTGTGTGACACTGGGTAAGTCACTTAACCCTGTTTGTCTCCCTGTTTTCTTATCTGTAAAATGAGCTGAAGAAGGAAATGACAAACCACTTCAGTATCTCTGCCAAGAAAACCCCAGATGAGGTCAAAAAGAGTTGTATATCACTGAAAAATACCTGAACAACAATAAGATGTAGCAGAAGTTCACAGTTTTATATGCCACCTTTTTTCTCTTTTAATCTAAAATATTCATGTTTTGAAAATATGTTTAACATGATTGTATAAGCTCTATCAGATTATTTGCTGTCTTGGGAAGGGGGAAGGAAGAGAGAAAGGAAGAAGAATTGGAACTCAAAATATTACAAAAATAAATGTTAAAAACTATCTTTACATGTAATTAGAAAAAATGAATCTGATAGTCAGAGTTGATTGCCATCCTCTGTACCATCCACCTTTCCAAGGCCACATAAGCTGTGAGTCTGGCCATGATTGTCTTTGGCATTGAAGAGTACCACTGACTTCTTTTATTAAAATGCTAGCATTGTTAATAAAATGACTACCCAGAAAAATTAAAATAAAATATTCATATTTATTAGATTCATAATAAAAAGATAAATTTTAAAATTATATTACTAAGGTATTAGCACTAAATGGCTATATACACCCAAGGAGACCAATGACAAAAGTAAAGTTCTCTACAAAATATGCACAGGAACACTTTTTATGCTAGCAAAAAAGCTAGGGGAAAAAGTGGGTACTTATCAATTGAGAATGGCTGATAAAAAGCTGAGGCATTACAATGTAATGGAATTTTACTAAAAAAAGAAAAGATGAATTCAAATATTCTAGAGAAACACAATATATTTCTAGAGAAACATAGTATAAGATGATTCACAGTAAACAGAGCGGGGCCAATAATACATAACAGTCGTTGTGAGCAGTGAACTAGGCTGGATTCTAAATCAGAATTTTAGAACTAAAGAACTGATTAGGAAATGTACTTTCCCTCATCAGGGATTGGGACTGTGGAAGAGGAATGAGCTAAACTTTCAGATGAGAATGTTGTGTAGTCCAGTTTTGCTCATTTTTCTTCTTTTGTTACAGGGAGTATTCAGTGGCCAAATAGGGTTAAAAACAAATGACTAAGGTATTTAAAAAGTGTAACAGGGTCTGTAATGACTCCCTGAGCAGAACTTTGCCATAGGGATGAAACTGTTTAAGGAGCTGAGAGATCAAAATGAGATGTGTATGTGAGCATGCTAAGCAGGCCCTTCCCCATTTTGGACTCTTATCTGCTTTGCCCTTGAAAAGGACTTTCCACTCACACTGCTGATTTGTCATTCCATCCACATCTTTCGATGAAGCAATTCCATCATTCTTTCCCATCTGGGGGTCATTTCTAATGTGAGAGAGTCAAAAAAAAAAAAAAAAGAGGAATACCTAGAAAACTTTTGGGGCATGCAAGAGCAGCCTGGATTATCTCTGCCGCTATTGCCATGGCATATGAAATTACATCTCTGCTCTAACAAGAATCATCCTGATGAGGCCTGTGCCCAGCAGGAAGATGCAAGCTGTTAACTGAAATTGTAGGGAGTATCACTACTAGGATGCCAGAGGGCCAGGCAGAGTCAGCTATCATAGAGAAAGAAGTAGAACATAGAAATGGCCCTCATCCTTTTGCTATTCCTGCTATTACTCTTGCCTTTCAGTGTCAACTTTAATAGCCCAGATACACAACTTCTCCATTACAGTCTTTCTTTCCATGTTCTGAGGAGAGGTGAGGCTGGTTGGGAAAGTGGGAGTAAAGGTGCAAAGGAGGTAAGAGGGTAAGCTATTTCACAGAACAACTCTTAAGTGTTTTGAATTAATTTTCTCTGTAATATCAAAGGTATTTGGCTCCAGTGTGGCTTGCCTGTGTGGTAATAATATTGAGTTATAAATGGGGGGAAAATCACAAAATCATGGATGTGAGTAAAAGAGTAGAGATGAGACATTTTTCCTGTTTTAATATTTTGAGAGTCTAACACTCATATTGAACCTCACTAAATAATGTCTCTTTTATTAATTAATTATTAGAAAGATGTTTACTTTACTGTAGGTTACAAAAAAGCAAGGAAATGAATGTGGTTTGAACAACTATTGCTATAGCAGCACTCACCAATTATATACCCAGCTTGCACCATTGTCATAAAGGGGAAACAAAACTTTTTTTTTAATTGAAGAGGATAAAAGGAAGGAGGGAATTAGAAAACAGAATCAAGGTAGCAGCTATTTCTATATCTCTTGAACTTAACATGATATTTTGCACATAGCAATTGACTTAATGAATTCTCATACAATTGATTATGGGAAAAAAAGAAACAAAAAAGAGGACTATGCTTTAATATAATGCCTGTTATGTAACAGGCAATATGCGAAGTGCTTTTTACAAAAAATATCTCATTTGATCTTTACCAACAATTAAAAAAATGGGTTCTGTTGTTACCCCAATTAAGGGGTAAAAATTAAGGACAGGCTGGTCAATGGAAGCTAAATGACTTGACAGGACTCACACATCTAGTAAGTGTCTGAGGTTGGATTTGAATTCAGCTCTAACTAAATTCTATCTGATGTGCTATCAACTCCCTTGAGAAAAAAAGGAATGTTGGAACTCTGCTGATAAATCCTTGGAGAATCCAATTTAACTTTCATACTATAATGAATCATTAGTAGGACTCTGTGGAGTAGGATCTTCTCTACGGTATGAATATAAAATTTCTCTTTACAAGAAAAATAAGAAACATGAACAACTGAATTACTTCACTATTTACTAAAGAAAATATTGACCTTAGTTAATTTACAACCTCTGTGGGTCTTGATTTCTTCATTCTTAAAGAGGAGTTCCCCTGAGGCTTCTTTTTGGCCCTAAGTTTCACAGGTAACGATAGAAAATTTTGCCATTACCATCATCAGGTTATTCACATGCAGTATTGGAATATGACCAGCAGATGGGAGAAGTGAGCCCATAAATAAATTTTTATGGCACTGCAGCAGCAGCAGCCTTTATTCATAATTGGTTGAGGGACAGAGAATGGCTTACTGGGTCCACGAATAAAATGCAAGATTACAAGAAGTATGTTTTCCTGACCTTGTAAAAATTATATTATCCAGATACAGTGACAGCCAAATGATGAATTGACAATGACAAACGCTAGAGCTATAAACAGTTATTGCTTAAAACATGGGAGAGATGGAAATATACTTTAAAAATGGATTTGGGCTACAGAATTTATGTGATTTATTAAACAGTATATAAAGAGGAAAGAGAACAACTTTTTTGAATTTAATTTTTCCCAACAATCTAATTTTTCCCAACAATGGAGTTTCTTAGAGACCTGGGAGAAGTGAAAGGATATTTGCAGTGTGTACAAATAATGGATGTTTGGAATTTTGCTGGACTGGTGATATTGTTAGTCAACAGCATTTATTAAGAGTTTATCATAGGGTGGCTAGGTGGTGCAGTGGATGGAGCACCAGCTCTGGAGTCAGGAGTACCTGAGTTCAAATATGGCCTCAGACACTTAATAATTACCTAGCTGTGTGGCCTTGGGCAAGTCACTTAACCCATTGTTTCAAAAACCTAAAAAACAAACGAAAAACAAGAGTCTATCTTGGGGGCAACTAGGTGGCACAATGGATAGAGTACTGGCCCTGGAATCAGGAGGACCAGAGCTCATATCTGACCTCAGATACTTAATACTTACCCATGTAACTTTGGACAAGTCACTTACCTCATTGTCTTGCAAAAACAAAAAATATTCTATCAGGTACTAAATATTGTGCTAGAGATGCAAAGAAAAACAAAAACCAAGGGCCTGGTCCTAAGGGAGAAAACAAGAAAATAGAATAAACTGGAGTGCCTGCTACTAAGGGAAAAAAACAAGCAAATAGAATTAATTGGAGATAATAAGGGAAGGTGCTAGTATTAATTAAGAGAGACCCAGTTTTTGTAGGAGGAGGGATTTTAGCTGAGATTGCAGGGAATTCAGGGATGAAGATAAGGAATGAATTCCAGGTTTGGGGGTCAGTTAGTGAAAATGCAGTAACTTGGGAGATGTGTCTCATGGGTACTCTTTTCACTGATGAAGTGATCTCTACCTATCTTCTTTCCTTTTTGCGGTGTTGAGGAAAAGGCTAGATCAGATTTCTGTTTACCTGAGTTGAGTTTCCTCTTTGCCCAACCTATATATGATATCAATATTCATTACTAATGTAACCCATGTTTTACTCCTCCCACTCTCTCTCCACAAACTCTGGTTTACATGGACTAATTTTTATTTTAATTGCTGACCCCCAAAGAGTAATTCTCTTTATGGGCCATTTGCCCCCATCCAGAATTAACTTGGGGAAACTTCTAAATATAGCTTGTATTTAGGTTTTCATTGGAGGGAAGGCTAAACTTTAAAAAAAAAAAGGAAGTCTTTAGCTCCCATATAAATCTTTATTTCACCAATTAGAATGTAGAAGGAATTCACAAAAGCCTATATAGAGTCACAGAATACCATTTAATGGCTCACAGAGGGAGTTCCCTTCAGAACAAACTAAAATAGAAGTTGCCATTGGTACAACTCTTTGACATTTCATTGAATTCTCAGCTTTCCCACAAAGTTCAAGGTCCCTACTAACCCATAGAATTCCCTAGAGTTTAGACTCCCCCTGGAAAGGAAACATACTGTGGGCAGGCTGTCACAGTCCATAGACCTGCAATGTCCCTATTAATCATGGAGATATTGGAGAGCAAAGTATAGTCTCTTGTCGTCTTAGTCTTGTGGCTTTAGTTCTTTTGCTGTTCTCCACTTGAAAGGGCTCTTTGATCATTTTCTTTCTCTAAGAAACATGTGATTCAGGAAATTTACTTCTGTCTCCTAGAAGGTCAGATCCCTCACTCTCTTGAACTTAAGGTTACTAGAGGTAATACTTAAAAGCCTGGTGCTGCCTAAGCAAATCCCCCCTGTATTCAATTATTATCTCTATGTGGATAATTCTCAAATCTACTTATCCAGCTAACGTATCTGCTGACCTCCAGTTTTGTAATTCCAAGTGAGAAAATGAGAGATTTGGAACATCTTTAACTGGATCTCAACTTAAATTCAACATGGCTAAAACTGAATTCCTTATCTTTACTCTAAAACTCTCCCTTCATCCTAACTTCCCTCATTATTAAAGGTACTATCATTTCTCAAGTTTACAATCTTGGGGTCATCCTTGCCTCATCTTCTTTCATCTCTCATATACAGTCTCTTGCCAAGGCATGCTGATTTTATCTTTGAAACCATCAAATATGCCCCCACACTACCCTGATAATGTCTAAATTACTGTAATAGTCCATTTAGTCTGTTTCCCAGTCGTAAGACTCTCTCCACTTTGGTCCATCCTCCAGTTAAGCTGTCAAAGTGATCTTCCTTTTAAAACACAGATTTGATTGTGTCATATTCCCCACTACTCAATTGACTCCAGACTTTCGATTACCTCCAGGAGAAAATATATAACATCTCTGTTTGGTGTTCAAAGACCTTCATAATCTTCCCCTCATCTTTTTTTTTTAACAACTTTTCTTTTAGGTTTTTGCAAGGCAAATGTTGGGTTAAGTGGCTTGCCCAAGACCACACAGCTAGGTAATTATTAAGTGTCTGAGACCGGATTTGAACCCAGGTACTCCTGACTCCAAGGCCAGTGCTTTATCCACTATGCCACGTAGCCGCCCCTCCCCTCCTCATCTTTCCACTCTTCTCCACATACTCTGTGATACAGTGACACTGATCTCCTTCTGTACTGATTTTATATGGGAGATGGGAAAGGAAAAGGAGTTTGAGGGAAAAGATAAGAAATTCCTTGCACAAAACATTCTACATTCTGACTCCATGTATTTTCACTGACTGTTCCCTGTGCCTAGAATTTCCTCCTTCCTCATTTCTGCCTCCTGACTTACCAGTCTTTCTTCAAGTCCTAGCTAAAATTATACCTTCAATAGAAATCTTTATTCCCCCTTGATTTTTTGTCTTCCCCTGAGATTACTACCAACTTATCCTATACATTTTTTCATTTTTGCAATTTTTTTGAGAACAGATATTTTCTTTTACCTTTCTCTGTATCTCCAGTATTTAACATTGTGCCTAAGAACATAATAGGCACAAGAAGTGCTTATTGATTGACTCTTCTAGATAGACTAATTCCTGGATCACACGGAAGAAATCACCTCTATTCTAAGCAGTTGGAGTTCAGGAACACTGATCATAAAGTCTTCTCTCTGGTCACATGGGCAATCAGAAGTCTGCCACATGCTGCTGAGGGAAGTATAGACATTCTACCACTGCAATGGCTACTGTCATCTCTTGGGCTAGAAAATTCTACTCTCAAAAGTTCTCCTCTTAGATCCACCAGGTAAGGAAACGGTGGAGGAGCATGTGTATTCAGCCACGGTCTGTCTTCCAAAAAGGGGGAAAAGATGAAGACAGGAACTAATGTATGAAATGGAAAATTAAAACAATTAAAAGAAAAATTAAAAAGCAGATCACCAGTCTCTTTTATCAGTTTTTGGGAAGAGTAGGGGGGAGAGGAAGGTAGGAAGACTAGGTGACGCATTGGGAGTAGAGAAAGAGAAAGATGGGTTCTTCTGATGAGAAGCTGGCCTCCTAAAGAACCTTAACCAACCAAATAACTTTGAGAACTACTTCGGTCACCAAAACTTATACCTTAGGACAGCCAAGGAGGTGGCTCCAAACCAAATGGACAGCTAGGTGGTACAGTGAATACAGCCCCAGCCTTAGAGTTAGGAGGATGTGTACTCAGGACTCAGACTCTTGACACTCACTAGCTGTGTGATCTTGGGAAAAATCACTTAACACTAACTGCCTGGCATCCAGGGCTATCTCTGTCCTGATTCTTATCTGACCACTGGACCCAGATGGCTCTGGAGGTGAAAGTGAAACTGGTAACAGCACAGCACCCCTCACTCAAATCCAATTCATTTGCTTGTCATGGCATCACCTCCCTGATGTTATGGTCTTCTTTGAGAACAAAGGATAAACATCATCCAAACCAGATGATCTCATTTTCTAAGATCTCATAGGTTGTCTTTTTGTTTTTTGACTTGCCCAAGGTCACACAGCTAGGCAATTTTAAGTGAGGTCAGATTTGGACTCAGATCCTCCTGATTCCGGGGCCAGTGCTCTATCCACTGCACCACATAGTTGCCCCAATAAGTTGTCTATATTTTATTTATAGAGGTCAGTGAACATAACTGTTTCCTATAAAAGAAAGGTGGAAGGTCCTCCTTGAGTAACTTGCATTAAGAATATATTGTGAATTTTGCCATTTCTAGGGTTCCTAGTGCTATTTAAAATTAGCTTAAAAGTATAAGAAAATCTTTTCCCATCCATAATGGTTTCCTAACTTAACAGGGTCATTGCAAGTTGGCCCTAAGACAGACAGACTTACACTAAGAATTAATTTATGTTACATGCATTGTATGTAAATCTTGGCTCACATAGTTTACACTTTGACTAAACCAAATCCTATTCAAAATCAAGGTCCTGTTAATGTTATCCTCTTCTACTAAATCTTTTTTTATTCAATTTTTTTCAATTACAAGCTATGATAGTTTTTCAACATTCATTCATTTGCAAATTTATGAATTACATTTTTCTACCACCCTCCCTTCCTTCCCCCCTTTCCTTGTCAGCAAACAGTCTGGTAAAAGGTGTACATTTACATTGTGTTTAATATATTTACATTTTAGTCCTTTTGTGTAAGAGGAATTAGAAGGGGAAAGAAGAAAATCATGAGATAGGAAAAACATAAGGGGAAGTTTTTAAAAAGTGAACATAGAATGCAGATTACATGATTTTTTCCTCTGGATGTAAATGTTATTGTCCATAACAAGTCTCTCAGGGTGTCTTTGATCTCTGACATGTTGAGAGGAGCTTCATCCACTAACATTGATCATCTCACAATGTTGTTAACGTGTACAATATTCTCTTGGCTCTGCTCCCTTCACTCAGCATCAGTTCATATAATTCTTTGTATGCTTCTCTAAAATCTGACCACTCATGATTTCTTATAGAGAAATACCCAATAACATTCATATATTATAACTTGTGCGGTCATTCCCCAAATGATGGGCATCCCCTCAATTTCAAATTCTTTACCACTACAAAGAGACATTTAAGTCTTTCAGGAAATTTCTAATCCCTTGATAATTTTTTCCTTTAAACTTACAGCATTTTCAACAAGTGTTTATTAAATATCTACTATATGTAAGGAATTAGAATGTGATAGATAAGTAACAGTCTACATACCACTGATGTGGTCTACTCCATTCATGTAGAAGTGATGTGACTTACTTTTGTATTTATGGCTATATAACTTGCAAAATAATTTAGCAAAGAGTTATTGAGAGAATACAGAATGCAGAATAAAAAAAAAACCACATTCCTCCATTCAAGAAGTTTAAAATCTAGGAGGAGAGTCAAGGATGTATGTCAATATAATACAAAACCATAGGTATAAGAATTGCAATATGTTTCTTTGTACATGTCAAGGTGTTAGAGCAATGTCTTGAACATAGAAGTGCTATTCATTGTAATGGTAATGCAAAAATAATACCATGCAAAGACATGCAAGTCATTAGACTTGAAAATGAGTCAACCTGACCACTTGCTGTTCTGTGGTCATTACTAGAGCAGCAGTAAAAGAGAATTTCTTCCACTTAGTGTGACTTTGGCCAAGCTATTTTGACTTCTCCTAGTTTCTTATTTCAAGATCCCATTCCCATTCTAAATCCTGATCTTAAAATGAACCTGTTGAGCTTTGATACTGAAAATGGTTGTAGTGAAACAATCTGGTCACCAGAAGGTTCTGAATAAAGACAGCTGGATTGGCTCCTTCTATTCTGGACTAATTAAGAGACAGAAGTTACAGATTGCTGCTTTCTGTCCATGTAGCCTAGTGCTTAAAATAGCAGACGAGGCTATGACTATCCCTACACTGCAACACTCTGTGAGGGCTGTCATAATGTTGGCTTTATCTTTTTTTTTAAGGTTTTTTTTTTTTTTGCAAGGCAAATGGGGTTAAGTGGCTTGCCCAAGGCCACACAACTAGGTAATTATTAAGTGTCTGAGACCAGATTTGAACCCAGGTACTCCTGACTCCAGGGCCGGTGCTTTATCCACTGTGCCACCTAGCCGCCCCTATTTATCTTTTGTTTTTACAATTACATGCAAGGATAGTGTTCAATATTTATACTTTTGCAAGCTTTTGTGTTCCATATTTTACTATTACCCTCTCTTCCCTCCCCCCTCCCCATGGCAGTTAGCATTTTGATATACTCATGTACAATCATGTGTTGACTTTAATTTTAAAAAATTATAAGCAGACAACTTTGCCAAATGAACAACAAACTAGAAAGTTTGAGAGTGTATATACAGTTTACTGGTTTAATTACTGGCTTAATTTTTTCAATTTAAATTTTCAATTTATTAAATAAATGATACTTTATTATACTTCATGGTACTCAGGAATATATGATAAATAAGCCTGACTTACATGTGTGCAAAACAATTTTCTTTTCTCATTTTACAATTGACACTTTGATAGTGATTTAAAGTTTTCAAATAATATATTTTCATTTTTAATCTCATTAAATTAAATCACATAATCTCATTTAATTCTTACCCTATGAGACACCAATATTATCTCCATTTTACCGATGAAGAAATTGAGGATCAGTTGAGGTCTTGACTACGACCATACATCTAAGAAGTGTTAGAGGGAAGATGCGAACCCACATCTTCCTGACTTCACTCTAGTTACACTATACTGTACCATCTAAGGATCAGAATTAATATCAAATGCTATCTTAATCACTACCCTCACAATGACATCTAAATTAAGAGACAAATATGATCTTACTTAAAGTCAAGAAGGATTCAGCAAAGTTAAGAAGGTACTAGGTACTGGGGATACAAAAACAATGCTTCTGCTTTCACACATCTTTTAATCTATTCCTATGAAGGAGGATTTAAAGTATGCACAGATAAATGAATACAAGATAATTTGAGAAGGGAAAGGTAAAACCAGGAAGGCTTATCAGAGAGGAATTCTAAGTTTAACCCTGAAGAAAAATAATTTCCCAGTTGGATGGATTTTCTACCCTTTATCCCACTCATTTCAGACTACATTCTACCTCTATCTTTTATATAATTACTTCTCCCCTTCAGGGAGCAATTCTACAAATCTGAAGGGTCTACTTGAAAAGCTATTTCTTGTTGGATATCCTGTGTATTTAATAGATTGAGGAAACATAAATTCTGGACCATCAAAGTATGACCTGCTTATTGGACAAATAGGAAACCTGAGATAGAGGTAGTAGGTCCAAAGAAGTGGATAGAGCGAATACTAGGAATAGGGCCACAAATTTAGGCATTTGGAAGCCATAAGGATAGAATAATTTCTCTCTCTCTCTCTCTCTCTCTCTCCCTCTCTCTGATTTTGTATTTACTTATGTGATTATATGTTGTATCCCCAACCTAAAATTTAAACTCTTGGAGGAAAGAGAACATTTCATTTTTATGTTGAGTTTAACATAGTAAGCTACACAAAAATGGATGTTTAGTGAATGTTAAATTGAGCTCATCAAAGGAGATAATAAAAAAATAACTGACATATAGCACTTTAAGGTGTATAAAGCTTGTGGCATGCATCTTCTCATTTCATGGGAATAAGGGAAAGGAGTTTCAGCATCCTATTACTTCCACTCAACATCTAAAACAAGTTTACCTCCAGGGTCAGCCTTAGGCTGATAGTATGACTTTGGGGACAAGAAAAAGGCAGTTTGCCTCTCTTCATATGTTAGATTTAGAACAGTTGTTCCTTTAATTAAACCACAATTATTAAGAAAAATTTACTAAGTACACACCAGAGACAGCAAACACTTTGGTGTCAGTGGTCTGAAATAAGATGGAAGTGGAAAGTGGAAGTGGAAAGGTGAAGGAGATTTCAGGAAAATCTCAAAACCTAGTTTTGCTTTCTATTTTTTTCCCCTGGATTTTAGGGTCATTAATTTTTGTTTTTTTGCTCTGTCTACTTGGGCTCTTCAGCAAGAAAAGCAATAATTATTTTTCATAATAACAACTACAAAAATGCTCACTCAACCATGTATACTACCTGGGATCAGTTTTTTATTTTAACCAATTTCTGTTTATTGGAGTTACATCCCAGAGACAACTCTACAATCTCTCAGAAGTTTACTTTCACCTAGAGATTTATTTGTGTAGTGTTGTTTAGTTGTTTTCATTTCTCAGACTATAACCACATTTGGGTAAGATACTGAAATGGTTTGCCATTTCCTTCTCCAGATCATTTAACTACTTCTCCAGAGTCCCACAGCTAATAAGTGTCTGGGGTCAAATTTGAACTCAGAAAGAGGAATCTTCTTGACTCCAAGCCTGGCATTCTATCACATTGTGTCACCTAGCTACCCTTTCTCTATAGTTTAAACCCTTACTAATGAAGTTATTTTGGGGTCAATTAACCAGTAAAGCTTCCTTATAAATTCAACAAATATTTGAATGCCTGCCTGGAAATCTCTGCGATAGGTACTGTAGGGAATAAAAAGATGATGCTTCTCCTTCGTTCTCAAAGAGGACCATGACATCAGAGTGGTGATGCCATGACAAACCCAAGAATTGGATTTGAGTGAGGGGATGCTGTGTTAAGTCACCAGCCTCACTTTCTCTTCTAGAGCCATCTGGGTCTAAGGGCCAGATATGAATCAGCATGATTGCAGATGGCCTTAGATACAAGGCAACCAGGGTTAAGTGACTTTCCCAAGGTCACACAGCTAGCAAGTATAAAGGGTCTGTGGCTGGATTTGAACTCCTATCCTACTGACTCTAAGGCCAGTGCTCTATCCAATAACTGCCCAGGGAATAAAAAGAATAACATGTTGTCTCTGTACTCTTAGTCTTACAATAAGCATAGTATTGTGATTTCATTGGTACTGATAATTCCTAGGTGAAGAAACTCCTAACAATTCAAGTGAGCACTTTCTTTGCAACTTAAGTCTTGGAAAGTTGCCTAGAGCATAGAGATTGTCTCCATTCAAGGGCACACAGCCATAAGTCTCAGAGGTGGGAAATGAATTCAGATAATTTACAGTAAATGAAGCACACGGTATCTATAATAAAAGATAATGTCAAAGTGTCATAAGAATGTTACACAGTAGTACAGAGTTCAAAACAGAGAGATAAACCAAAGATGAGACTATGGTTGCAGATCTTCATGGTATGAATTTTTGATGATGCTTAACTCTTCACATACCCTTTCACTTAAGCTCCCTGAGATTAATTTTTCTCATGTGTAAGATGAGGGATTTGTTATGAACTCTGAAGTCCCTTCAGCTCTAAATCTAAGCTCAATAAAAAGGGAAATAATCAGCAAAATGAGGTTTGAGAGCTCTTTGCTTTGGGACTTTCCACTGAGACAGCAAATCACTTAACTCATTTGCCTCAATTTCCTCATCTGTAAAATGAGCTGGGAAAGGAAATGGTAAACCACTCTAGTATCTTTGCCAAGAAACTCCCCAAAAGGGGGGTCAGATAGACTGAAAATGACTGGATGACAGAACAATAAATCATCCTGAAAACCCCACTCTTGGATATTTTGAATGTATATAATTCTCATTTGGGATGCACCATCATCTATTTCAAGATATTAAATTCAGTAATTTTAGGGGAAAATGAATATTCTTTTGGATTATTCATTTATTTTTATTTGCCTAATTCTTGAGGATTTCAAATAATTCAGTTGTAAAAAAAGTAAGAAAAGATATCTTTTCATTTTTTAAGAATTGTTATCTTATGTAAACATAAAGTGCTTTAACCAGACCCCTTAATCCTACTTTACAAGGCATCAGATTAGGCCAATTAAATTACATTTAAGTGATTAGTTTACATTTTTTAGCAGAAGTGAGTCATGCACAAAGGAGGGTATACTCCACTTGCTAAATATGTGTAACAGAAAATCTTTAAAATATGATGGGATTGGACCTGTGACTTTTTTCATATAGGGAACTGCCAGATGAGGGGTTTCTCTCCACAATACAGGTCAGCAGCTTCTCTGTAATTTATTGCCTGAAATACAGATTAACAAATTTGCCCAGGATCAGAAAGTCAGGATGAGGGTCAAAGATGGGACTTGAACATAGGTCTTCCAGAGCAGATTACTCTACAGCTTTCTCTCATTCACAGCATATTCACTGTGAAATAAGTAATCCAAAAGAATATTTTTTCTCTAAAAGTGGGAAAAAAGGAAAATTACAAATATTTGAAGAAGTCACCCATTCTTTTCTACCCCAAATCGCCTTCAGCGTCAAAAATTGTTTCTGAGCTAGTCTACCAGGCAAAGTCATGAAAAAGCAACTTTATGTTTTAATTTGTGGAAATTAATGGGAAATTTGGCAACTTCTTTAAGTATAGGAGGAGGAAAAAAAAATGAGCTGCATCATCAATTGCCCCTAATGCACATTCTGTTCTGCTTCTTTCTTTATCCAAGCGGTCTGACCTAAGATTCGGGAGAAACGACTGCTGATGTTGAGAATTTCAAGAGATTTTTAAAGCTTTCTTGACTTTTAAAGAGCTGAAATATCTTTCCTGTACGAGCAATTCAAATAGCGCACATAGGAAAAATTTACATTTACTTGTAGTGCATTCTACTTGAGTTAAGGAAAAGAACAGATTTCAATGACCCTGAAGCTAGTAGTAGCGGATCTCGTTTCAGCCTTTTTTTTTTTTTTTGGTTTATGAAATTGTATACTTCCCCCGGAGAGTGATAGCTATAAATCAATGTTAGAGACGAAGGGGGAGGGCAGCTTTAAAGTAGTGTTGGTGCATCAGTTGTAGTCCTGCGAACTGCTGACCAGTGAGGAAGGAAGAACAAGGGCAGGAGAGGACTCAGGACCTGGAAAACAGCGGGGTACGCTGGGGGTGGGACTGCGTTGTCCCCCCCCCGTAATAGATAAATGATGATAAAATACAAACTACCAAGTGTCCTCTTCCATTTTTGCGGAATATCCTGTTTCCTGGCTGTGAAATGAGGTCAGCTCACCTGCATCTCTGAACTTTCCTAAATCCAGCCCCCGTCCCATCCGCCGAAGTGGGGCGCCTGGACGCCCTCCGCTGGCGTGTGGGCTCTTCCTGCCCCCCACGTCCCTTGGTTTTTGGGGGGCCGAGGCTCATTCTCTTGGCTTTCCTCTCGGGCAAGTCTTCTGACTCTACGAACAAACAAACCTTTGAGGCGGAGGGGTCAAATGCCCCTTTTACTTGGGTTGGGGCAATTTCTGGCTGAAAAAAACTTTGCTATCCCACGGAGCCCCGGGCTGTCCCCTGCCCCCGGGCCCCCGTCGGGTTCGTCCTGCCCCGGGCCCGAGGCCCCTTTGACCTCCAGGCCGCCGGGAGCGGGGCAAATCCGCGGCGTCATCGCCCGCGACTCCCGGGCTCCGCGGGCGCCCCGGGCCCTGCGCCTTGGGAGGCCCCCGCGGCGGGAGGCCCCGCCGGGTGAGGCCGAGGCGCTCGTGCCCGCCACACCACCTCCCCCCGCCCCGAGGGCGTCGGTGCCCCCGACCATCGTCTGTGGCGGACGCAGTACGACGTGGGCTAGAGGCCACCATGCCACGACGAGGCGGCGTTCGCGAAGCCTGCGGCGGAATGGGGGGAAGAGGTCGCCGCCGCCGCCTCCGCCTCGGCCCCTCCCCCCTCGCCGAGCCGCACTTCCCTGCTCGGGACCGGCGGGTAGCCGCAGCTTGCGGCCGGAACTACAAGCCCCAGAATGCTCCTGCGCACGCGCGCTGCCATTGTGATGCTCCTTTCCCGGTAACTCGCCCTCTCAGGCAAACCTGAAGATAGCGGCATTTCTCCGGTGGGGGGCGGAGACCCTCTTTGCCCGATTTCCCTCCCCCTCGCTGATAGGCAATGGGATCAGCCAACCGACGCGACGGACTCGGACCGCGGCCTCCAATCAGCGGCTGCGGCGGAGAAGGTGGGCGTGCGCCCTGGCGGGGCAGGTGGGCTAGGCTGTGCCGGGTGGCGAAGGGGGAGAATAACGTCGGGTCGGGTCAGCGGGCGCTGCAGTAGTCGCCGCAGCGGCGATGGGAGCGGTGGGGCCGCGGCGGCGGCGGCGGCGGCAGCAGGAGGAGCGGGGGCTGGAGCGAGAGCAGCGGCCGGGGGCAGCCAGCGGCAGCGACCGCCGCCGCCGTCGCCAGTAGACGCGAGCGGTGCCCGCGGGGGGGAACGACCCGACCGGCCCGGCCGGCCCGCGAAGCCGCGCAGGGGGCCCCGCCGCAATCGGGCGGCGGGGGATGGGCAGGCGGCGGCGGCGCCTGCTCCCGAGGGCTGATCCCGCCCGGCCCCGGCCCTGAGCCGGGCCCGACCCCGCCGCCTGGAGCTCCTGTGTCCGCCGCGGCCCAGGTAGGACACGCCCCCCGCGCCCTTCCCCCAGGCGCTGCCCGCGGGCGGCCGCCAGACCCTCGGCGCCCCACCTCTGCGGCCGTGTGCGCCCGTGCCACTCACCCGCATCCTTCTGGCACTCCTGCCATCGGCGCCAGGACGGCGGCACCCACCGCCGCACGTGTCTCATCATTCAGCTGAAAAAGCCCCAAAGCATCCGGACGCAGCCCCCCCCACCCCGGGCGAGGAGCCCCCGGCGCCGCCGCCGGGCTGGGGGGTGCGACTCTGTGATGCCTAGGCTGCCAGTCATGCCCAGGGACCTGGGCACTTGGGAGCGGGGGTGCTGCTGCTGCCGGGCCGCTGTGGGACAAGAGCCAGAGACTCCTAAAGTAAATGTGGTCGGGAGGACGGGATTCTTGTGTTTTGCTTTGAGAGGAGGTTGGTAGGCGACAACCACCTCCCAGTGAACTCCTCCCACTTCTGGACATGGAGGAGCCTCGGGGATTGACACATCCTCTTGTGTCATTTCGTTCAGACAGCTTTCCTCAAATCTTCTGTAGAGGTGTTTGGTGTAAAGCAGAAAGGCAGGACCTGCGTTTAGTCAAGGCTGGATTGGAATTCCCCTTCTGACACTTAATAAACTTAAATTTTTTTGAGCGTCGCCATTCTCATTTTTATAAAATGGGAATGATGATATCTGTAGTAGAGTTAGTTGCAGTGGGGAACAAATGAGAAAGAGCTCCTTCTGCCTCTGGGGCCGAGTAGAATAAGTTTAATTCCTTTAAATACTTAGAGTTTTCATACCTTCCCATCCCCAAGTCTTTTTCCTTTTCCAAGTAAACTATCTCCAATTCTTTCAGCTGATCATCATATCACATAAACTTGAGGTGTGTCATCATCCTGTTTGCCCACCCCTGGACAATCTCCACTTTTTTCAATTTTAACCCGAAAATGTGCTGCTTAGAGTGTAACACAGGACTCCAGAGGGAGTTTGAAGAGTGTGGGGGGGCCATCCTAAGCCAGGATTCTTTGCCTTTCTTAATGAGTTCTAATAATAAAAGTGCAATTTTATTAGCATTCTGGGCTACTTTTTCCTACTGTCGACTCTTCCAGAACTTGCAGGCTACAAAACTCTTTAGATCTCTTCATAAAGCTGCTATCTTGTTTTACCTTCCTCCAATTCCATCACAATCCTGTAACCTTGAATTGTATTGAACTTTTCAGTTCCCACATTTTCTTTCACCTCCATTTACTGTCAGTTTCCAAAACTTGCCAATTCTACCTCTAAAACATTCCTTATATTTCCACATTTCTGTCCCTTTCTCTCTACTCATATGGTCACTATCCTAATTCATACTCGGCTCACTTTTCTCTTGTTTTGTTGCAACTTTCCTACTTCTAGTCTTTTCCTTATCCAATCCATCCTTTCAGCTGACAAAATAATTTTTCCAAAGCCTGTGCCTGCAATAATCTTAAGTGATTCACTACTGCCTAAGATAAGCCACATACTCTTCATCCGGTTATATTTAAAGCTTTGAATAGTCTGACTCCAAGCTACCTTTACTAAGTTTACTTTATACTTTTCTTCATGCATGTTCCAGTGATTGTTCTTCCAAACTTGACTCTCCAACTCCTATCTCAACCTATTGCACAGATTATTCAGCATGTCTGGAATTCACTTGCTCTTTTGTTTCCACCTTTTAGAATTCTCAATCTCACCTCAAATGCCATCTCCTTTGCAGAAACATCTCCTGATTCCCTTCCTTGTTAAAAACTCTCTTTTCCCTCAGATTATGTTTTGTTTTGTTTACCAGTTGTTAATATTTTCTTCATTCTCAAATTATCTTGTACATATATGTATATCTATAATATCCCCCTAGGAAAATAAAAATTCCTTGAGAACAAGAATTGTACCTTCAGTGTTTATTATAATAATGACTGCTTCCCAGATAGTTGGTATGTAATAATTATTTTTTAAATTTAATGTAAAATGCTTTGCAGATCTAAAATGCTAAAGAAATATTAGCTGTTATTATTGAAAATATATATCATTTGAAACTTGGATCCTTATACAGTGTTAAATATTTGGTTCTGAGCCATTAGTGGAATTATCTTGATATCTGAATATTGATCTGTTTCGGTAACCACAGCAGAGATGCATGTGTAATTTCCTTTCACCAAAATGCAGTGGAGAAGGGAACATTTATTTACATCATTATCCAAAGAGTGCTATAAAATGGGGGGAAATGAAGAATGCAAATGGGTTTTAATAAAGCAAGGAAATTTAGTATTGTTATATGTTAAATTCTTCCAATTTTGGACAAAGATTATCTTCAACGTATCTTAAGTGTGGAAGAGGTTCATACACATGATTTTGTGTGTGGTTTGGGAAGTCTGAAGAATTCAAACTGTAAAAGCTATCTTAATAATTGAATCTTTGTAACAATTGTACTTTGTAGTAATTGTATGATTTTATCAAGAGGGGGAAAAAGGGTTGATGAAGCAGGTTTTGGAGGAAAATTCTTCCTTTTTTTTCGCATGTAGTAGTAAACATGTAAAGGAAATACTATTTTTCTTTCTTTTTTTTTTTTAATTTGAGAGATAAAGTGAAGATTTAAGTCCATAGCCTAAAATGGTCATTGAATAAGAGCAAAGGGAAGTACAGAATAATTGAGTTCTATTTTATTTATTATCCTACTATATCATCTTAAAATACAACTCAATTTTTTTTAAAGGTTTTTTTGTAAAGCAGTGGGGTTAAATGGCTTGCTCAAGGCCACACGGCTAGGTAATTAAGTGTCTGAGGCTGGATTTGAACTCGGGTACTGACTCCAGGGCCGGTGCTCTATCCACTATGCCACTGCACCACCCCTCAACTCCATTTTTAAGTGAATAAATTCTATACTGCGTATGATTTAAGGGTTTTCTATCCTATGAGTTTTATTAAGATGCTGGTTGGCAACTTGTAAGAGGCTAAAGGAAATTTGCTTTGTCAACATTTCTTTAATATTGATAAAAATTGTATGTGCTTTTAGATACCTTTTAAATGATACATTAAAAGTAATTTTGATTTTATCAAACAAATGTGATAAGGCAGTACTGCATTTAACTTTCTGAGTGTCTCTTACACTTAATATAAAGGGACTCAGAAATGTAAAATAGTGTTATAAAATTGGCTTTCAAAGTGGCAGTACCATTTTGTGAATGGTGGAGTTCAATTTGTAAATTGGTCCTATATATATATAGGCCATTTTTCAGCTTCAGAAAATAAGCATTAATGGAAAATAAATTGAAATTTTCTTTTAATATTTTAAGTACTCATTAAAATCGATTTAAGCATTGATTATTAGAATTCTTTCACCCTGCTTGACAAGTCTTAGGACTTTTATACTTCTCCAATTTCTTTCCTAATATCTTTAGTTCTCATTCTTGGAGAAATCTCTTTTCTAGGAATAGGATTGCTATGTTTCTCAAAATTTTATTTTAATCTCATTCATGGACTGATTTATTCACTCTTTTAGCCCTTTGGTTAAATGATAACTATGCTAAGGATTTCATTTAGCAGATTTAATTGGTGAAAGTTACAGAACATTTTAGATTTTTTTTTACAGGGCATTGGGGTTAAGCGACTTTTCCATGGTCACACAGGCTAGGTAACTATTAAGTATCTGAGATAGAATTTGAACTCAGGTCCTCCTGACTCTAGAGTCAGTGCTCTAGCCACTGTATCACTTAGCTGTCCCCACATTTTAGATATTTAGAGTTATTTAGGTTTGAAAATTTTCAACTGTATTTTGTTACATGTCCTTTTAATATATGCATTATATATTAATAATATATAATATATAATATATTAATAATATATGCAGTCAGTCTCTAGTAGCATTTTTTTCCCCCTTCAAGAGAAATGATCCTGTTTGTCTTGAAGACTCTCACCTTCAGGTTCAGGTTAACTATCATATAAATGTATAAAGAAAACTTTAGTGCCCAGATAATGTTCTTCCAAAAATTTATCTTTTTAACAGACTCATTTTTGAACACTGCTCTAATAAAAAGGTGCTTCTGACTTCATTAAAATGAGGTGACCTTTGGATACAGGCACAAAATACAGATTAGAAATATTCTGAGTATATAGCTTTGAGAGGCATTTGTATGCTGTAGGAATAACTAAAAGCATTTAGAGTGAAGGGAATGAGATTGCTAATGAAGAGTGAGTGGGAAAGAAAAAAAAAGACTAGGGGCTACCAAGAGCCCTGGTAGATATTTGTTTACAGGTAGTGGGAAGAAGATGAGGAGACTAAGAAGAAGCAAACATAGGAAGATACTAGGAAAGACTACTATCGCCAAAACTAAGGGAGAAGAGGAGCATTAAGACAAATAGAGTGGTCAGCAGAATGAAATGATACAGGAAGGTTGTGAAAAGTAATCTTTCTCTGTATTTTATCTTGGTGATCTCCTCAGGGTCCATCAGTTCAATGCTTTATGATGATGACCACTAAATCTGCACATTCAACCCTCATTTCCCACTCCTGAGCTCCTATCCCACAAGACCCAACTCAAGCATTTATTAAATGCTTACTATGTTCTAAGCAAAGTGTTAAGTGCTAAGAATACAAAAAAAAATGGAAAAATATTTTCCCTGCCTTAAAGGAACTCATATTCTAATGGAGAATATAACATGTTTAACACATTTAGGGAAATACTTTTGTATGCAGGAATATAAAAGTAGAAACAAAAAGATTTTGACAATCAATTCAATAAATGGGGAAGTGAAAAATGGTAGAGTCCTTGACAGTACATAATAGGAAAGTTGGAAAGAGGTGGGGAGAGTTTGAGGGAGAAAGACAATTAGGTGCTGTTTTGGACATGATAAGTTTGAGATCCAGTTCAAGATTTCCAAAGGCAGGTCGTAATGGGTGACTGTGCCTCAGAAGAGAGACTAGAGCTGGATCTGGGAATCATAAAAGTTTTGTTATATAGATGATAATTGATCCCAAGTGAGCTGCTCAGATCAGCAAGTCAGATAGTATAAAGTGAAAAGGGAAGAAGGTTCAAGAGGGAGGAGGAATTTAGTAGGGTTCAAGAGGGAGGAGGAATTTAGTAGGAATGACATGAATTAAGGCTAGCAAATGAGATTAAGGAGACAATGGTGAATTAGGAGAAAATAGTGTCAAGAAAAACCTAAAAGGAGGAGAATGTGTCTAGGGAAAGATGGTTGTCAATATTATCAAGTTTTACAGAGATCAAGAAGCAGAATGACTGAAAAAGAAGTCTTCAGATTTGGTAATTAGGAAACCATAGGTCACTTTGGAGAGAACAGTTTTAGTTCATTGATGAGGTTGGAAATTAGATCAAAGCTGCACCTAAATGTTCTATAATTATGCTCTTTAAAATATATAATAAAACATGATATTTGATTGCACATGGCTAATGTGGTAATTTGTTTTTCTAGACTATGCATATTTGTTTTGGAGGTTTTTGTTTTTCTTTTTCAATTGTTAAACTGGGAGAGTGGGAGGGTGAAAAATAAATGCTTATAAAAATAAAAATAAGGACAGGGAAAAGACTAACATGTTCTACACACAATTCGTTCTCTCCTATTCCCCCTTTCCAAAATTCACTCTATTTTCTAAATCTCTACTTTTTAAAGTAGGTAATCTCTCCTAGAAATTCTCTCTGTGTTTTCTTGGTTTTCTTCCTTCTCTGGCCATTCTTTCAATCTCCTTTGCTGGCTCATCATTCGTAATGGCGACTTTTTAATTGTGAGTGTTCTTCAAAAACTCTGTCCTGGTTTTTCTTTTGATACTCTTGAGATTTTATCAGCTCTCTTGGGTTCAATTATTCTCTCCACAGATAATCTGCAGAGTCTGCTCATCCTTTGAGAACTCAGGATCTAAAACATGTATCCTCAGCTCTTCACTTTCCCCTGTCCCCTGTCCAATTAATTGTTAATTTTTATTGATTTTTATCTCTGCAGTATTTATGGCATTCTTCCCTTTCCTCCTCTCACACAATCACAGCACTGTTTCAGATCTTCATCACCTTTTGTCTAAATTTTTCTAGTAATGATATTCAGTCAGTCCTCTGATTGGCTCTTGTTATCAAAGAAGACCAAAATGACATCTTCTACAAAGCTGCCAAAGTGTAATTCATTACTTAAAGATAAGAGCATAGAAGCTTCATTGATTCCCTATTGTATCTTTAATTAAATACAGATTTCTTCGGCATTCAAAATCTGACTTTCACAATCTGACTCAACTAATCTTTCCTTGCTGGTTCCTATGCATACTTGTTATGTTTCTTATAAATATTGAGAAAACTAAATGAAATTTGACAGTTAAGAGAACATTGCTAATCTTGGAGAGGGCAGTTACTAAATTCTGTGATGAAGTTAGAAGGCACTCAGATTTGATTCTGGGATCTGAACCAGACTCCCTTTCCATTGGCTGACGGCATTTCAGACTATCACCTGTCCCTTCTGAACGTTCTCACCTCTCAGGACCAACCGACTCATGCTCACATGAAACAGTTCAGCTGTTGTTCACGTGTTCAGCTCAGAGGATAGAGTACTGAGACTGAAGTCAGGAAGAACTGAGGTCAAATCCAGCTTCAGACACTTCCTTTGTTTCCAAACTAAGACTAATCCTTTGGATATCATTTCTTCAACATCTTTCAGTTGTAGAGTCTAGACAGTATTTTAATTGAAAACAATTTGATACCTCTGATCTTTTTGATTCATTTTAATGCCTCAGTGATACACAGAACCTTCCTAATTTGTAAGCAAAGGGAAAAATTTCTCTTAGTTCTGTACTGTTATCTGAATGGAAGGTGCTAGGGATATCAAGTAAGAAAAAAAGAAGCACAATATTTGTTTCATCACGAGAATTTGAGTCAGTTATAAGTAAAGCCTCTAGAGAAGATTTAATTTCTACTGGTCATGCTCTTCTGTGGCCTACATCTCTCTTAATTTTTCTTTTCCCCTGGACTTCACCTTATTTTGATGTTTAATCCTAAAATTATATTTTAAAACATTTTTTTTCAATTAACAGACATTTGCTTTCTATCCTTCCTACCTCTCTTCCATTGGAGAAAAAAATAAAAAACCCACGAAATTCTTGTAATGAATATGCATGATCAAGCAAAACAAATGCCTGTGTTTTTGGTGAGGTATTTTTCCTGAATGTTTTTGTTAAAAGAGCTGTCTTCAAAAGAACATTATGATTCCTAGAACAGGTTGAAAGAATTTGAGGATTATCCTGTTTGAACCTAATTTTAATGGAGGTTGTTGCAGAGCTGTTGCATTTGTGGTCTTTAACCTTAGAGTAGCCCAGGATCCCTATAATGGTTTTAAAGATGTATCTTTAAATTTTTCCAAAGGGGTCAGGACTTCCAAACCTAGTTTGAAGAGGTCATATTTGTAACAGAAGGTTCTTTGTCCCCACTGATACCCCAGGAACATTGAAGCAAGAGCAGGAACTGTTTTTAAATATTTTTTCCAAAATCTGTTGTTACATTATGGGTTATTGGTTTCTATGTCATGAGCCTGGCATTAAGTTATATTTCAACCTCTCCTTCTTGCCATTTTTTGAGTCTTTAGAAGTAATTGCTGGATATTGAATAGTAACTGAAGATTTTTTTTTCTTTACAAATAGAATCTATGCCAGATAACTAATTACAATGTGTTTTCAAAGCAAAATCATTTGAAGATTATCTTCCCCTGAAACTCTGCTTAGTTGCTACTTTCAGCAGTTATTAAAATTTCCTTGCAAACTTAAATGTTGTTTGATTTGGTTATTGTTAAGATTTGTAGGATTAATCAGGCCAAAATTAAAGAAGAAAACACATGGCCATATTTATCACTAAGCTAACTGATTTTTTTTAGGAGCTTACAAAACATAGGTTGAACACTCCACAAAAAAAGCACATGAAAAGAGGCATGTTTGTTTCTGACTACCATATTTGGGTATCATTCTTGGTCTGGTTCTGGATACTGAAGCCATATGTGTAACAATTTAGACTTTGACTTTATCTAGATATAGGCAGATTTGAGTTTGGGGGGGGTGGAAATTATTGTCTGTGAAGTTTTATCCTAAGGTAACCCCCTCTTAATTCCCTTCCCCCAAAACTGAATTTTGCTACAAACTCAATAAAATATATCAATAATGAACAGATCAGATAAGGAAAGGAACTATACTCCCAGCTCTATTAGTCATTCTAGTTTTTCTATATGTTTCTTTCTCTCTTTATGTAATCAGTCTGCATCAGAGAGAATACTCACATTATGATCACAAATTCATTCAAGTACTTAACAAAATATTTTAGAAATCTTACCCCCTTAATGAGATATTAAAATAAATTTAATTCCATTTGTGTTGTGATTTCTACTTTATCTTTTTTTTTTTTTTTTTTTTTAGTTTTTGCAAGGCAAATGGGGTTAAGTGGCTTGCCCAAGGTCACACAGCTAGGTAATTATTAAGTGTCTGAGGCCGGATTTGAACTCAGGTACTCCTGATACCAGGGCCAGTGCTCTATCCACTGCGCCACCTAGCCGCCTGATTTCTACTTTATCTTATAATATTTTATAGTTCTCTTATATAATTGTTGAATTTTTTGATTAGATTATAATTTTTTTGTTTTTGTTTTCATGAGGCAATAGGGTTAAGTGACCTGTCCAAGGTCACATATTATCTTGAGGCCTGATTTGAGTTTAGGTTCTGATACCAGGGTCAGTGCTGTATCCACTACACCACCTAACTGCCTCATAACTTATTTTTTCACTTCCCCAACCCAACGTACTAAAATTCATTGCTTAGAAAAGATGCTTTTTAACTGTTTCTTGAATGAATGAACCAACATCAAAGGAAGGAAGAAAACAAGCATTTATTAATCACCTCCTGATTTGCCAGTCATTGTGATAAATGGGAAACTCATTTGATTCTCACAACAACTCTGGGAGTAAATACTATCATTGTCCTTATTTTACAATTAAAGAAACTGGAACAGACAGAGGATAACTATCTTTCCCAGGCTTGCACAGCTAGTATATATCTTGAGACTAAATCTGAACTCAGATCTTCCTGACAGCAAGCTCATCCTCATCTCCTCATGTCCCCTTACACTTTAAACAGTTAACAGCTTTGGAAGTGTCCCTCTGAGGCAATTTCCTCTAACAGCCCTGGGCAAGGTGTGAAATATAAGTATTGCTTCCATTCCATTTTACAGATAAGGAGAAGTGACCTGCCTAGCACCCTCAAGATGTAAGCTCTCCCTAATGCAGGGACTATTTCATTTGTTATCTTTGCATCTCCAGTATATCTAGCATGGTACCTGGTACATAAGATGCTGTTTAATAAATATTTCTCAATTGATTGATTCTGAGTAGGTGAACCACAATTCCCCTGCTCCCCCATTTTCCAGAAAGAAATATTGAAGTGTGAATAATTATTAGATACGCTTTTAGAACATCAGCAAGTAGTATCATTTGATAATTCTACTTTCCCTTCCTCACACAGATTTCAAGGGACTCTTAGTATCAATAAGCATTTATTAAGCAGGTTTCATTCATTCATTTATTTATTTGTTTGTTTGTTAGGTTTTTGCCAGGCAAATGGGGTTGAGTGGCTTGCCCAAGGCCACACAGCTAGGTAATTATTAAGTGTCTGAGACCCGATTTGAACCCAGGTACTCCTGACTCCAGGGCCGGTGCTTTATCCACTGCACCACCTAGTAGCCCCAGCAGTTATTATTTTAAATGATGGAGCAATTTTATAGTGTTTGTGTTATTTTGTTCTTCATTATTCAGTATTGTGTAGATGTGGCTCTATACTTGCAGATATTTACAAGAAGTCTGATTTGTGTTGAAATTTAGTTATAGTGGCTTTGATTTTCCTAAATTCATAGTTCAGTAGCTGAATTAGGCTTTTATTTAGTAATTTGTGAAGTTTATCATTTTGACTCTGATATCTGAAATGGCTGTTGTTCCTGTTAGCCACATTTTTGTACATTTTTAGAATGCAGATTGCTTATCCCAAATACTGTTTACACAGAAGATCATAATGACTTTGAAAAAAATCTATTTTTGAACATTTTGCTAATAATAGGAGTTGTGGGAATGTTTTAAGTACCACTCAATGAAGAGTCATATTTCTGTCACAAGAAGTTATTCTGTCACAAATATTTGTATTACTTCTATACTTGAATATATGCCTTCAATTATGTTTGTTCTTGTTTTTTACCCTTTAGACAAGTCATGTACCTTTTTTGACAGCTGATTCTATGACTTTACCTATAAATACTTTGAGATTTAAGTGATAGGTTAATCATTCATAGTTTTCTTTAAAAAATAGAATCTTATTTCAAAAAAATTTTCTAAATTGTTCTACCTATTCCATGATTTTTCCTTACAATTGTAGAACTTACCTAATTATCTAAAGTCAAATATATCAACATCATCATCTTGAAAAATGATATCCTCCTCTTGACCACTATATTTATTAATAGTACTCTATTATCTCACTGAGTTGTGAGGAAAGAGCTAAAATTATTTTCTTAGCCTCAGTCATATTTGTCTCTTTCACCTTTTCCTGTCTCAAGTAGTGACTTAAGTTCTGTTAATTTTCTCTTTTTAATGTCTCTTCAGCGCTTCCTCTGTGGACTGTTTACTATAACCTTAGGGCAGGATTTTATGCTTTGATAATTCATGATTGAATTATTGTAGGCTTCTCTGTGGTCTGCCTTCTGTCTTCCTGCTTCATTGTGTCTTTCAGGTCCCTCACTGCCTTAACTACCATGATAATCAAGACACTTTCGTTCCCATGCTGTCTACAGGGTTAAGTGTAGTCTATCACCTCTCTGCCAAGTGTTGGGATCATTTCTACCCTTTTTTTTAAAACCAAGAACTTTTCCCCTTTTCCATAGTATGAAAGAGATCTTCCCTGGTTTTCTAATTTGTGGTATGATCATTTATATCTAGAACATGTATTGATTTGGAGCTTATCATGGTATAATGATATGAGACATGGTCTAAAACTTAATTTCTAAAACTCCTTCCAATTTCTCAGCAGTTTTTGTGGAGTCAAATGAATCTTTACTCCAGATGTTCAATATCTTGGGTTTGTCAAATATTATGATGCTATGTTCCCTTGCTTCTGAGTCTTATGTACATAATCTCTTACACTGATCAATTTGTTGTTTTTCAATCAGTATAAAATAATTTTGATGGAATTTGCTTTGTGGTATAGTGTGAAATCCATTGAAACTTGGTTCCTTTCTTTCCTACTTTATTTTTTTAAATATTCTTAATCTTTTGACTCTCAAAGAGAGAGTTTTGACTCTCAAAGATTGAGTTTTGTTTTCTTTTCCCCAGTTATCTAAAGTAACCCTTTGATAGTTTGGAATAATATAAAGCTATAAATTAATTTAGGTAGTATCATAATTTTTATTATACTGACATGGCTCAACTTTGAATAATTAATATCTCTCCAAATATTTAAGCCTTTATTTCTCTAATGTGTTGTGTTGTATTCATATGATTCCTGTGTGTTTCTTTTTAGATGGACTTTCTTATGTTTTAGACATTCTGTTGTTTTTTTGAATGGAATATCTACATCTAACTGATGTTTTATTTTAATATGTAAGAAAGCTGATCATTTT
Organism: Macrotis lagotis; assembly: GCF_037893015.1. NCBI lineage: Eukaryota > Metazoa > Chordata > Mammalia > Peramelemorphia > Peramelidae > Macrotis > Macrotis lagotis. The sequence goes on along the minus strand of NC_133661.1, from coordinate 203,760,470 downwards.
ATGAGTTTATTTTCTATCCTGCTTCCTTACTGAAGATATTACTCATTTAAGTTGATTTTTCATTAAAAATCTAGAGTTCTCCTTGTTATATGTAAAAATGATAATTTTGCCTCCTTTTTTGTTTATGCTTAGTTCCAAATTCTTTTTCTTTTCTTACTGGTGTAGTCAACATTTCTAGAACTATATCAAATAACAGTGATGACAGTGAACTTTCTACTTTACCCCTAATCTTATTGGAAAACCTCTAGCTTTTCTTCTTTATAGATAATACTAGTTTTTCATTTTAAATTGATACTATTTACCTTATTAAGGAACAATCTCTTATTCTTATGATTTTTAATGTTAGAGGTAGCAGCATGGCATCCTTAACAGTCATCCTAATTTTAACATATTGTAAATTTCTCTTCTTTTTTGTCCTATTATCGTCCTCTCCCCTTTTTTCTTTTTTCTCTCTTAAAAACAACAAAACAACAAACCGTACCCAGTCTCTATATTTATTTAGGGGGGACAAACTAGCTAACATAGTGGATAGATTGACCAGCCTTTAGGCAGGAAATCTCATCTTCCTGAGTTCAAATTTGACCTCAGACACTTACTAGCTTATGTGACAGTGGGCAAGTCACCTAACCCCATCTGTCTCAAGTTTCTTCATCTGGGCTAGAAAAGGAAATGGTGAACTACTCATGTATCTTTGCCAAGAAAACCCCAAATGAGATCACAAAGAGTTGGACACTACTGAAAAAAGGCTGATCAATGACAAAAAAATATTTATTTGGTTGTTTTTAATTCCCCCATGACACTGGAATACAGTGGAATTCTGAAAATGACACTTGTCTCTTCTATCTCTCATAGAAAGTAAGCACTTTTAATTTCTCAAATGTATTTACTCTTTTAAAGTTTCTTTTCATTCTTTTATTTGAATTTCAAAGTTTCTACTTTGTTCTAGTCTTTTCAGCAGGAATTCTTGAAAGTCTTTTATTATGTTCAAGTATATTTTCTCCTTTATAGGAATAATATACTCAGCTTTCAGGAGAAGTTAATTCTTTTGCATTTTGGAATATTTGTGTTCGATGTTTTCTTTTGTTTACCCCTATTTTCATCCTTAATTTCTAGATTGGAACTTGATGCCAGACATTCCTCCCCATTCTTCAATCTTGAAGATTACACTATTTGGTTCTGTCCCTTCTGCAGCCTACATATCACTGCCATTCTTGATGGAATGTCTGGAACTAGGCTCCACCTTCTGCCTCAATCCCCAGTTTCTTTCTCAGTTATCTGGTGAGGTCAGACCTTTGTCTCTTCTCTTTCTCCTGGCATTTTCCAATTTGGAATTAATTTCATCCCTTTTATAATCTTGATAGGTCCTAGTCAGATGTTGATGATATTTAGTCTCAGACCTACCACAAAGCCAAGTGTGTACCAGTTTTCTTAATTGTCCATGTTTCTTCTTATGGCTCCTATTCCTAAAGGAGTGTGAGTTGGATCCTTTCTCTGTAGATATATTGACTTTTCTGGGGCCTAGCTCTGTCCCCTGTCTTGCTTGATAGGTCAAGTATGAGATCACACTGACTTCAGACCCAATTATAGGAGATTTTGTTGACTTCCAGTCTCCTCCTCTGAATATTATTATTCAGAGCAGTGGTAGACTTCAGCCTCATTTACTTCTCTGGCACATCTCTTCTCTTGCATCTCACAGATTTTTATCTATTTGTGAAATCTTGGACTAGGTAGATGAACTTCTCTCTCTTCCTCTTTTGCTGGGGGAATATGTGGGTGAGCTGGGATCCTTTGTGGCCTTTCATGTTCCCATCTTAACCACAGGATACAACTAACCTTTTTTCCTCTCATTTCTCTTTGCTCTCTAAGAGTAGTCCTTTGCTCCAGTCAGATTTATCTCTTCACTGACTATACAGTTCACATTTTTGACTCTGCTCCTTCATTCATTTTGTTTGGCATGTATGTCTCTACCTATTTCCTTTCTTTTTTTTTTAAGTTTTTTTTGCAAGGCAATGGGGTTACAGTGGCTTGCCCAAGGCCACACGGCTAGGTAATTATTAAGTGTCTGAGACCAGATTTGAACCCAGGTACTCCTGACTCCAGGGCCGGTGCTTTATCCACTGCGCCAAGTAGCTGCCCCTACCTATTTCTTCTGAGGCAATAAGGTAGCACAGTGGGTAGAGTACCAGACCTGGAGTTAGAAAAAGACCTGAGTTCAAATCCAGCTGCAGACACTTACTAGCTATGTGACCTTGGCTTAGTCAATTCTTTTTGCCTCAGTTTTCTTATCTGTAAAGTGAGTTGAAGAAGGAAGCAGCCAAGAAAGGTCCAAATGGAGTCTTGAAGAGTTGAATGTGACTGAACAACAGCAACAACAATTTTTTTTTTGATAGTACTTTCCCTCCCAATGTTTCCCTGGAGTAGAAACATTAAAGAGTACTAGATTTGGGATCAAAAGACATGAATTTGAATCCTGATTTTGCCAATAAGTTACCATATGTATAATGGGCAAGTCTAATAATCTGAGCCTTAAACTTTCTGTTAGCCTCTCTGAAATTATACTGGATCTAAGTTTAGAGGCACGTAGTCTATAACTGGTCTTATACTTCAATTTACTGTGTATTAGACACTGTGCTAAAACCTGTAAATACAAACACAAACAAAACAGGACCCACTCTCAACAGTTTAGTCTATTGACCTTACTCTTCCTAGCTCAGTATAGACAACCTGGACATTCTTGTAACATCTTCTAGAGCCCAATAGCTTGGAAATTATCCTAGGCCCCAGACTGTAGGCTGGAATTCTCTCAGGTTTCTTTCTTGCTGTGCCCTCAATCATTGGTCAGGCCTTGCTGAGAGTTTCTTCCCTAATGTTTCTTGGAACTTCCTTTTCCATTGCTGTGTGCCAGAACCCTAGTCCCATGAGTGAGCTGTTTAAAGTTTCTGAGCAGAGGATTCCATAATCAAATCTTCATTTTCCTTTGAAAGATCAAACTAAAATGTCATCTCTCTAGAACTCTTGTTTGCTGACTCCTTTGTTGTCACACTTCCTCAATGGGCCTGCTTACCTTCTATTCAATTTACTGCTTTTTGACCAGCCATGATTTATTTATTTCCTTGACTGGCATACTATGGGTAGAGTACAAAACTCATAGTTTCTCTCTTATATTCCTTCCCTGAAGCAGGGATCCAGATTTTTTGAGGTTTCATGTGAATTTTTATTGTTTTAATAACAAAGGGAGAAACAGAATTTTAAAGGTTAATGTATGTATAATGCTTATTCTCTTCCCCTTGGCACTCTGCCCCCACCCAATCACTCTTCCCCTTCTCCCCTCCCCCCATTTTAGATCGCATATAGAGAGACAAAATTTTGATTCTTAATGGTGAATATTAGAATACCAGTGACTGCAGTATGATTCAGCTATCATGTTGAATATTTTATCCCAAGAATTGGGCTCAGGTTTATGAATAAAATGAGTCCTTTGGGTAAGAGAAAAAGAGTCTGTGGGACTTTGGGTTAGGACAGGGTTTGGATTTGAAACCTAAGGTGTTATAAGTTAACTTGCTTTCAAAGATAAGCAGATTGCATGGAAATCTGTCCAAGAAATTTTGATTGAGAGAACCTTTTCCCTACATTAGAGATACCAAATATATGACCCAAAACACTCCTGAGTGTGACTAGAGCCAAATAAATTATAAATGGGAAATTCCGAACAAAATAAATTAAAATTACAACACAATATAGTTAACTTTAGTATGTGGTTTTCCTGCAGGAATTAGGATCCCTGCAGGAGTTTAGTGGCCTCCATTTCTATTTGAATTTGATATCACTACCCCATATCATATGTAAGGAAGATTGTTGTCACATCTATTACAGGTCAATAACTTTTCGGTGTTGAGTGATGTCAGTGTCTTTTCAGGAATATTTGCATTCTAATTGCATTTCTAATTTAAACTTCTAATTAATACTTTAGGAATGGGAAGGCAAGGTTTTTTTTTTTTTGTCAGTTTATATATGACAAAACTAAATAAGTATGAATAGACCATAGAAGGGATCAAACATGTTACAAGCAATTCAACAACCATATATTAAGCAGCTGCTTTGTGCTAGGCAGTGTGCTAGTGATACAAAGGCAAAAATAAGTCTTTTTCTCAAAGAACTTACAGACTATGGAGGGAAAAGAACATGTACACAAAGAAGTACAAAATCTATACAAAGTTAGTATAAATAATATCAACAATTAGGAGGATCAGGAAAGCTTCCTCTTGGCGGTAGTGAATGAGCCTTTTCAAGAATATGGCCAGGAGGAGTCCAGGAAGGAGAACATTTTAGACATGAGAGAGAATTTGTGCACAAATGTGAAGGAACAACACGTAGGCCATGCTACATAAAATGTCTGAGAGGCTGTGCTATGAAATTAGCCTGAAATGAGGTTGTAAAGAGTTTTAATGCCAAACAAAAGAGTTTTATTTTATCACATAAATAATAGAGAGCCATGGCAACTTCTTGAGTTGCTTATGACCTCTCCCTCAAATTGGATGGTTGCCACATCTGGTTGATATCTTATTCACATCTGTTCCATCTCTGCCCTTCTAAGCTACTCATATATCAGATACTCTTCACCACTTATCTGGACTACTGCAGTAGTTTCCTTCTTGGTCTTCCTACATCCAATCTTTCCCCTCTTTATTCCATACTCCATAGAGTTGACCCTACTTGGTCATTTCCCTGCTCAAAAAGTTTTCCTTGCCTTTGGGATAAAATACTAACTTCACTGTTTAGCATTTAAAGCCGTTAATTTAACAGTCTGCTTTCCAGCTGATCTTTCCAGGCTTATTGCACACTACTCACCCTTTTCATGTTCCCTACAGCCTTGCCAAACTGGTCTGCTTGCTGTTTCTTACGGGAGATATTCTACCTCCCATCTTAGTGCTCTTTGTATAGGTTATTCCCCCTGCCTAGAATGTTTCTTTTTCCATTCACCTATATCTTTTGGAACTCCTAAATCCCTTGAGGTTTCAGCTCCTTCAGGAGTCCTTTCTTAATTTCCTGGGTTGTTGGTTTTCTCCCCTCCCTTATCAATATATTTATTTTAATATATTCAAATAATTTGTGATTTTAATCATCTGTAAATATATTACACCTCCATTTTTTTGTAGAGTGAGGATTAGGGAACTATCTCATTTTTTATATTTGTATCTCAAGTTTCTATGTATGTGGCAAATAATAGACATTTATTTGATAATAATAATAATAACTAGCATTTATATAACATTTTGCAAAGCACCCAACAATTATTTTCTCATTTTATCTTCTCAGCAATTCTGAGAGTTAGATGCTCATATTTTTATTCCCATTTTATAGATAGGCAAACTGAGGCAAGTAATGTTTAAGTGACTTGACTAGGGTCACACTGCTAGTAAGTGTCTCAGACTGGAGTTGAACTCAGGTCTTTCCTACTCCATTGTTCCACTAGCAGATCACTAGTTGATTGATTGTTAGTACTGAAAATACATTTCCAGATCTTTTCTTCTGGGTGATATAACCAGGTTTCTATGAGGGCAAGAAGATGGAAAATAGAAGTCATGGGGGCAGCTAGGTGGCGCAGTGGATAAAGCACCAGCCCTGCAGTCAGGAGTACCTGGATTCAAATCCGGTCTCAGACACACCTAGCTGTGTGGCCTTGGGCAAGTCACTTAACCCCATTTGCCTTGCAAAAACCTTAAAAAAAAAAGAAAATAGAAGTCATGTAAGAGGAAAGGAGTAGTAAAGTTCCTTTGGATTTCTAGAGAACACATTAGGAGAGGAGGACTGAGCTGAATAAGAATTGCCTGGGGTAGTATTGAGGTATTGGGATGAAGAAAAGGGGAATGATACCTGGGAAGAATTAGGTTTTTTAAAAGTTGTTTTCTTTTTTTTTCCCCCTGCCGTTGCCTCATTAGGAACCTTCTTTATAGCAATCAAATACGGTTAAGTAAAACATTTGAGCACACTTGACCATATCTAAATCACTCCTTGGAGGCTTGAGGGTCATAAATCATCATTAGTCCTCTGAAGTCTTTCACTGTTATTTTTTTACACTTACATTACTGTGGTTATTGTGAATATAATTTTCTGTATATATATATATATATATACATACATATATATATATGTATAGACTGTAGTTAGCAAATTCTCTCTTCCTAAGAATATCTAAAATTAACAGTCATTATCTACCTACCACAAGGTTCATAAAAGTACTAGGTAGATACTGACTGTTAATTTCAGATATTCTTAGGAAGAGAGAGTTTGCTAACTACAGTCTATAATAGTATGTCTTATCTAAGCAATGGTACCTCCATTCCAAACCTCTCTTAAGATGCTTAAAAATCTTTTTCTGTTGAGATTATGACTGGGACTTTGGTAGTGGGAAGAGTCTGAGTATTAGGGTGGCAGAAGCTACCTGAGCCTTCTCTAATTATGACAGCTGTAGTAGATTGTTTTATAGGTCTTCAGATGTTGATTTGATTTCCTCCCCCTGGGCATGAGCTCTCTGATATTTAGTTCATTTTGTTTAATTGTTTGTATATCTTTCCTTCATTTTTATTCTCATTTATTTTTCCTTTTTCTCTTTTTTCCTGTATTCCTATCTTCTTTTATGTAAAGCATTTCGACTGTTATTTTTCCCTAGGTTTCTCTCTTGTAGCAAATGGTTCATATATGTGTGTATGTGTATACATACACACATATATATGCATGTAAAGCTATATGTTATTTTTTTATTTTACAAATTTAATTTTCCTTTAGTGTTTACTGTCCATATTTTGATCTTCCTAGGATCTGTTTTGGCAACATCTTTCTATTTAGAAGCATCTCCTTACTTCATTAACATATTATTTACTACTTATTTTAGGTGATCGAAAATGCTGCCAAATAACAATCAATGATCTATATTTTATGCCATAAAATTGTTTATTTTAAAATACCATAGACCTAGAATTGGGAGGGATCTTAGGGATCCTCTAATCTAAGCCCTTTCACTTTACAGATGTAGAAACTGAGGTCTAGGAATGGATAAGTGAGTGACTGCTCTGAGGTCATACAGGTACTAAGTGACTGAGTCAGCTGTAGATTCAGTTCATTGTTCTTTCCACTGTACTGTGCTGTCTCCATGAATCTTATTATAAAAATTATATCAAAAATATTTTTGAACAATATTGACATTCAAGTTGATTTATCTGACATCTTGGTAATTTCAAAACATGATATAAAGGGACAGTTGATTCTAAAATGTGCTATTTTGGCCCACACAACTTTTAGGAATTCTTGCCTCATACCTCATACTACAGAAAACCTGTTTTAGTTTAAAAATCTAGGACTTCTCCTGAGGTGCAAATTGTTTAGGTCTATTTTTACCTACAGAGGCCAAATTGATTCTATCACACCTTCTCCAGTGGCTTAGATCTGCTGGGGGGGGGTGAATTAATGTTTTGGGAATGGCTTGGACTTTCAGACTGTGTCTGAAGGGCAAATAGTAGTGTCTTCTGGTAATTGCTAGAACTCCTTGCCTGTTTGCAAGCTTTATCAAGCTTTATCTTTGCTGCCTACAAACAGGCTCATATTCCTGCCTATTTAAATTAAGTTTTAAAAGTTTTGGACATTTTCCTACAGTCACTTGCTAGAATGAATAAAGAACAAGCCATTAAATATTTTGAAATGCTAGTTATTTAATAGAATTGACTTTGTGCTTTGCTGGCGTTAATACTGTAGATTAGTTAAATAAAGGTATGAGAAAGTCCTAACTTGATGTTCTCTTCTTTTTTCAAATTCCTAGCTTCTTTTAAGGCTCTGCTTATGTGCTAATCCCCTTAATTGCTAGTCTTCTATCCCATCTCATTTTGTATTCTACTAATATCAATAGCCCACATTTATATAATGCTTTCTATATATATGTTTATATATTTATATAATATATGTGTATGTCTATATGTCAATGTCTGTGTCCCTATGCAATCAGATTTCCCAATTCCTAGTCTACTCAATTCTCATCACCTTTTCCTCCATTTCATTTAAGCCACTCCAGAGATGGCTATGTCCTTGATCTGTCCACCACTCAGAAGTATTCTATTTCTGTGTTTATATACTATCCAGTTCTTTTATCATTCAATCTTTCCCTGTGCTTTATGGTCACTAATCCTTTTCTTCATCTTCACTGTGATTTCTCTACCTTTTGCTCTACCCTTCTGTTCTTTACCAGATCATCAAACTTGCACTGCATACACTGTCTGATCCCTTATTCTGTCATTGATCATTTCTGATTATATACCATCCCAAGATTATTACTACCATCTGCCACTCTCACTTCTGTTTACATGCTGTTGAATGGAACTGGAAGAAATCATGAAACTATGTTGACTAGTTTCACTATAAATTTTTGCCATCTAAACATAATCAGTCACACACAGACACTCAGTTGGCCCTCACTGCAACCCAGGAATCATTCTTTACCTGTCTAATTGATTCACTATACCATACTCCAAAGCATCTGTACTAAACCTTCTCATTGCTCCTCAAGCCTCCCATGATATCTCCTTTTATCTGCTCATTGAGGACCTTGTCTCATACTATACTGAAAAAATTGAGGCCATTTGCTAAGAGCTTCCCTTTCTCCTTTCCTTCTTCATATCTCACATAACCCAGGTATTTCTTCTCTCCTCTCCTCTTTCACTCCTCTTTTAGAAAAAGAGGGAGCTCTCTCCTTGTCAAATCAATTCCTCCTCACCTCCTTTGCCATTTTCCCAAATTGATTGTCTCCACTATCATTCCCACTCTCATTCTCAATCTCTTCCTATCTGCTTATTCCTTCTTTACTGCCTACAAACAGGCTTATGTTTCTGCCTATTTAAATTAAGTTTAAAAAAAAACTAACCTGATTCGCTTGATCCTATCATTGTTGCTAACTATCATCTTGTATCTCTCTTTCCTTCTTAGGCTAAACCCCTTGAGGGTGCTGTCTATACTTGATGCCTCCACTTCTCTCATTGCTTCTAAAACCTCTCCATTCTAGTGTTTGACCTCATCATTCAACTGAAACCTCGCTCTCTAAAGTTACCAAAATGATTTTCTAAATGTCAAATCTAATGGTCTTTTTTTCAGTCTTTATCATTTTTGACCTCTTTGCAACATGTGACCCTGTCTGTTTTGACTGTTTTCAGAGTTCTTTGCTGATTTTTTTTTAATCTGTATCATACCCACTTAACTGGGGATGTCCTTTAGCCTCTGTTCTGGTTCTCCCCCCTTTTTTTTGAGCTGTACCATTTCACTTGGTGGTCTCATTAGCTTGTATGAATCTAATTATCATCTATCTGTGCAAATGATCTCCCTCTCAATCTATTTATCTAACTATATTATCTTTCCTGAACTACAGTTCTGAATAACTAACTTCATTTTAGATATCTTGAATAGAATGTCCAAAATGGAAATTGTTTTCCATCATTGCAAACCTTCCTTTGTACCTGTTCAAGGCAGATATAAGAAAACCCAGAGAAGAGAGCAAGAAGAATGAAGATTGGCAGATAGTCTTCAAATATGGCAATAAGAAGATTATTGCTAATTTTGGTAAGGATAGTTTCAGTTAAGTGACAAAACTGGAAACAAGATTGAAGAGGGTTAAGAAGAGAGTGAGAGGAGATAAAGGGAAGATTCTGAGTGCAGATGGCTTTCTCAGATAGTTTGGTTAAGAAAGGGGGAAAGATGTAAGAAAATAACTAGCAGAGATAATATGAGCTATGATAGATAATATGATGAAATGAACTAGCAATTTTTTACTTTAATTTTTTTATTTTTCTCAATTACATGTAAATTTTTAACTATTAAATTATTTAAATTATTTATTATTATATTAAATTATTTAACTATTAAATTTTGTGTTCCAAATCCTTTCCCTTCCTTCCTTTCTCCTTTCCTTGCTTTAAGAAGGCAAGCAAATTGATATAAATTATACCTGTGATGTCATACAAAACATTTCCATATTAAGAAAAGAGACCAAAAACCTCCAAGAAAATTAGTTTTAAAAATATATTTCAATTTCCATTTAGACTTCATTAGTTCTTCCTCTTTGTCTTGGATCATTGTATTATTCAAAATAGCTAAGTCTTTCACAGTTGATCATCATATTGCTATTACTGTATACAATGTTCTGTTCACTTCATTTTGCATTGGTTCTTGTATATCTTCCCAAGGTTTTTTTTTGAAATCATCCTGCTCATCATTTTTTATATCACTACAATATTCCATCACAGTCATATACCACAATTTGTGTAGTCATTCCCTAGTTTCTGGGCATCCTTTTAATTTACAATTCTTTGCATCCACAAAATGCTGCTATAAATATTTTTGTACTTACAGGCCTTTTTTCTTTTGAACTCTTTGGGATGCAGAAGGTTTTCTTTTTTAAGAATGAGGGAGATAAATGTGTTTATAGGCAGCAGAAAGGAATCAGAAGATAGAAATGCTGCTGCTGCTGCCACCGATGATGATGATGATGATGATGATGATGATGATGATGATGATGATGATGATGATAGGATATGACAGTGGGAAGCATCTTCTGAAGACAGAGTCAATAGAATCAAGAGAGGTTGGCATTAGTATAGGGTAAAATAATTTGATAAGTCCTTCAAGGCTGAGCTTTGCTTTGAAAGGATAATGGTCACACTTCTTCAGGGACAGAAATTGAAAGGGAAGCAGAGCCAAGATGGCAGCATGAAGCTGGCATGTTACCAGAACTTTTCCCTACACACTGTTAAATGAAGCCTCTACACAGATATTAATCATGTAGATACCAGTAAAAAAATATCATAAGTTTTCAAGAGTAGATATTGTGGAGGATCTTCAGTGAATGTCTGTCTCTTCCAGGGAAAGGGGTTAAGTAAAACCCAGCTAGGCAGGAGAGCAAGGAAGCCAGTAGCAAGCCAGAAAAGAGGGTCCAACCCCAGGTAAAGTCTGAAACCTGGGAACACTGGGGCAAAAGACAGGACTGAGTTGGGAACAAACCACTGCATAGGCAGAACTTGGACACAAAAGAGGAAACAAACCTCTGCAAAGACAAGGCTTGGGCTGCATAGGCAGCATCTTGACCAACAGTAAGCCAGGGATTAGACTCCAGCCCTTGCACAAAAAGCTCAGGCCCTTACTCATTATTTCCCAGGAGCAGAACTCAACAATAAAAATAAGCAAAAAAACAAACAAATCCTAAAAGAGTGCTAGCCATAGAAAGCTACTATGCAGATAAAGATAATAAAAATGCCATCTCAGAAGAAGAAAGCAGTGACAAATTACTTACATGGGATATCTCAAAGGAATCTATGAATTGGATTCAAGTCCAAAACCTCAAAGAAGAACTTGAAAAATAATTTAAAAACCAAAGAAGAGAGGAAGAAGAGAAATGGAAAAAGGAAACGAGAGCCATGCAGGAAAATTATGAAAAATTGACCAAAGAAATCAGCTGTTTTAAAAGTAAAAATAACCAACTGGAAAAAGAATGTATCTTTTCAGAAAATAAAATCGACTAACTGGAAAAGGAGTGCAGCTCACTGAAAAGTAAAATTAACCAATTGGAAAAGGAAACACAAAAGTTAACTGAAGAAAATAAAACCCTAAAAATTAGAATTGGGCAAATAGAAAACAATGAATTTATGAGACACCAAGATTCTACACAATCCTACAGGGGAAGATAACATTTGTAACTTAATGATTTGGTCTTGTATGATGTTTTGGCTCATAAAGATTGTCTATGGAGGGTACTTGAAAAGGGGGAAGGTATATAGTGATTATAATTTGATGTGATTCATGACTCTTAAGAAGTATATTTCTTACAGATGGACAAGGAGAGGGTACTTAGTGACAATGAGGTAATGCTGCTTATCAATTAATCATTCAATAAATCAGCTTTTGAGAACAGCATTTCTATCAGGTCAAATAAAAGGAGTATATTTTGACAAAGGGGATATAAGTACAAGGTAGGGTTAAAACAATAATATAGAAAGAAGGACTAAACTAGGAGAAGGCTAGACATGGATAAATAATATCAGTGGATAAATAACAAAGATCTATTATGGTATAGGGAAAGAAGGGAGGATGTGAACACTGAGTAAATCCTATTGAATGGATTTGACCCAGAGAGGGAATAACATATATTCCCAGTTGAGTTAAAAATCTATCCTACCATACAGGAAAGTAGGGGGAGAAAGGGAAAGAAAAAGGAAGAGACTGATAAAAGGGAAGGTGAAGGTAAAAGTGAAAGTAAAGTTAAATTCTGAAAGTTAAAGGGGGAAGAGAGCAAAACATTGATGAGGAAGAATAAGAGGAAAGGAAAGGGAAAAATACAAATAGGGAAAAATAGCATGGAGGGAAAAAGAGAATTAGTGATTTTATCTGTCAATGTGAACGGGATGAACTCTCAAAGTGAAGCAGGTAGCAGAATGGATTAAAAAGGAGAATCCTACAATGTTATTTACAAGAAAGACATTTGAAGCAGAGATACACAGGGTAAAAGTAAAAGACTAGAGCAAAATATATTATAGTTCAATGGAAGTAAAAAAAAATCTTAGAAAAAGCAAAAGCAAAAATAGATCTCATTAAAAGGGATAAGATTGGAAATTACATCTTCTTAAAAGCCCTCATAGACAATGAAGTGTCATTATTAAACAATATGCACCTAATGGTATAGCATCTAAATTCTTAGCAGAGAAGCCAAATGAATTACAAGGAGACATAAGACAGCAAAACTATAATAGTGGGGAACCTTGCCCTCAACCTCCCTGTCTCAGAACTAGATAAATCTGACCACAAAGTAAACTAGAAGGAAGATAAGAAGGTGAATAATCTTAGAAAATTTAGCTATAATAGACCTCTGTAGAAAACTGACTGGGGATAGAAAAGAATTTACCTTTTTCTCTGTAGTACATGACATCTATACCAAAAGTGACCATGTGCTTGGGCAAAAAAAAAAAAGCTTAGTTAAATGTAGAAAGGTAGAAATAATAAATGCAAGCTTTTTTAGATTAGGATGCAATTAAAAATTATATGTAATAAAGGGCCATGGAAAGATAATGTAATAAAGGGCCATGGAAAGATAAATAAAAAATTAATTGAAAACCAAATAGCTTAATTTTAAAGGAGTGAATCAAACAACACATCATAGAAATAATCATTTCATCCAAGAAGATGATGACAATGAGATATCATATTAAAAATTTATGGGATGCAACCAAAGCAGTTTTTAGGGAAAATTTTTTTAACTCTAAATGCTTGTATGAGAAGGACATTAGTGAATTGGATATATAACTAAAAAAGCTAGAAAAAGAACAAATTAAAGATCCCAATTCAATACCAAATTAGAAATTCTGAAAATCAAAGGGGAAATTAACAAGTTAAAATTGAAAGCAAGAAAACCATCAATCTCATAAATAAATTAAGGGTTGATTTTTATGAAAAAAACAAATAACCCTTGGTTAATTTGATTTTAAAAAAAGAAAGAATAATACCAAATTACCAGTATCAAAAATGAAAAGGGTGAACTCATAACCATTGAGGAGAAAATTAGAGATAATTTGGAGATATTTTGCTTAACTGTATGCCAATAAATTTGATAACCTGAAATGAAGTGGGTGAATATTTACAAAAATGCAAACTAAGCAGATTAATAGAAAAGGAAATAAAACACTTAAATAGCCCCATTTCAGAAAAAGAAATTGAAATCATCAATAAACTCTAAGGAAATGTCTCCAAATCTAGATACACTTACAAGTGAATTCTACCAAACATTTAATGAACAATTAATTCCAATTCTACATAAACTATTTTTAAAAATTCCTTTTATGATACCATATGGTGATACTTAAACCAAGAGGAGTTAAAACAAAGAAAATTGTAGACTAATCTCCCTAATGAACATTGATGTAAAAATCTTAAATAAAATTTTAGCAAAGAGATTACAAGTTATAACTAATATAATAATACATATATATAAAATCATATGCAAAATGCTCCAAATCATTATTGTTTACAAAAATGTAAATTAAAACAATTTTGAGGTACCACCTCATATCTATCAGATTTAGTAAGGTGACAAAAAGGGAAAACAATCAAAGTTGGAGGGGTTGTGGGAGAATTGGGACATTAATGCATTGTTGTAGAGTTGTGAACTGATCCAACCATTGTGGAGAACAATATGGAGCTATGCCCAATGAGCAGTAAAACTAATCATACCCTTTGACTCAACAATACCAATATTAGGTCTATATCCAGAAGAAATCATAAAAAAAGGGAAAAGTTCCATTTATTCCAAAATATTTATAGCAGCTCTTTTTGTAGTGGAAAAGAATTGGAAATTGAGGGGATGCCAATCCATTGGGGAAATGGCTGAACATGTTATGGAATTTGAATGTTATGGCGTACTGTTCTATAAGAAACCATGAGTGGTTGGACTCTAGAGAAGCATGGAAAGAATTATAGGAACTAATACTGAGAAAGGGGAGCATAACCAAGAGAACATTGTACACATTAACAACATTGTGAATTGATCAGCTTTGATGTGGATGCATCTCCTCTCAGCAGTTCAGAGAGCTAGGATAACTCTGGGAGACTTGTTATGGACAATGGTATCCACATCCAGAAGGGGGAAAAAAGCAAAAAACAAATGACAGAATTTGAATGAACACAAAGTTCACTTTTTAAAAATTTTTTATGTTTTTATTCCATGCTTATTTTTCTTTTCCCTTCCTCCTGCAGAAAATGACTAATATGTAAACATGTTAAACAAAAATGTTTATCTACTATGTTCATTAGACTGCCAGTGAGGGGCAGGGGAGTGAAAAAGGAAGGTGGAAGGAAATTGTATAACTTATAAATATGCATATGAATGAATGTTGAAAACTTTAATAAATTGTAATTGGAAAAATAAAATATCAGTAAGAGAAATTAAAGTGGAGAGAATGAGAAAGGATTTCAAAGGATTATGAGATGAGGAGAAGATGAAAAGTAGAAGCTCATGGCAGATGACTGCTTTTTGTTGTTAGAATTTAAATCCTGGACATTATTAACACAAAATGCATTTCAAATTGTCAGAAAAGGGGAGCTACAGCAGTTTGGGAAAACCATTAACTAATAACTAAAATAGTATCAATATTAATAACACAGTGGGGATATAGTCTCTTCATCATAACAGATTTTCTCCTTACCATTACTTTGTGTCCTGTTTCTTTGTCCATGTTCGTTCAATATATTAGAGGCCTTCTTAGATCTTTTTAGCTTTTCTTGGTCATAGTGCAGAACTTGGGCTGTTCATTTGTTATCCCTGTATTTCACCAGAAATGTACTACTATCTGACTTTTCATTTCCCTTTAGATATTATACCTTTGATAATTTTTTCAGAGATTGTGGTATTTCAAGATTCACAATCACACAGCATAACTGAGGAAACATTTGTATTAAAATTTTGTTTTTTAGGTCAGAGAGCAGCTTGGGATCATTAAAAGGACTGCAAATACTGCACAGTTGCTCAAGTGTAATCCACCCTGCTCTCTTCCTCCTGTTCAATTCTAGACCCAATTGATTGTCCATCTGCAATGGGGATCTGCAGAGCCTGACCCAGATAAACATATATTGATGGACTAACTGAATGAACTGATTATCAACATACATCATAAGCTAAACAACAAGACATTTCCCTCTATACATTCCACCAAGTAGATGATTCCTCCTGACTGTGACAGACATCTTCAGTGCAATCCCAGTTGTTGCAGACCATTCAGGAATTGCTGCATCAATGGTCTGCAGCAACAGGGATTGCACTGATCATCTCAGCAAAATTCACATGACTCATCATGATCCAAAATGTATAACCTACAGAACAGTGCCAGAGCAAAATACCTAACTTTGTGAGAAGTACCCCCATTATTATACCATTTGTTTTTTTCACATTTAAGTGTTTCTTTTGATTTTCTTGACTCCTTTAATCCTTACTACACAAGACAGTATCAGTTTCACATATGCAAAAAATTTATAATTATCTTTACTTTCATTTCACCTATATTACTCCTGTAACTCCCCCTTCCTGTTCCACAGAGACCTCCCTTAAACAGTTTTTTAAAAGAGTAAAAGAAAAAATTTAGCACAAGCATCAAAAAACTGATCTTATCTTATAATGTTCTACACTTATGGACCCCTGTCTCACTTTTCCAAAGTAGTGGGAGGGAGGTATCACCTCATATGTCTTTGAGGTGAAGCCCTCAGTTTCATTTTTTTTGTGGTATTGTTTGGTGTTTTCCTTGTCTAGTGTCTTATGACTCTTCTGGATAAAAGTATTTCTGAAATGAGGTGTGAGACTCATATGTATTCTATATATGTTTACCTTCTTTCATTTCTAATACTTTAGCCATTTTTATCCAACATAGGGAATATATTGTTCCCTTTGCAATCTTTACTGATGGTACCAAATATATGTTGACTTAGTTTAGAGATTCTTTTTAGGTTTTTGCAAGGCAAATGGGGTTAAGTGGCTTTCCCAAGGCCACACAGCTAGGAAACTATTAAGTTTCTGAGACTGGATTTGAACCCAGGTACTCCTGACTCCAGGGCTGGTGCTTTATCCACTGTGCCACCTAGCCGCCCCTAGTTTAGAGATTCTTGTGCAGTTCTTTTTTCTTTTTCTTTTTGTAAGGCAGTGGGGTTAAGTGACTTGCTCAAGGTCACACAGCTAGGTAGTTATTAAGTGTCTAAGGACGGATTAGAACTCAGGTCCTCTTGACTCCAGGGATGGTGCTCTATCTACTGTGCCACCTAACTGCCCCCTTTGTGCAGTTCTTTTTTTTTTATATATATAGAAGCCCTTTATTAGCAGAATTGCATCTTCAGAAAATTATGAGGTCTTTCACCTGGACCAGGTCTAGTTCCTAACAAAAAGGTTGGGTTTTCCCAAACACACAAATAACCGACAACTTTTAAGAAAGTTGCCAACAATTAATTTACCACCTCCCAACAAGGAATGAAGACGGCTTATTGTGTGAAATAAACAGGCTACTTCTCTGACTGTGAGTTAGAGAAATGAACACAGTCAGCTGCGCATAATCTGGCTGAGACAGCTCCGGATTAGCAGCACCGGAGGCTTCCACTGAAGGCTTGCAAATCTTAGATCCCCACAACAACCCTGTGAGGTAGGTGCTCTCTTCTGACTCCTTAGAACACAAAACAAAACATAGAGAGGTTATTGTGAAGGTTTGTTTGAGGCAGGGCTTGAGCTTGGTTCTTCTTGACAGGAATAACTTGTTGTGGTATGATTTCTGCCTCTTAAGCATAACCTCAAACATACGAATGCCACACAGAGATGGAGAGAACAGTAATTTAAACTATATCACAATACACATTTTACTGAGTGAATGGATGCAAGAGATGAAGACATTCAAGGGCAAGACAACTCCAGTAGTTTGCTGGGGTTTTTCTTTGTCGTCTGCACTTTAGCAGACAGGTTTCCAAAATGGGAGGGACAGCAGTAGTAGTTACTTCTTATCGGGGGCAATGAGGCAATTTAAGTGATGGATAGATGAATGGATGGATGGATGGATGGATGGATGGATGGATGGATGGATGGATGCAATGGTGGCGGGGGGGAGGTAGTCTTAATGTAGAATGTCTTTCATTTCACTGGCCATTCTTTATAACACAAGCTTGGTCCTTCTCCAGTGTCTCCTCTTTGAGAGTGTACCTGAACTTATTGCCAGTTTTCATCTGAATCCACTGGGGAATGGGACGATTCTGCTTCTGTTTCTTGGCCAGTAACTTCTTGATTCTGAATGTTTTATGAGAGGACATGATGATGAGATGACAGCCGAGCTTCTACCACGATGTCTGGATGGGCAAAAAAGCCTTTGTTGCAGTTCTTAATACAATTTTTTCCCTCTTCCTCTGCAGCAGATGTTGGCTCATAAGCTTCATTTTCTTCATGTTAGTCCCTGTATTTATTTGTAACATGAGCACTGCAAGATGAGAGACTATGTCTTCTACAAGTCCAGTTTCTTTTCTTATCTCTCTCTCTCTTTCTAGCCATCCTTTGATTTGACTCCAGCTGTTATCTTTTGGTTTTGTTTAGCATGAAAAAATGTATATTGTTATTTTTTCAATATTTTGGCAATTTTTTTGTTACTAGAAAATGTAAATTTTTCCATTTAAAATGCTGTTAAACTAATGTTTATAGTAATAGTCTAAAAACTGTGATTCTTTAGAATTTCCTGCCTCCCAATGCATGATTTTTTTCATTTCATTTTATTTCATTATTTTCCCTTTTCAAAGACACTATTACCACCTTATACAAAAGTAGGAGTGGACTACACAGGATTGAAGACTTTTTCATTTTTTTTTTCTCTTGGGTTTCCAAGACAAAGAATTCACCATTTAATGGCTAAACCCTGTTGGCAATGAGTATGTCTACAACTTAGCTAGTCCTCAGGCTATAGACCATTACTAGAATGATAGCACTTATCAGAGCTTTTACTTACTGAACATCAACATAGAATTTGAAAAACAAGATTTTCTCCATCAGAATATTGGAAGTATTATTATTATTATTAATAATAGTTTACAAATCATATAATAAATATATAATCATGAATTTTAGAGTTGAAGATCAGCCCTCTAGTTCTTTTTATACCCAAAAGAAATCCTTGCTGTGACATAGCTGACAAATAGCCACCTGTCCAATCTTAAAGTGCCACTTAACTTCAGATTTTTCATTT
This sequence comes from Macrotis lagotis, assembly GCF_037893015.1. Classification (NCBI taxonomy): domain Eukaryota; kingdom Metazoa; phylum Chordata; class Mammalia; order Peramelemorphia; family Peramelidae; genus Macrotis; species Macrotis lagotis. Next base: position 203,741,700 of record NC_133661.1, on the reverse strand, counting down.
AGAATTATACTGTTTTGCTTCAGATATAAGCAATATTTTCTCTCATTTCTGCTTTGTATAAAATCTGAGTGAAGACCACAGTCCTGATTTCAGTAGTGGATGGTGGTGAAGATGATAGTAGTGAAGGTATAACAAAATTAGGCATTTATTTATATATTTATTTATTTTATGTTTTTGCAAGGCAATAGGGTTAAGTGGCTTGCCCAAGGCCGCATGGCTAGGTAATTAAGCATTTATTTTTGAAAAGAAATATAATACTTTTGCAGCAAAAATTTTAATGAGGTAGTTTTAGTGTTGTTATTTGCCAGTGAGTACTACTTATATTTTCTCCCAAGATACTTCATTTTAGGAGTGTGGCCTAGAGAGAAGTCCAATATTTTTTCATGTCCTCATTATTTCAAATTCTAAATTAGTGGTGTCTGAATTAGGTTATTTTGCTACCTTATATATCTTAACCTTTCTTAGCAAGGCAGCATAGTGAATAGATTAATGGACCTCAAGTTAGAAAGACTTACTTTCTGGAGTTCAAATCTGGCCTGAGATGCTTAGTAGCTATGGGACTTTGGGAAAGAAACTGGAGAAGGAAATAGCAAACCACTCTAGTATCTTTGCCAAGAAAACTCCAAATGGGATCACAAAGGGTTGATACAGTTGAAATAATAGAACAGAGGTATTGTCTTATGGTACTTAGGCACTTTTCTTTTCTTTTCCAAGGCAAAATGGGGTTAAGTAGCTTGTCCAAGGCCACACAGCTAGATAATTATTAAGTGTCTGAGGCGGGATTTGAACTCAGGTACTCCTGACTCCAGGGCTGGTGCTCTATCCGCTGCACTACCTAGCCACCCCAAACTTAGGTATTTTCTTATAGGGAATTATAGGACTTTTTATAAATCCTCAGATTGAGGAAATACTATAGATTGGCAGATGTTAGATTTCAACATAATGGGATAATGACACTCTTGCAGTTTTATTTCTTGAGTTATATAAAGATAACTGAATTGGATTTTTCCTCTTTATCAAGGTGTCATAATAAGGATACATGTAGTATTTTAGTCTGGTTCAACTTCTTTTTTTTTTTTTTTTTTTTTAGATTTTTGCAGGGCAAATGGGATTAACTGGCTTGCCCAGGGCCTCACAGCTAGGTAATTATTAAGTGTCTGAGGCAGGATTTGAACTTAGGTACTCCTGACTCCAGGTTGGCTAGGTGGCACAGTGGATAGAGCACCAGCCCTGGAGTCAGGAGTACCTGAGTTCATATCTGGCCTCAGACACTTAGTAATTACCTAGCTGTGTGACCCTGTGCAAGCCATTTAACCCCAATTGCCTTGCAAAAACCTAAAAAAAAAAACTCTCCTCACCTATCCTTTCCTAAAAGGAGTTTCCATAGTTTCCCAAATCTGTACTAATGTCTAAGATCTTATTAGGAAAATTTACCTTATGTTTTTAACACATATCATTTAAATTTGGAAAAGATTTTGAAATAGGATCAAGAGAGAAGCTCTCTAGATGGCAGTGTTAAGGCAGGAATTCTGGAAGTCATTGCCCCTAAAATTCCAAAAGCCATCTTTATAACTCTAACCAAAATTTAGAGGGACAGAACCCACAGAAAGACTGAGTGATACAATTTCACAGCCCAAGACAACTTAGAAGTTCTACAGGAAAGGTCTGTTTCACTGGGACTGGGAATTGGAAAGAGCCTCAGTCACAACATGGCACAGTTGCAGCACAACACAGCTAGGCTGGGTGCCTGGGTCCATGGCAGAGGGGGCAGTTTCCAGACCTCTTGGCCCAGGGATCAGTGGGAACAGCTGAAAGAGGTAGTGAGAGAACTCTGTCACACCAGAATGGATTGCCAGCCTCAGAGCAGCCCTGTGGTGAGAACTTGCAGTGGGAATCAGCAGAGCTACCTAGCATTTACAGAACTCCCAGCCCACTGAAGGTAAGGGGGTTGGAACTCTGCTGTTAGCCCACACTCAGATATGGGTTGCAGTTTGGTCTACCATACCACCATAGCAGAGCAGGTTCTCTCCTCACAGTTCCAGTGCAGAGTGGAGGGCCTGTGGTCATCCACATCCCGGAACATAGGCAAGAGAGCAGTCAGAGCCTCTCATAAGACCTTGGATTATCCCTGTGGATATCCCCAAAACTCCTCAAAGCCTTGGAAGTTCAGTAAATCAATCATAGACTGATAAAATGAGCAAACAATAGAAAAAGAAGACTATGATCATAGAAGATTAGTTTGATCCCATGGTGGACCAAAATACATACTCAGATGATGACAAAATTGAAGCTGCTGTATCCAAAACCTCCCAGAGAAGTACAAAATGGGTTTACGCTATGGATGAGCTCAAAAAAGACTTTGAAAAGCAATTAAGGGAGGTAGAGGAAAAATTGGGAGGAGAAATAAGAGTGATGCAGACAAATCATGAAAACCAAGTCAACAGCTTGGTGAAAGAAATACAAAAAAAGCTAAAGAAAATAATATGTTAAAAAACCAGTTTAGGCCAAATGGAAAAAGCCACCCAAAAGGCAAATGAGGAAAAGAATGCCTTAAAAAGCAGAAGTAGCCAGTTGGAAAAGGAGATAAACAGAACTCTCTGAAGAAAATAACTCCTTCAGATGCAGAATGGAACTAAAGGAAGCTGATGATTTTTCAAGAAATCAGGAAGAAATAAAACTGCCAAAAAAAAGCCAGAAATTGGAAGACAATATGAAATATCTCTTTGGAAAAACAACTGACTTTGAAAACAGATCCAGGACAGATAATTTAAAAATTATTGGGATACCTGAAAGTTATGACCAGGAAAAGAACCTAGACTTCATTTTTCAAGAAAATAATACAGCAAAATTCCCCTGAGATCCTAAAAGTAGAGGCTAAAATAGAAATTGAGGGAATTCACTGATCACCTCCCGAAAGAGATACCAAAAGAAAAACTTCCAGGAATATTATAGCCAAATTCCACAACTCCCAAGACAAAGAGAAAATACTAAAAGCTGTTAGAAACAAACAATTCAACCACCATGGCTCTATAATCAGGATTACACAGGATCTGGCAGCCTCTACATTAAGGGCTCGTAGGGTTTGGAATATGATATTCTGGAAGGCAAAAGATCTTGGTTATCAACTGGGAATCCACTACCCAGCAAAACTGAACATCCTCTTTCAGGGGAAAAGATGGACTTTCAATGAAATAGGGGACTTTCAAACTTTCCTATTGAAACAACCAGAGCTGAACAGAAAGTTTGATCCCCAAGCACAGGATTCAGGTGAACCATAGAAGGAGTGGACAAGAAGGACTAATTATGAGGAACTTAATAATTTTGAACTGTTTGTATTACTGCATGGGAAGAAGATACTGATAACCCATATGAACTTTCTCATTTATAAGAGCAGTTAGGAAAAAGCATATATACATAAGGCCTAGGAAGGAGCTGAATATAATGCTATAGTATAGTAAAAAGATGGAGTCAATGGGTGATAAAGGAAAGTACTGGAAGGAAAAGGAGAAGAAGGGGTTAAGATATTTCACATAAGAGTTAAGAAAAAAGCTTTTACAATGGAGTGGAACAGGGGAAGGTGAGGGGGAATGAGTGAGTTTTCATTCTTATCAGAAATAACTCAGAGAGGAAATAACATTCACACTTTATAGGGTATATAACTCTATCTTACCCTAGAGGAAAATGAGAGGAAAGGGATGGGATAAGGGGGAATGGGAGGGAGGGAAGGAGGGAGTAGCTGATAGAAGAGAGGGAAGATCATTGGAGAGGGTACTCAGAAACAACATACTTCTGAACCAGGGAAAGGATGATAGAGAGAATGGAATAAATGAGAATGGGGAGGAATAGAGTGGAGGGAAATACAGATTAGTATTAGCAACTGTGGGAAAAATATTAAAGCAACTTCTCTGGTGGATGTATGATAAAGAAGGCAACTCTTCCCAGAGACAGAGCCATTGAAATCTGAACACATACTGAAGTACACTCTTTTTCCTCTCACTATTCTTGAGGTTTTTCATCTTTCTGGGAGGGGGGTTATGTTTACTCTCATAATATTATTGTAATAATATAAAATAAATAAACAAAAAAATTTAAAAAGCACAAAAAAAGAGAAGCTCTCAATTGACATTCTCAAGGGTTGTGGTTGATTCTTTTGTGGTTTTTCGGTCATTTCAGTCATATCTAAATCTTCATGACCCCATTTGGGGTTTTCTTGGCAAAGATTCTGGATTTGAATTCTATCTACTGCACTAACCTAGCTGTCTGAGTTTTAGCTTGATAAATTTGAAATTATCAAAATAACTAGAATCATAGCTTTAAAAAAATTAATAATAGCTCATGGTTAAAATAACACCTTAAAATTTGCATGATATTTTACACATATTATCTCCTTTCTTTGGCTTATAACATAAATTAGCAATAGCTAAGATTTATATAGCATTTTGACATTTGCAAAGCACTATACAAAAAGTTGATCCTCTCAGCAACCTGTGAATTAGGTGCTATTATCATTTCCATTTTACAAATGAGGAGACTGAAGCAGACAGAAATTTAGTGACTTGCTGAGATCCTTACAACTTGTTAAAAATTGTCTGAGACTGGGTTTGAACTTGAGTCTTCCTGACTTGAGGGCTATCATTTGATTTACTGTATTAATCTTACTTTCCTTTCTTGTGATAAATATTATGCTATACATGATAGCTGTCCCTAGCATTGTTCCCAACTCTTATCACAGTGTCAGAAATGTAATGGGTGCTTAATGTTGTTTATCTTTTGTTTTTTTAATATTTAATATTTATTCTCATTTTGTGCAAATGTTTTTATACATTAATAAAATATTCTTGTTTAAGAGTAAACAAAATACCTCCTCCCCCCAAAAAATATAGACTCACTTGAGTGATAAAGTAAAGGGGAGAGAAAAGAATTTAAATTAAAAAAATAATAGTATATGTAGGTATGGCTAGGTATGGCCAGGTGGCGCAGTGGACGGAGCACCAGCCTTGGAGCACCCGAGTCCACATCTGGCCCCATACACCCAACAATCACCCAGCCGTGTGACATGCAAGCCACCTGAACCCCACTGCCCTGCAAAAACCAAAAAAAAGAAAAAAAGACCCCAAATAAAATAAAACAGTAATAATAGTAGGGGTGGCTGGCTGTTGGACAGAGCATTGGCCCTTGAGCCAGGAACACCGGGGTCCAAATCTGGCCTTAGACACCCAACAATCACCCTGCTATGCGGCCCCAGGCAGGCCACCCAACCCCATTTGCCCTGCACCCCCCCCCCCCAAATAATACTAATAATAAAAAATGTGCTTGAGTCTTTGAACACCAACAACTCTGTCGCAGGTGGATCTCATTCTTTATGATAAGTCCATGGCAAAAGTTACTTCCATATTTTTCCACCATTGCCATTGCTGATGGCAACTCCCTTTCTATGTTTCACCTGAGTCCTGTATCTGAAGATCAAACCTTCTGTTCAGTGCTGGCCATTCCAACAGGAACATTGAAATTCCCCTGGTTCATTGAAAGTCCATCTTTTTCCCTGGAAGAGGACATTCAGCCTTGCTGGGTAGTTGATTCTCGGTTGCATTCTAAGCTCTTTTGCCTTCCAGTATATTATATTCCAAGCCCTATGAGTTTCCAGTGTAGTTGCTGCTAAGTCCTGTGTGATCCTGACTGCAGCTCCACGATATTTGAACTGTGTGTCCTTCTGGCTGCTTGTAATATTTTCTTTTTGACTTGGGAGTTCTGGAACTTGGCTATAATATTCCTGGGGGTTGGTTTTTTGGGGTTTCTTTCTGGAGGGGATCGGTGGATTCTCTACATTTCTATTTTGCCCTCTGCTTCTAGAATATCAGGGCAATTTTCCTGTAGTAATTCTTTGAAAATGATGTCAAGGCTCTTTCCCGGTCATGATTTTCAGGTATTCCAATAATTTTTAAATTATCTTTCCTAAATCTGTTTTCCATATCAGTTGTTTTTTCAATGAGATATTTCACATTTTCTTCTAATTTTTCACTTTTTTGGTTTTGAAGTATTGATTCCTGATTTCTGGTAAATTCATCAATCTCCCTAAATTCTATTCTTCATCTGAAGGATTTATTCTCCTCAGAGAGTTTTCTTATCTCTTTTTCCATCTGGCCCATTTTGCTTTTTAAAGCATTCTTCTCAATAACTTTTTGAACTGCTTTATCCATTTGACCTAAGCTGGTTTTTAGTGTGCTATTTTCTTTAGCATTCTTTTGGATTTCTTTGACTAGGCTGCTGACTTCATTTTCATGTTTTTCCTGCATCTCTCTCCTTTCTTTTCCCAGTTTTTCTTCTAATTTCCTCATTTGATTTTCAAAGTCTTTTTTGAGCTCTGTCATAGCCTGAGCCCAATTTCTGTTTTTCTTGGAGTCTTTAGATGCAGGAGCTTGTGCTTCTTCATCTTCAGACTGAGTGTTTTGATCCTTCTTGGGCTCACAGGCAAAATATTTCTCAATGGTGTTCCTCTTATTTCTCTGCTTGCTCATTTTCCCAGCCTAAGTCTGGTTTTGGGGTGCTTCCTGAGCTTTTGGGACACTCCCACAAGGGTCTCAGTGTGTGAGGTTCTTTCCTCCCTCCTGGTCTGTGAATGACCATATGTGCCCCCCTCTGCTACGGGGCTGAGGTGGGGGGGCCTGCTGTTCTAAGCGGGGGCCTAGACTGCGATCAGGATCTGAATGTGGTCAGAGCCCCAGAGTCCTGTTCCAGGGACAAAGGACAAAGCTCTGCAGTCTCTCTCCACTCCCCTCCCTCAGCTCAATGGGCTCATACCCTGGGGGCTCCTGCTTACTGACTCTGCCTGCTTCTGTTTCCTGGATCTGGGCTGGGGAAAGACCAAGCTGCTCTCTGTGTGCCCCTAGGGCTGGGCTCCACGTGCTCACTCTGGCACAGGTCCCCTGCTGTTCTCCCCACTTTGTGCCCGGTGCTCTCCGGGGGCGTAGGTCAGAAAACTTCCTGCTGCTGTGAGCCAGGGCTTCCCAGTGCCCTGGGCCTGCTTCTGGGAGGCTGAAGTTCTTTCACTCTGGCGGGCCACCCCTCTGGAGGGCTGCCCCTCCAACCCCCTCCTACCCCAGGGAGCAGAGCCTTTCTGCTCTTTTCCAGGTTACCTTGAGTAGGAGAACTGTCTCACTGTATCCCTCTGTGGGCTCTGTCTCTCGAACATTTAGTTAGAGTCCTTAGCTCATGAGTTTTATGAGAGAGCGCCTAAGACAGGATCCTTTCTTGTTGCTGTCTTGGCTCCACCCCTATCTTTTGTTTTCAAAGAAGATGAATGACATCACAATGTTGGGGTCAGGGTATGGTGTGTTGGCTGTTTTCATGGGGACAAGTGATCCATTAGAACATTTATACAGCTCATGTTACTTTTGTGCTTCTACAGTTCTGCTTTGCTTATGGAGTACAGCTCCTACTTTGATGTGGGCATGCCATGCTGGGCAGTCCTGCACCAGCATTTCCCATGTCTCATAATCAGTACTAAAGTTTAGAGATACCTGGAGAATGTTCTTATACAACTTCTTTTGACCACCATATCTTGTGCAAGTTCTCCATAAAGTTATCTTTTAAGTAAGTGCATTTGACATTGGGGATTTGTGACCAACCAAGTGGAATTGTACCCTTTGCATTAGAGTATGAATGTTTGGCAGTCCAGCTGTAGAGCAGACTTTGGTACTTTATCTTGCCAGGTAATCTTCAGGATATTCCTGAGATATGGCATGACTCATGGTACTGATAGACTGGCTGTCCAGGTTTTATAGGAATATTAGCAATAAAGTCAGTACAACACTGTGTAGATCTACAGGTCTTTAAATATTTATCAAAGTAAATACTTAGTAAATACTTATCAAAGTGATTTAGAGTCATTGAGTTGCTTAGGATATTTTGCTTGATGAGAATTTATCCCAAGAAAGTAGTCCTTGACCCTGTTACTCCCTGTGATTTAATATATTTTCTAAAATTTACTCATTTTAATCATGCTTTAGAACTTAGTTATAAATTCCTTACTTATAAGTTACATTAGATGAGGGGAACATGTTGAATATGCATTTTGGTTAATTGGAAAAAAGCATTGCCTTTGTGCTTATTCATAGGCTATTTCTTCTAGCTAAAATCTTCTCCTGCCCTCCAGTTCTTTCCCCTCCTTCACTTCAGTTCCCAGACATCCTGATAATGGGCTCAGCTCAAATGTTACCTTTTAAAAATAAACTTATTGCTTATTTTTTTAGATATTCTTTTCTTTTTAAATTTTGAGTTGCAAATTTTCTCCTTCCCTCTCATCCTTTCCCTATCTACTAAGAAGGCAAACAAATGAAATCATTTATGCATGTAAAATCATACAAAACATATTTCCATGTTAACCATATCTTAAAAATAAGAAAAAAGTGAAAAAATTGCCTTTCACACGACTCTAGATAGCATTAGTTTCTGCATCTGAAAATTACTTATTCGTACCCTTAGATCATTTATCATTTGGGGAGTGGCTTGTCTTCTTTTTTAATTAATATTTTATTTTCCAATATTATGCAATAGTAGTTTCTACCTATCATTTTCTGTAAGGTTTTAAATTTTACAATTTTTCCTCCCCCCCATCCACCCACAGAAGGCAATCTGATAATCTTTACATTGTTTTCCATACTATACATTGATCGAAATTTTACAATTTTTCCCTCTCCCCTACAGAAAGCAGTCTGATAATCTTTACGTTGTTTCCATGCTATAAACTGATCTAAATTGAATGTGTTGGGAGAGAAATCATATCCTTGAGGAGAAAATAAAATATTAGAGATAGCAAAATTATGTAGTACATAAGACACTTTAAAAAAAATTGAAGGTAATAGACTTTGGTCTTTGTTTAAACTCCACAGTTCTTTCTCTGGGTACAGATGATATTATCTATCACAGGTGCTCTAGAAATTGTCCCTGATTATTGCATTGATGTAATGAGCAAGTCCATTAAGGTTAATCATCACCCCCATGTTGCTGTTAGGGTATACTGTCTGGTTCTGCTCATCTCGCTCAACATCAGTTCATACAAGTCTTTCCAGGCTTCTCTGAAATCCCATCCCTCCTGGTTTCTAATAGAACAATAGTTTTCCATATCATACATATCCCATTATTTGTTCAGCCATTCCCCAGTTGATGGATGTGGCTTGTATTCTTAAAAATTCAACTCAGTTCTCTATATATTTTAGAAATAATCCTTTATCACAAACACTTAGCTTTGACAGTTATTTTCCATCTTTCTGCATTCTAATCTTGGTTGTATTGATTTTATTTGTGCAAAAACTTTTTATCATCTCATCATTTCTTATAGAACAATAGTATTACATAATGATATGCCACAACTTGTCCAACCATTTCCCAATTGTTCAGCATCCCACCATTTTTCAATTTTTGCCTCTACAAAAAGAGCTGTCATATAAATATTTTTGTATATATAGGTCCTTTTCTTTTTTCCTCTGATTTTTTTGAGGTATAAACCCAGTAGTGATATTGTTGGGTAAAAGGAAATGTGGAATTTTATGCTTCTTTGGTCATAGTTCCAAATTATTCTCCAAAATGATCAGACAAGTTTACAACTTTTAGCAGTTTATTAGTATACTTATTTTCCCTCATTCACTCTAGCTTTTGTAATGATAGATGAAAGGCAGTGCCTCAGAATTGATTTAACTTGCCACTTTTTTTTTAAGATTTTTGCAAGGCAGTGGGGTTAAGTGGCTTGCCCAAGGTCACACAGCTATATAATCTAGGTAGTTATTAAGTGTCTGAAGTCGGACCTGAACTCAGGTACTCCTGATTCCAGGGCTGGTGCTGTATCCACTGTACCACCTAGCCACCCCAGGATTCTATCTTCTAATTCAGTCTTCTATCTGCTTCTGTTTTATGGGTGAGCACATCCCATTTACAGTCACAGTTATGATTGCTAATATTTCTCTACATCCTATTTTCTTATGTTTATCCTTCTCTTCTTATTCTGACCCTCTTCAAAAATATGTTTTGCTTCTAACCATTGCTTCCCTTAATCTGCCCTCTTTTACCATCCTGTCTATTTCCCAGATATTATCTCATATTTCTTTTTTAATATTTAATATTTATTCTCATTTTGTACAAATAATGTTTTTTATACATTAATAAAACATTCTTGTTTAAGAGTAAATAAAATACCCCCTCCCCTAAAAAATATCTACTCCCTTGAGTGATAAAGTAAAGGGGAGAGAAAAAAATTAAAATTAAAAAATAATAGTAATAATTATAGGTATGGCCAGGTGGCACAATGGACGGAGCAACAGCCCAGGAGCCAGGAGCACCTGAGCCCATATCTGGCCCCATACACCCAACAATCACCCACCAGTTCTGGAACTTGGCTATAATATTCCTAGGGGTTGGTTTTTTGGGGTCTCTTTCTCTGGTGGATTCTCTCCATTTCTATTTTGCCCTCTGCTTCTAGGATATCAGGGTAATTTTCCTGTAGTAATTCTTTGAAAATGATGTCAAGGCTCTTTTCCTGATCATGACTTTCAGGTATTCCAATAATTTTTAAATTATCTTTCTTAAATCTGTTTTCCATATCAGTTGTTTTTTCAGTGAGGTGTTTCACATTTTCTTCTAATTTTTCATTTTTTTTTGGTTTTGAAGTAATGAGTCCTGATTTCTTGTAAATTCATCAATCTCCCTGAGTTCTATTCTTTGTCTGAAGGATTTGTTTGCCTCAGAGTTTTCTTATCTCTTTTTCCATCTGGCCCATTTTGCTTTTCAAAGCATTCTTCTCCTCAATAACTTTTTGAACTGTTTTATCCATTTGACTTAAGCTGGTTTTTAGCATGCTATTTTCTTCAGCATTTTTTGCATTTCCTTGACTAAGCTGCTGACTTCATTTTAATGTTTTTCCTGCATCTCTTTCCTTTCTTTTCCCAGTTTTTCTTCTAACTCCCTCATTTGATTTTCAAAGTCTTTTTTGATTGAGCTCTGTCATAGCCTGAGCCCAATTTCTGTTTTTCTTGGAGTCTTTAGATGCAGGAGCTTGTGTTTCCTCATCTTCAAACTGAGTATATTGATCCTTCTTGGGATCATAGATGATGTATTTCTCAATGGTGTTCCTCTTATTTCTCTACTTGCTTATTTTCCCAGCCTAAGCCTGTTTTGGGGGGTGCTTCCTGAGCTTTTGGGACACTCCCACAAGGGTCTTGGTGTGTGAGCCTCTGTCCTTCCTCCTGGTCTGTGAATGACCGTAAGCACCCTCCTCTGCCATGGGGCTGAGGTGGGGGGGCCCTGCTGTTCTATGGGGGGGGCCTAGACTGCGATCAGGATCTGAATGTGTTCAGAGCCCCCTAGTACTGTTCCAGGGGTAGAGGACAGAGCTCAGCAGTCTCTCAATGGGCTCAATGGGTTGCGCCTGCTTATGTTTCCTGGATCTGGAATGCAGTGGCCATGCTGCTGGCTGTTTGCCCTGAGGGCTGGACTTCATGTGCTCGCTCTGGCAGAGGTCCCCCGCTGTTCCCCCAATTTGTTCCCTGTCTTCCCCCTGGCGTAGCTCAGGATACTCTCCAGCTGCTGTGAGCCAGGGCTCCTAGTGCCCTGGGGCTGCCTCCGGGAGGCTGAAGTTCTTTCACTCTGTTGGGCCACCCCTCTGGCGGCTGCCTCTCCAACCCCGGGGAGCAGAGCTTTTCTGCTCTTTTCCAGGTTACCTTGAGTAGGAGAACTGCCTCACTGGGTCCCTCTGTGGGTTCTGGCTCTCAAAAATTTAGTTGAAGACCTTAGTTTTGAAGATTTATGAGAGAGCGCCTAAGACACCATCTGCTCTTGTCGCCATCTTGTCTCTGCCCCCCCTTTCTCTATCTCATTATTTCTTTGATTTTCTTGATTTTCTACCCAACTGATTGTGTTGTATTTTCCACTCTTTGAACCAGTATTTTTATGCTTTATTTATTTATTTTAAACATTTGGTGTTTTTTTATTCTTTTTGAATTTTACAATTTTTTTCCCATTCTTGTTTCCTTCCCCCACCCCCACCCTGAGAAGGCAATCTGATAGTCTTTACATTGTGTCCATGCTATACATTGATCAAAATTGAATGTGTGGGGAGAAAAATCATATCCAAAGGAAAAATAAAATATAAGAAATAGCAAAATTACATAATAAAATATATATTTTTTAAAAATTACAGATAATAGTTTTTGGTCTTTGTTTAAACTCCACAATTCTTTCCTTGTATACAGATGGTATTCTCCATTGCAGATACTCTAAAATAGTCCCTGATTTTTGCGCTGATGAAATGAGCAAGTCCATTAAGCTTGATCATCACTCCCATGTTGCTTTTAGGGTGTATAATGTTCTTCTGGTTCTGCTCATCTCACTCTGCATTAGTTCATGCAAATCCTTCCAGGCTCTGAATTCCCAACCTTCCTGGTTTCTGATAGAACAGCTGTGTTCCATAACATACATATACTACAATTCGTTTAGACATTCTCCAATGGAAGGATATTCACTCAGTTTCCAATTCTTTGCCACCACAAACATGGCTGCTATGAATATTTTTGTACAAGTGATGTTTTTACCCTTTTTCATGATCTCTTCAGGGTATAGACCCAGTAGTGGTAATGCTGGATCAAAGGGTATGCACATTTTTATTGCCCTTTCAGTATAATTTCAAATTGCTCTCCATAAAGGTTGGATGAATTCACAACTCCACCAACAATGTATCGGTGTCCCAGATTTCTCACATCCCTTCCAACATTGATCATTGTCCTTTCTGGTCATATTGACCAATCTGAGAAGTATGTGGTGTGGTACCTGAGAGATGTTTTTAATTTGCATTTCTCTAATAAGTAATGATGTAGAGCAATTTTTCATGTGACTTTGGATCACTTTGATTTCCTCATCTGTAAATTGCCATTGCATATCCTTTGAGTATTTGTCAATTGGAGAATGGCTTTTTTTTTAAAAAAAAAATTTGATTCAGTTCTCTATATATTTTAGAAATGAGTCCTTTTTTCAGAAATACTAATTGTAAAAATTGTTTCCCAGTTTACCACATTTCTTTTGACCTTGGTTACAATGGTTTTTTTTGTGCAAAACCTTTTTAATTTAATCAAAATTATCTAGTATCTTTTTAATGATGTTCTCTATCTCTTCCTTGGTCATAAACGCTTCCCTTTCCATAGATCTGATGGTAAATTATTTCTTGATCTCCTAGTTTACTTATAATATTATCTTTTATGTCTAAATCCTGTACCCATTTTGATCTTGGTATAGAGTGTGAGATATTGATCTAATCTAAGTTTTTGCCATACTAACTTCCGGTTTTCCCTACAGTTTTTATGAAAAATACTTTTTATCCCAGAAGCTGGACCCCCCCCTCTTGGTTTTATCAAACAGTAGATTACTATAATTATATCCTGCTATCTCTTTTGCACCTAGTCTATTCCACTGATCCCCTACTTTATTTCTTAGCCAGTACAAGACAGTTTTGATGACTGATGCTTTATAGTATAATTTTAGATCTGGCAGGGCTAAGGCACCTTTTTTGCACCTTTTTTATTGGAATTTCTTTGGAAATTCTTGACTTTTTATCTCTTTATATGAATTTACTTACAATTTTCTTGAGTTCATTAAAGCAATTTTTTGGAATTTTGATTGGTAGGGTACTAAATAAGTAGTTTAATTTAGGTAGAATTGTCATTTTTATTATATGAGCTCTTCCTATCCTTTTTTATTATATTAGCTTGGCATATCAGTTCATATTTGTCCAGTTATTTAAATCTGAGAAGTGTTTTGCGGTTGTTTTTGTAGAGTTTCTGAGTCTGCTTTGACAGATAGACTCCCAAGTATTTTATATTGTCGGAAGTTACTTTGAATGAGATTTCTCTTTCTAGATCTTGCTGCTGTATCCTGCTAGTAATATATAGAAATGCCAAGGATTTATGAGGGTTTTATTTTATATCCTGCTACTTTGCTAAAGTTGCTAATTGTTTCTAGTAGTTTTTTAGGTGATTTTTTTAGGATTCTCTAGGTATACCATCACGTCATCTGCAAAAAAGTGAAAGTTTTGTTTCTTCCTTACCAAAGGAAATAATTTTCTTCAGTCAGCTTTTGTACCTTTTTTATTTGTCCTATTTTACTTTTTAAGGAGTTCTTTTCTTCAGTAAAGTTCTGTGCCTCTTTTACCAATTCTGTTCTTTTAGGTGTTATATTTTCAGAATTTTTTGGTGTACCTTGTTTCAAACTGCTAATGCTTTTTCCATAATTTTTTTTGCATCATTCTCCTTTCTTTTCCCAGTTTTCCTTTAACACTCATTTCTTTAAATCTTCCAGGAATACTTGTTGATCTGAGCTCCAATTAGCATTTTTTCTTTGAGGCTTTGCTTTTGTTGTTTTCACGTTGTCATCTTCTACTGAATTTATATCTTGCTCTTCCCTACTATCTAGTACCTTTTTATGGTCCTTTTTTTTTGTTTTTTGCTTATTTTCCAACCTGTTTCTTGTCTTTGAGCTTTATATTAAAGTTGGGCCTTGCTCACCACTATGCCAAGCTTTGGCCTTTTTTGTGCTGTTGTTTTCAGAGTTAGATATGCTGAGTCTTAAGTTTTTGATGCTAACATCGTGGTATAATCCAGGGAGAGATGTAGTCAGAAAAGCATAGACCACTGGTCTTCTCAGGAAGACCTTTACTCCCTTACATTTGCAAGTAGTCTACTACTTTCAGCCCTGAAACTGCCACCCTATAACTGCATCCCGGAACTGTTCATGGGTAATAGAATTGACAGTCATCACCAGTGCTGGCATCTAGTGCTAGCAAAGAGCCCCTTGTAATCTCTTTCTAACTGGTTGTCTGACTCCCTGCCCCCTTTACTGTCTCTGGACTTGGTGAAAGAAAGATGGAAAGTGGTGGGCTGCTGTTTCATTGAGTTGGAAGAACTCTGGGCTGGCTCCCACCCTAGTGTCACAGACCTATTCCTGTCAACTTCCTAAATTGTATTAAGCTGGAAAAAATGTCTCACTCTGTTGACTCTGTTGCTTCAAAATTTGATCTTAAGAATTAAATCAAAGTTCTTTAAAGGGGTATGTTAGGAAAGTTCAACTGCATTGTCACCTGTACTGTGCCATCTAACAAATGCTATCTCATTAATTAAGGTGGTTTTTTTTTCAAAACTAATCTTGCCACCTTCAAATAGAGTTCAGATTCTTCTAGGAGACAGGGTGCGTTGTATAGGATTAAAAATAAACATAATAAAAGACATGAAAGTATAGTAATCAGAATATAAAGTAATGTTATTTCAGAAGGTGGCAAATATTTGTTTCTGAATTTTCTTTTTATCTTCCAAATTGTCATTTGCTCATGTAAGGTGCCCAGTAACATTTTCTTGGGCATGTAAGTGCTCAATAAATAATCACTGGATGAAGACCAGTATTTGATTCCTGACTATACCTTATTGACTTTGTGATCTAGGGGTAGTCATTTATTATCTCCTGAGCCTTCCTGTTCTCATCTAGTACCTGAGCATGTCTGTTCCAGTTCTCTCTTACAGTTATTAAGAAGATCAAATATAATAATTATGTAAAGTTGCTTTACAAATTCGTAAGTGCTTTTTGTTTTATACTGATTAGGCTTATTTTTCTTTATATTTTTGACTTTTTTATAGCATCTAGACAAATAATCTACATAGAGTAGACTTGCTGACAAAGAATTACATATTTTGTAGTACCACTGGGCCCCCAAATGAAATTATTGTATAGTTTCTTTTTTTGTAATAGAATATCTTTTAGAAAGTCTAACAAAAGAATTCTTGAACATTTTGATGTGAAAACATAAGTGCTGTTTTTTAATCCATTAAATACTATTTTTGGAATTGAGTCAGTGCTGGGTATTTTTTTTTTCCACAGCAAAGCAACCTAATTAAGGTAATGGTTCCTACTGCTGAAGTACTCCTTGTGTTAATTAGTCAACTCTGATATGCTACTGTTGTTTCTTTTGCTTCAGGTTAAATGGAAGTCACCCTTGGGAGCTGGATGCCTGTGTAGTAGATCTACCACATCAGAAGATTGCGATGAGTGGGGGAGGAGAGCAGCCAGATATCCTCAGTGTTGGTATCTTGGTGAAAGAAAGATGGAAAGTGGTGGGTATACTTTTCATATAAAAGCTGGATAAACTATTATTATTCAGTAAATTATTTTTCAAAGAAGTAGTGCTAAATGTATTCATTTGCTTGAATACTTGAAGCAGTTTTTCTGTGATCATGGGCAGCCAGCTGGCATAATGGATGGAATATTGGGTTTGGAGACAGAAAGATTCATCTTCTTGAGTTCAAATTTGAGTTCAAATCACCTGATCCTGTTTGCCTCAGTTTCCACATCTTCAAAGTGAACTGAAGAAGGAAATGGCAAACCACTAAAGTATGTTTGCCAAGAAAATCCCAAATGGGGTCACTGACAGTCAGACATGACTAAGAAAACACTGACTACACCTTTACTGCTCTTTTCTTTATCATATAGTGTTGAGTTTTCCTATGCTCATATACATAGTGTTTGATATGAAAGTATATATCTGGAAAGGAGAAACCAAAGAAAAATACATTATTTGAGTAATAGGATAGTCCTAATTATAGTCAAGCTCTTTCAAAGTTTGGTCTCTAATTTTCCACATAATTTTTTTCAGCCCCCATGCTCAATCCTTTGCATTCAAATTGTTTTGTTTAGAAATTCAGTAAAATTATTCTAATTTGTGAGCCTTATGAAGCTCCTTTTTCTTTGGAAAATGAAAATATACTTTTTGTACTATAACTTATTCCACTGGTTGATGATTTCATTAGCTTCAAAAATGTGCCTATTATTTGTTGCTTGAAAGAATTTTTTTAATTTTAAAATTTATTTTGATTTTTCATTTAAATATGGATACTTTTGGGTTTTTTTTAATACATTTTTAAAATATTATTTAAGGCATTAGGGTTAAGTGACTTGTCCAAGGTCACAAAGCTAGGCAATTAAGTGTCTGAGGCCGTATTTAAACTCGGGTCCTCTTGACTCCAGAACCAGTGCTCTATCCACTGTGCCACTTAGCTGCCCCAATTTCATTTTATTTTTAAAGCTTTTTATAAAAATTATTTTTTATTTTTTACATTACAGTAAGTTTCCTGATTTATCTTCTTTGGGGTTACACCCTGCCTCATACCCCTTCATCAAATGCTCATTGTAAGAGATAAGTGTTTAAAACTTGAGAAGGGCCGTGATACCTCTGAAGTTCTTTATGACAAGGTAGAAGTTATCAGAAATTCTTTCAGATAGCTAGTCAAGTGGAAAGTATTTATTGAGCCCTGCTTTGGTCACAACACTATATTAAGTACAGTATATTGCAGGAGGATGGCAGCCCTCTAGTATGCATGCGAAAAGGCAGTATGTGAAATACTCTGCTACATATTTTTGTGTAGTTCCCTGGCCCTTGTGACAATATTGATAAAGTTCAGATCTTATTCCCTCTCTGTGTTTTGAATAGCAGCATATTTGAGTCAAATGAGGGAGATGACCCTCTACCTCCTTCCTTTCTCTACCTTCCACAACCCTGCCATGCTCCCTACTCATACTTAGGGTCAACTTGCCTGAAAAAGAGCCCCCTCTGCTCCATTCCCCAAGAGTGGTCATCCAATTTTTGTTAGTTATCTCCAGACAAGGAGAACACAGTATCTTTTGTGGAAGCCGTTTCCAGTAGGACTGCCTCAAAGGGAAGATTTTCTGATAATAAGCTTAAATTGTTGTTTTTTCCACTTGATAGTCTTTGAAGATAGCTAATGTTTCCCTCTAGACAAGAGTCTTCTCTTTTTTAGGCTAGCTTCCCCCATTTCCTTTACCTGATTCTTATTGGTCATGAACCTGAAACTCTTCAGCCTTCTGCTTTCTTTAGACATGTTTCTATTTAAAAATGGTCTTCCTAAAATGTGGTTCCCAAAATTAACATAGTATTCTGCAAATGTGATCTGACTAGGACAGAAGACTACAGCAGGTCCATCAGCTTCTAGTTTCTGGAAATTATGCCTCTCTTAATGTATCCAAATTCACATCAGTCTTTTTGATGACTATATTTCATTACTGATTCATAATTAAAACCACCAAATCTTTTTTTTTAATTCGAGATCATATACAAAACGTATCCAGACCCAAAAGGGTTTAATCCTCCTACTCTTTCTCCTTTTCATCCTGGTTCATCTGGAAGTACTGTAATTCATAACTCTGCTTGTTATTGATCACTACCCAGAGCCAATCGCATAGATTGTTCTTCTTTTAAGTATTTCTTTGTCAGGTACTTCAAATACCTTTTAGGAAAGAACACTTCTAATGTCACAGTTATCTTACTCTTGCTTCTCTCAATGGTTATGCCTCTGCCACCGAGGTTGCCAGCCTTTCCATTCACTTTGATTGATTCATGTAAAAACTGCTCAAAATTTGCTGTATCCATAATCCCATCTTCCACAGGATGGGTACAATCCAGAGTGAACCTGAGAACTTCTTTTTTTTGCCACCCTTCATCTCAGTTTTCTTCATGGGAGCCATGGCGATCAAAGGGGCAAAAAGGGCCACCATATCTTTTTCAAAGAAATTGCTAGACCATGCCTTCTTCTCCATCTTGTACTTTTAAATGCTAAATTTTTAAAACCCAATATATGACTTCATTAGATTTGGCCGAATGTCCTAGACTGTAAAGATATTTTTGCGTGCCAGTTGTTTGTTAGTTATTCCTCTCAGATTTATATTTCTCATAGATTTGATAATACTGTCATATCCTTCCCTTTGATAAAGTTGCTGATATATCTTAGGGTCCTTTAAAAAGTCTTATACTTTTTTGGTTATTCAGTGATATTAGAGGAAAAGAAAGAAGTTAGTATTGCCATGTATTTTATCCACTATTTTCCCCCATAAATGCTGCTCAGACTAATGCCTGAAGTGAGTTGTAGAGCTGCATGGGAAAGCAGGTTGGCAGTTCCTCTGCCTATAGCCTTGCCTTAGAATCTCAGATAACACTTCAGGGAGAGAATTAGATTTCTAATCCTAAGAACAGCTACATTGGATAGTTCTGCTTTTTGTTCCCATATAGTTTTGGGAGGCATGGCAGGGGGAAGGGAAGTTAAAAATGTATATTGTCTCTTTTACAGCAAATTATTTCATTACATTTTATATTATAGTTTATTTAGTCTTTTCCCAATTAAAGGACAGCCCCTTATTTCTAGTTCTCTGCTACCACAAAAGGTTGTTACATACGTTCTGATATAGATCGCACCTTTCTACCTTTGCCCTTTTTGGAGTACATGCCTAGTCGTAGAATCTCTGAGTCAAAAGGGGTGGATGTTTGTGTAACTTTTTTTCCCCCAAATTCTTTTCCAGAATGGTGGACTTCAATTCATAGCTCTTACCAAATGTATGAATGGTTCTGTTTTTATATTGCTCCAACAATAGTGATTATTTTTACTTTTTTTTTTAACCTTTGCCATTTTTGATAGCTGTGAAATGGAACCTCAGAGTTTTAATTTGCATTTCCTATTATCAGCAATTTGGAGCAGTCTTTCAAAAGGTGGTAAGCAGTTTGTACTTCTTATATTGTGAGCTGTTCATATCCTTTTTTAAATCATTTGTTAATAAGCATGATTCTCATTTCATTTTTTTGTGTTATTTCCTATATATCTCAGATATTTTTATTCTTGGGCACATTGATTTTAGTCATGCAGAAGCTTTGTAATTGAAATTGTCTATTTTTGATATTTGTAATTTTTCATTTGGTTAAAATTCTCCCAGCCATAATTTTGAAATTACCCCTATCCATTTTCATTAAAAATTTTTGACTGGGGCAGCTAGATGGTGTAGTGGTTGGAGCACTGGCTCTGGGGTCAGGAGTACCTGAGTTCAAATGTGACCTCAGACACTTAATAATTACCTAGCTGTGTGACCTTGGGCAAGTCGTTTAACCCCATTGCCTAGCAAAACCAAAAAAAATTTTGACTATTACCTTTTATTTTTAGGTTGTACATTCATGTGGAGAGTTAACTCAGAGAAAGAGAGAGAGAGAGAGAGAGAGAGAGAGAGAGAGAGAGAGAGAGAAGAAGAAGAGGAGGAGGAGGAGGAGGAAGGAAGGAAGGGAGGAGAATGAAAAAGAGAAATTTTTGAGAAACAGTAAGAAACGCAGTAGCTGTAAGTAGAGGTAAAAAAAGTCATTCCTATTTGTAGAGTAGAAGTTCTCAATTCAATAAACACTTATTCCCTGAAGCTTTTCTTGATTTCCCCTGTATTGTATCTCAAATAGTATTTTGTTTTGCATCTCACTAACATGTTATATTCTTTATTATACTTAACTTTTTGTCTTATTCCCCTTAAATTGCATTCAATGAAGACAGGGACTGTGTTAGAAATATGTTATTTTCCCTAGTACATAGCATATTGAATCAAATAGATTTTTCATGGTTTGCTGGTGTTATTAAATGAAGTTCTTTACTATATTTCTTCAGGGTTACATTTGCCCCACAGAAAGACTTCTTTTCTTTCCAAGGGATAATAATAGATAACTTTTGTAAAGTTTTAGGATTTGCAGAGTGTTTTACATACATTCTTATTTGATCCGCAGTTTCACTAAGTGTGTAACCCAGGTGCTATTTGGGACTAGGGCTGGGGTCTAGAGACTTGGCCTTGGAGCCAGGATAAATCCTGTCTCTGACATGTATTGGTTCTGTCATCTTCAGTCACTTAACTTCTCAGTCCTCAGGCAAGTCTCTAAAACTGTAAATTGCAGAGAAGGTACAGACCTGCATATTTAGAAGGAATTTCCTCACTATGGAGTCCCTATACTGTTGAAATCATAAGTTCAGTCCTTATTCCTTAGGGAATCTCTGAATAAGGAAACACTCTTAACATGGACCAGAAACCATTCTATATTTTAGGCTTAGGGTGATGCTGAGAAAACCAAGAGATTAAAAGACCTGTATAGAGTTAAACAACCAATATGTTTAGGAATTAAACCCAAGGCCAATTATCTTTCCACATACTACTCTGTAGTACTCTTATTATTTTTGATTTTAAAGATAAAGAAACAGAGTTTCAGAGATGTTAAATAATGACTTACATTAAGTGTCTCAGAAAGGATATGAACCCAAGTCTATCCTGGCTCTCAGCTTAGCACAATTTCCACTACATCACATTACCTCTCTTGGGGATTATTCTGTGTTCTGGAACATTGTAGACATCAGCTCTGTGCACATGACCAGGACCACATACGAAGGTGGGATTGAGTTTTGTTAGACTATTGATCATCTCTGAAAGGCATTTTAACTGGATTGAACTGACAGTTTTGCCAGATAGTCAGTGATATTTCATTGTTGAATTGGATTTAAGTTGATTTCTGTGGTGTATTTTGACAGTTAAGAACTTGTAGAATTAACTTGCTCAGGGTACTAATTGGAATTTGGACTGCTGAATTTAAGCACATGTCTGTTAGATATGCAAAATGCATAATTGGGAAAAATATGTCTTGCTGAATGGTTCTTGAGTTTTTTCCATCCCATATTTGAGAAAAACTCTTTCTCTTCCATTCCTCTCATTTCTATACAATTCAGGCTTCCCCAGTCTCTATTCTCCTCTGAACCTTCCTTCACTGTACTCTTTGGAACCCCCATTCTATTTTTCACAAACTGCCTCTCATCTTTCACCGTTTCCTTTTCCATTCTTTTCATCTTCTCATGGTGTTCATAGAAAGTTGATTTTCTCCTGACAAATAACTCCTCTCTTGTTGCCTCCTTCAGTTCTGTCTCTTCTCCCCTCTCCTCCCCTCCCCTCTTCTCCCTCTCCACTGACTCCTCCTTCCCCCTTTTTCTCTTTCTCTCTCAAAATTATTGATGCCTTTTGTTTTTCACACTACAGACCTTTCCATAAATATTGCCTATTTCTGTGGCACCTTCCCTTGTAACAAAACATAATAGCACAGTGAATGCACCTGACTTTTGTATGCAGTATTTTATGTCCATAGTTTTCAACTTTTCTGTGGAGAGAAATTAATCTTTTATCTTTTTCTCTTCTCTTTTACTTTACTTTGCATCAGTTTATATAAATCTTCTTAGATTTTTCTAAAACTATGTACTTTGTAATTTCTTACCACACAATTATATTTCATTATTGTCATATAACTTCTTCAGACATTCCCCAAGTGGTAATTATCCTCAATTTTCAGTTCTTTACTACCACAAAAGAGCTGCTATAAATATCTATATCTATATATCTATATTTATATATAGGTGCCTTTTCTCTTTCTTTGATCTCTTTGGTGAATAGACCTGGAAGGGTTATTACTAGATCGAAGGTGTACACAATTTCATTCCTTTGGAAATAGTTCAGATTTGTCCTCTAGGTTGTATTAGTTCACAGATGCACCAACTTTGCATTTTATACTTACTTTTCTGACATTCCCTCCACCATTTGTCATTTTTCTTTTCTGCCATCTTAGTCAATTTGATGGAAGGGAAGTGGCGCCTCAGAGTATTTTAATTTACATTTCTTTAATTCTCATATAAAAAACAGAATATTGATAGTATGGTTTCTTTCTCTGTAAACTGTCTCTTCATATCCTTTGACCATTTTCAATTGGGGAATAATACTTTTATCAATTTGACTCAGTTCCCTATATATTTGAGATATGATACCTTTATCAGAGAAACTGGCTGCAAAATCCCCCCCACCCCGAGTTCAAATTCAGACTCAGACACTTAATATTTACCTATCTGTGTGACCTTAGGAGAATCACTTCACCCCACTACTTTGCTAACCCTGCCCCTCCTAAATAAAGTCATTTGACTTTCCTATGATCTCATTTTCTTTGACCTTTCTGTAACTATTGATATTATCTAGTTGTTTTTTCAGTTATTTCCTGATTTTCTTTTTGTTAGACTGTTCCTCAGTTTACACTGTTGATTCATCATTGATCTCTTGTCCTTTAAGTGTAAAGTGTTTTCCTTTAGAACTTTTAATATTCTATACTCTTTGTTAACAACTCCTAAAACTTTAGTTAGTGGCAAGTGGAGGACTGGATGCTCAGTAGATGACAGAAGGTTCACCTATTGAATTATGGAGGCTACTGTATTTTACCAGGACCAACTATTTAGAGGTTTATGGTTCAGTTCTTTAATACACACTAAGAATCTTCTTGCAATTCTCCAGTAAGTCTTGACCCTTTTAGTTGGAGAAATATGGATATGGGTAGAAGGGTAAATTAAGACTGAAGAATTTGATAAAAGATTAATTTGTCTTGTGAGTAAATTAATATATAGTAGACTGTAGTAGTAATAATATCTTTTGAATAGTAGTAAAGTCTTTTGAATGGGGGAAATGATATTTCTGGACTTTATGTCAGGGTCATTTCTGATGCAAACTGCAGGCCAAGTTATCCCTTTAAGGAAAACACAAGAGGTGATAAAGTGGATCTTTTTATGGTATCAATGGGAGTTTTATTTTTTAATATGCATAATTTTTATACTATTATAATTTTTCATCTCACGAAAGTATAATAAAATTAACTTTATGTGCAAACTTCAGAATTCAAAGAAGAATCTAAAAATTTTAGTTTAATTTTCAAGTACATGGTTTGCCAGTAACATTTTCCCCCTTCTTTCTTCTCCCCAACCCCTTATGCTTTTATTCCCCATACAGTTAAGAAAAATAGGGGGTGGGGGCTTTGGAGAAATTTACGACGCCTTGGACTTGCTCACCAGGGAAAATGTTGCATTGAAAGTAGAATCAGCTCAACAACCAAAACAAGTTCTGAAAATGGAAGTTGCTGTGTTAAAGAAACTACAAGGTAAGATACATTATTTCATATGCCCCTAATCTTATAGCCTGTTATTTTTCTATGCTTTCATTTGAAGCAATAGTTGAAATACTTGATTTCATTTGTTGTGAAGGCAAAATTTTTAGGTAGATGTAGTCATTCTTGACAGTCTTCTTTTGGAAGTTAGGTTATCAGCAGTAAAATAATATTATAGGATACTTAGTGTATTATTTTTCTTGGAATTTGGAATTTTGGGAATTTTGATCTAAAATTGGTAAGGTTGAATAGATTGACAGAACCATTCCATTCCTTAGAAACAGGGTTTTCAAAAGTCCTTAACAGCATGAAATTCTTTTTTTCACAGAATTAATTAATTTTTAAATAATTTTTTGCTGATTCCTTTAAATATGCCAACTCCAAATTATAGTGTAGTATTGAGTTATAAATAATCTCATTTATATTGAGTCTTCTTATTTTTTTCAAAGAGTGGTAGTTCTTGACTTTGTCTCTGGCAAACAGCTTAACCCTTAGGTATATAGCTTTCAAACAATTTTTTTTTTCCTAGCAACTATCTATTAATGGACAGTGATAAAATATATTATTGAACATTTGTTCTAATATTATCTTATTTTGTTCCCAACCTTATTTAACTAGTGGTATTGTAGAATTTATTTTAAATATATATATATATATATATATATATATATATATATTTAACAAATCAATATTTTTTGAGCTCAGAAATTTACTAATCATTATGAGGCATTAGTCCACTGGAGGAAATTACATATAATGATGAGATCCTGATATTCCATGCAGTAATAGTATTATGAAAAAAATTATATCATGGAATCCCAAGATTGTATAAGTCATAAAACTCTTCTCATTATAGATTGACTTTTTAAAAATTCATCAATTCCTTAAGTTTGGCATTCCATTCTGCCAAAACTCTGCACAAGTTTTATAATTTCCCTTGTTGAATTTATTGGTTTCTTGACTATCTGTTCCTTAGCTTATTTTGTTAGGGAATGATGTTGATGACCTTAAGATTATGATTTAGTTCTTGGTCATCAGCAATTCTAACTCTTTAACTAATCACCTCAGTACTGGGAACTGAATAAGAGAAGAGAAATGGATTAACAAACTATTCCCCCATGGGATAAACCAGTAAACCTAACATTAGGTTATTAGCATCATCTTTGGATGACTTTGTTTACAGTGTTACTTTTCCTTTCATAGCATAATTTATATCGTTCTCTTCTCTGTAAACATAGCACATAGTACCATTGTCTAGATAGATCTTATGAATAATTTAGATGGAGTACCATAGGGATCCCTGTTGTGGCTTGCTTCCTTGGGGCCCACAGCGGCAACCTCTCTCCAGGAGGGGAGCTGAGAATAAGGAGTCTCAAGCCACTACTGCCTTATGCCTCCAGCTCAATTTTATTATTGCTTAGCTATTACATATATACTGTTAGGTCTTCCAGGGTAGAAAAAA
This sequence comes from Macrotis lagotis, assembly GCF_037893015.1. NCBI lineage: Eukaryota > Metazoa > Chordata > Mammalia > Peramelemorphia > Peramelidae > Macrotis > Macrotis lagotis. The sequence continues at coordinate 203,716,396 of NC_133661.1, read as the reverse complement.
GAATAATGAGGTAATGGTTAGGGGGTGCAAGCGATGTGTAGGTACAGCTTCTTGCATTACAGGGTAGGAGGGTACGTAAGGGAGGAGATGATAAGGTACAGCTGTGTCTAGTGCCCTTGGACAGTGGGGCGGAATGTCCAGCTCCCAAGGACTCCAGCTCACCTTATCTCTCAGGGCGGCAAGCCAGCTCCTGAGACTGTCCAGGTGGCGGTTTACTTGGAGATGATTTGTGTCATGGCTGTTAGAATAGCCTGTGTACCCACAGATCCCCCTACCTTTTCCTGACAAGAATTGATTCATCTAAAGTCTAATGACCTGCCTTTTGTTAACTTGTATTAAAGATATTTAATGTTATATGCTACTTTTTGAAAATCAGAAACATGTCATCAGCTAGTTTATTAAGATTTGGTGTGTAATTGGTGAGCAAACCTCAGATTCATGAGGAAAAAGTAGAGAAAACTGACTGACTTTTTTTAAATCTCTCCTTTTACCTCTTAGGTATGACAAGATAAACGTTTCTCAGTGGTAATTCCTATCCCAGTGACTTAGATAGTGGCTTTTTTTTTTTTTTTTAGGTTTTTGCAAGGCAAATGGGGTTAAGTGGCTTGCCCAAGGCCACACAGCTAGGTAATTATTAAGTGTCTGAGAATGGATTTGAACCCATGTACTCCTGACACCAAGGCCGGTGCTTTATCCACTACGCCACCTAGCCACCCCTACAGTGGCTTTTCAACCTTTGCAGGAGTGCTAGCCAGTGACATTCCTGAAGAGTGACTTTTAAGTTGATATAGGCTGAGACTCTCTAGTTTTCCACCCACATTTCTGGCAGAAGACGATCCCATGTTTAATGATCTTCACGGTACAACTTAAATCACTTAATAGTCAGTGGTTAATAAAATATGTTGAGAATCCTGAAATAGCAGCAATTCCTTTATTGTCCTCTCTGTATGCAGATTGCTGCCTTTATAAATGAATTTTTCACAATAACACCATGTCAATACAAAGAAATTATCTGCTAATCTCTGCATCATTTTTCTTAGAACAAATCACTTTAAAAAATTAAATTCCTTATCTTCTCTTACATAAGTTCCAGACTCTTATCTCTTTTTGCTCCCCCCCAGTTATCTCCTGTGTCTAAGGTATATTTTTTCTGATGTCTCCCACTCATAACCTTGGACTTTTAGAAGTAATCATTTTTATGCCTGGATCACTCACTACTGATATCTACCTCTAGGCAGCTTCAGTAAAAAAAGATAAAGTAAAATTAAAGAGACATCTTAATGGGTTAACCCCTTAATAGTGCATAATGGCTTAGTATTCTATTTTATATATTTTTTGATTTAGCTGTAAGATGGCATATAAATTTACTTTTTTTTATAGATCAAAGAATGTTTTATTTGTGAATTATGTTTGAAATTCAAGTTGCCTCCCTTAAGAGAGTAATCTCTTTTTTTATTTAAATTTATTTTTTATTAAAGATATTATTTGAGTTTTACATTTTTCCCCCAATCTTGCTTCCCCCCCCCCCCCATTGAATGCACTCTGTCAGTCTTTACTTTGTTTCCATGTTGTACCTTGATCCAAATTGGGTGTGATGAAACAGAAATCATATCCTTAAAGAAGTCTAAGAGGTAACAAGATCAGACAATAATCTGTTTTTTTTTTCTGTAAATTAAAGGGAATAGTCCTCGTACTTTGTTCAAACTACACAGCTCCTTATCTGGATACAGATGGTACTCTCTTTTGCAGACAGCCCAAAATTGTTCCCCATTGTTGCACTGATGGATTGAGCAAGTCCTTCAAGCTTGAACATCACTCCCATGTTGCTGTTAGGGTGTACAGTGTTTTTCTGGTTCAGCACATCTCACTCAGCATCAGTTCATGCAAATCCCTCCAGGTTTCCCTAAAATCCCATCCCTCCTGGTTTCTAATAGAACAATAGTGTTCCATGACATACATATACCACAGTTTGCTAAGCTATTCCCCAATTGAAGGACATTTACTGGATTTCCAATTCTTTGCCACCACAAACAGGGCTGCTATAAATATTTTTGTACAAGTAATGTTTTTACCCTTTTTCATCATCTCTTCAGGGTATAGACCCAGTAGTGGTATTTCTGGGTCAAAAGGTATGTACATTTTTGTTGCCCTTTGGGCATAATTCCAAATAGCTCTCCAGAAGGGTTGGATGAGTTCACAGCTCCACCAATAGTGTAATAGTGTCCCAGATTTCCCACATCCCTTCCAACAATGATCATTATCCTTCCTGGTCATACTGGCCAATCTGAGAGGTGTGAGGTGGTACCTCAGGAAAGCTTTAATTTGCATTTCTCTAATAATTAATGATTTAGAGCATTTTTTCATATGTCTATGGATTACTTTGATCTCCTTATCTGTAAATTGCCTTTGCATATCCTTTGACCATTTATCAATTGGGGAATGGCTTTTTGTTTTAAAAATATGACTCAGTTCTCTGTATATTTTAGAAATGAGTGCTTTGTCAGAATCATTAGTTGTAAAGATCTTTTCCCAGTTTACTACATTTCTTTTGATCTTGGTTACATTGGTTTTATCTGTGTAAAAGCTTTTTAATTTAATGCAATCGAAATGATCTAATTGGTTTTTGGTGATGTTCTCCAACTCTTCCTTAGTCATAAACTGTTCCCCTTTCCATAGATCTGACAGGTAGACTAGTCCCTGATCATCTAATTTGCTTATAGTATTGTTTTTTATGTCTAAATCCTGTAACCATTTGGATCTTATCTTGGTAAAGGGTGTGAGGTGTTGGTCTAATCTAAGTTTCTTCCATACTAACTTGCATTTTTCCCAGCAATTTTTATCAAAGAGGGAGTTTTTATCCCAATGGACAGAATCTTTGGGTTTATCAAACAGCAGATTACTATAATCATCTCCTGCTTTTACACCTAGTCTATTCCACTGGTCTACCACTCTATTTCTTAGCCAATACCAAACAGTTTTGATGACTGATGCTTTATAATATAATTTTAGATCTGGTAGGGCTAAGCCACCTTCTTTTGCACTTTTTTTCATTAAGCTCCTGGCAATTCTTGACTTTTTATTTCTCCATATGAATTTACTTACAATTTTTTCTAATTCATTAAAGTAATTTTTTTGAATTTTGATTGGTAGGGCACTGAACAGATAGTTTAGTTTTGGTAGAATTGTCATTTAAATCTAATTTAATTTGTGTGAGAAGTGTTTTATAATTGTTTTCAAAAAGATTCTGAGTCTGTCTTGGCAAATAGACTCCCAAATATTTTATATTGTCTGAGGTTACTTTGAATGGGATTTCTCTTTCTAGCTCTTCCTGCTGTTTCTTGCTAGACATATATAGAAAAGTTGAGGATTTTTGAGGGTTTATTTGATAACCTGCAACTTTGCTAAAATTGCTAATTGTTTCCAGTAGTTTTTTAGATGATTTCTTGGGATTCTCTAGGTAGACCATCATGTCATCTGCACAGAGTGAGAGTTTTGTCTCTTCCTGCCCAATTCTAATTTGTTCAATTTCTTTTTCTTCTCTAATTGCTGACGCTAACATTTCTAATACAATATTGAATAGTAGTGGTGATAATGGGCACCCTTGTTTCACCCCTGATCTTATTGGGAATGCCTCTAGCCTCTCCCCCATTGAATATAATGCTTGTTGATGGTTTCAGATAGATACTGCTAATTATTTTAAGGAACAGTCCATTTAATCCTACACTCTCTAGTGTTTTTAATAGGAATGGATGCTGTATTTTGTCAAAAGCTTTTTCAGCATCTATTGATATGATCATGTGATTTCTGATAGGTTTGTTGTTGATATAATTGAGTATACTAACAGTTTTCCTAATATTGAACCAGCCCTGCATTCCTGGAATAAATCCTACTTGATCGTAATGTATTATCTTAATGATGACTTGTTGTAATCGTTTTGCTAAGATTTTATTTAGGATTTTTGCATCTATATTCATCAGGGAAATAGGTCTATAATTTTCTTTCTCTGTTTAACTCTTCCTGGTTTAGGTAACAGTACTATATTGGTTTCATAGAAAGAGTTAGGCAGAGTTCCATCTTATTTTTCCAAAGAGTTTATATAGAATTAGAACCAATTGTTCCTTAAATGTTTGGTAGAATTCACTTGTGAATCCATCAGGCCCTGGAGATTTTTTTTAGGGAGTTCAGTAATGGCTTGTTGAATTTCTTTTTCTGATAGGGTTGTTTAGGTATTTAAATCTCTTCTTCATTTAACCTGGGCAACTTATATTTTTGTAAATATTCATCCATTTCACTTAGATTATCAAATTTATTGGCATAGAGTTGAGAAAAATAATTTTGAATTATTACTTTAATTTCCTCATTGGTAGTGAGTTCACCTTTTTCATTTATGATACTAGCAATTTGGTTTTCTTCTTTCTTTTTTTTAATCAAATTGACCAGAGGTTTATCAATTTTATTGGTTTTTTCATAATACCAACTTTTGGTTTTATTTATTAATTCAATAGTTTTTTTGCTTTCAATTTTATTAATTTCTCCTTTAATTTTTAGAATTTCTAATTTGGTACTTAATTGGGGATTTTTGATTTATTCTCTCTCTAATTTTTTTAGTTGCATGTTTAGTTCATTGATTTCCTCTTTCTCCAATTTATTCATATAAGCATTTAGAGCTATAATATATCCACTGAGAGTTGCTTTGAATGAGTCCCATAGGTTTTGGTATGTTGTTTCATTATTATCATTATCTAGGATAAAATGGTTAATTCTTTCTATAATTTGTTTTTTGGTCCACTCATTTTTTAAAATGAGGTTATTCAGTTTCCTATTTGTCCTGGGTCTATATCTCCTTGGCCTAGTATTGCATATGACTTTTATTGCATTGTGATCTGAGAAAGATGTATTCACTATTTCTGCTTTTCTGCAGTTGATTATTAGGTTTTTATGTCCTAGTACATGGTCAATTTTTGTATAAGTTCCATGTACTGCAGAGAAAAAGGTATATTCCTTTCTGTCCCCATTCAGTTTCCTCCGTAAGTCTATCATATCTAATTTTTGTAACAATCTATTTACCTCCCTAATTTCTTTCTTGTTTGTTTTATGATTTGATTCATCTAGATCTGATAGTGGGTGGTTGAGGTCTCCCACTAGTAGAGTTTTGCTGTCTATGTCTTCCTGTAATTCTTTCAGCTTCTCTAAGAATTTGGGTGCTGTCCCACTGGGTGCATATATATTCAATATTGAAATGACTTTATTGTCTATGGTACCTTTTGCTCTGGGACCTATCCCGAGCCTTTGCCTGGATACATACCTTTCCCCGGTCTTCAGATGTCATGGACCCGTCGGTCTTCCGACACACAGACCCTCCTTTGGGGAAGGAGGGCAATAACTGGACAGAGCACCCGGTTGCAGTCTGACAAGCAGGTCTTTATTGCTTACATTGCAGCGAAAAAGCGGCCCCCTTCTTCCCCAGTCCCATCCCTTTTATAGTCCTCTGCTCCTCCCCCTGAGCTCCTCCCCTGTTCCTCCCTCATGGGCGGAGCCACTCCTGTTACTGGGGCATTCCCAGCACTCATGTGGGTGGGTTCACACCCCCAGGCGTCTCCTAGCCCATAGGTGGCCAAGGTCCAGAGCTGGGTCCAGAGCTGGGTCCATGACACCTTTTAGGAGGATAAAGTTTCCTTCCTTATCTCTTTTAACACTATCTATTTTTGCTGCTGCTTTGTCTGAGATAAGGATTGCTACCCCTGCTTTTTTTAATTCAGCAAAATATATTTTGCTCCAGCCTTTTACCTTTACTCTATATGTATCTCTCTACTTCAAATGAGTTTTTTGTAAGCAGCATATTGTAGGATTCTGGTTTTTAATTCACTCTGCTATTTGCTTACGTTTTAAGGGAGAGTTCATCTCATTCACATTCAAGGTTATGATTACTAATTCTTTATTGCCCTCCATGCTATCCTGCCTCTGTTTGTATTTTTCCCCCTTCCCCCCCCCTTTTATCCATATTCTCCAGTCTTTTGTTTCTGAAAACCACCCACTTCAGTGTGTTTGCCCTCCTATATCACACCCTCCCCCTTTCTTTCCCCTTCATTTTGTTATTTCCCCTTATTTCCCCCACTCCCCTTCCCTTTCTCCATCCCCCCTCTGAGACCTGAGTTTTGGAGGGACTGGTTCACAGGAGCTTGGGATCACTAAAGGCTTTACTCACTGAGTGCAGTTTCTCTGGCTGGCCAGTAGGAGGTGCTGGTTGCTTTCTCTGGAGTGTCTGTGACCTTGGTTGAGGCCCTCTCCTTTTCCTTGAAGGGAGGAGTTGGAGCTATTGAATCCTTTTGCCTTCAATCAATGGTGGGCTTTCCCCTGGCTTGAGGTCATTCCTCAGCTGGGCTGGTTCTTTTGCTCGCACACCTGGGCCTGAGGCGGTAGTAGTTTGCAATTGTTTGTTAGGGGAGAAGTCTGAGTTGTAATGGGACTCAGACCAGAGGAGCCCAGGGATGGTGTCCGCAGCTCCCCTGCTCTAGAATTCCCCCCACCCCCAGCCCTGTCTGGGATCTCCAGGGGGACAGCTCCAACACCAGTGCCTCTGCTCCCCAGCAGACTCATGCCCCCGTGGTCCAGCCCCACCTCTGATCCAGTAGGTCTGGCTCTCAGGACGTCAGACTCCCGGTTCCAATTCAGCTGCTAGTCTGGTTGATCGGGGCTGATCTTCCCTCTGGGCCCAGACTCACCTGCCCGAATTCAGCCACAGCTCCTGCTGGAGACAAATCCCGAGGTAGATGTTCTTTCTTCTGGCTTTTCTCTCTGGGTTTCTTTGAGTCGGATTTCTTTTAAGAGGTTTGTTTCATGTGGTAGATGGGGAGGAGATCAGGAAACTTTAGAACTGTGCCTGTCTTCTCTCCTCCATCTTGGCCGGAAGTTGAGAGTAATCTCCTTATATAAAACCAAACTTTGTATAAAAGAGATTCCTTTATTAATGTGTTATTAAACAAAATATCATATTCACAGTATAAACAGTTATTCATAGGCTTATAGATTTAGAGCTGGAAGGAATTTTTGTGATCATCCAGTGTTGTGATCATCCCTCATTTTATAGAGGAGCAGAAGTGAGATCTCAAACTTCTCAAAGATACTACAAGTCTTAATTAGCAGAGCTGGAATTCAAACTCAGGGCCAGGATCCGAACAGGCCTAAGTCCTATAACTCTCAATCCAGACTTCTTCCTGCCATGCTGCTAATATCTACAGATAGTATAGAAGACTATGGATTTTTAGCACCTTTTCAGCAATATCTCTTCTCAGATTATCCCTTAGCTCTTATTGACTTCTAGGTTCCCCTATGGTTAATAACTAGCCTTCCTGAGCTGAGTCTATTTATAAGAAAAAGGGCATCTATAACTTTGGCATTTTTTTATTTTGTTCATTCTTCCCCATACAGATAATGTAGTTCTTTTATTATTTATGCTAAAGTATGTCATTGCCTCAGTAAACTTACTGGCTTCCATTTCAGTGTATCAGAGCACTCCTTTTTTTTCTCAAACAATTTGGAAATGTCCTGTATATATCCTGTGGTTCTCCTTTCCAGTATTTTTACTTCCTGATATTTGTTTATTCTTTATATTTTAATGTTTCTTTCACTTACAAGCAACACTGTTATCTAGCAGACTTAATATGTGGCATCCCCCCCTACCCAGCAACAGTTCTTTTCTAAAGTAAACTTAATGGATTATAAAACCTACTCACCTCTCCCTTTCAGCTTATGTTCAAAGGAAGATAGCTGATATTCTTTTCTTCTATTTTCTCTGTCCTTTAATGTTCTGAATTAATATCTTAGTTTCCATCAATTTATCCCTTGACTTCAATTTTAGAACTTCTCTTTCTGATCCCTAGTCATAGGATGATGATAGAGCGAAAAAGGAAAGATAGAAACAAGTATTTGTTGAGCAGCTGCTATATATCAGGCAGGCACTGTGCAAAGTACAAATGCAATAGCTCCATTTTATTTCCCATTTCCCTTTAAGAAACTGAGGCAGAAAGATGACTTGGCCAAAGTCACAAAGCTACTAAATGTCTGAGGCTGAATTTGGACTCAGGTCAACATAAATAGATAGTAGCAAAGCTTGAATTTGAATCCAGACCTTTTAACTCTGAATTCACTATTCCATGCTGCTGTCCTCAATTAGATCCTTCCCCTACCCACCCCCTCAGTATTTGTTAAATGCCTACTATATCCCAGTCACAAGGAATCTAAAGCCCAAAGTGAAGCATTTCTTGCCCTTGAGGCTGTCACAGTCTAGCAAGGGGTGACTATGTATGTATATGACATAAACAAAAAAGAAACAGGGTGATTTTTACAGAAAAGTCTTGCACAGCTTGGGGAGATTATGAAAAGCCATATGGAGGTACTTGTACTGAACTGTAAATGAACCAAGGTAGTATAGGAGATTACATTTGACATTCCAGATGCCATGTTTGTTTCACCTGCCCATCTTTCCTAAACCATTGTGTTCCACTGCACTCCACTTTTGTCATGTCTTGGATTGTATCTCTATCACATTTGCCAATTCCTTTGTTTTCTCTCATGCTGTAACTTATTCTCACGTGTATTTGTCACCTTCATTGACCTTTTTATGTCTGGTATCCATTTTGTCTTGTGTCCCAAAAGGTAGGGGCCATGTCTGCTTCTTGTCCAGTACAATAGTGTATATCTTTTATTCAGTGACAGCATAAATATACCAATGAATGTGACCTGGGAGATTTTCTTTTGTTTCTGTTTGACTTCTTTGTTTAATTTATTGTTGCCAATTTGTTGACCTAGGAAAATAACATTGTCTTAATTTCTGATTTTCCAGAGATCTTTGTTAAACTATGGCATAGTAGGTCTCTGGTAATGAAAGCTACTGGAATTTAAATTAAATTTAAATTCAACTTTTTATTATCTTCACTAGTGGAGAAAAAAATATATTGTGGGTAATTCACAAAATTATGTTTTGTTGAGGGATTTTTAAATATTAAATTTGAGTGTGGTTGTATCTGATGTTTGAAGATTAAAGTACAGTCAAAATTCATTAATTCAGCCTTTCTATTTAACACAGTCCTCTATCTGGTGGTTTAATGATTTGGAAGAAGTGTTAAGCTAAAGTTAATTTTTCCAGTAATTAGGACAAAAAGCTTATTAAATAAATTGATAGTACAAACAAGATTGGCTATAAGAATGTTTCAGCTGGGTAGGAAAACAGGAAAGCAAAGCATACTCATTTTAGAAGTATGCATTGGCAGAGGGATGTGATTTGTGTAAAAATGCCACTATACAAATGCAAAATTGTAACCATTAATAATTACTAAGGTAGTCATAGTAATCAGAATTTCTATTCATTCGAGAAAATTCTTTGAGGATCTTTACTAGATAATAGTTTGTTAGCTTATTTCTAATTATTTAAGATACTAAGTATAACAAATCATAATTTATTTGAAAAGTCTCATCAGACTTTTCACAAATTCTGATGGGTTCCAATTATTTCAAATTAATAGAATCATATAGCATATTTTGATAGGTTGCCTACACAGAAACCGAAGAGCTGTCTGGCTTCTTTCTTCTGTCCTTCAAGACCTTCTGCTTAGTACTGTTTTTTTAGCAGCATTTATCATTGATTTCTCAAGTTTGTTGCAAGTATAGAGTAGATCTGACCAAGGCCTTTGATACCATTAATCATGAGGGTTTATGGAAAATTATGCCACTGTTTGGTTGCTGGAGAAGTTCATTGTATGTATTGTATGTTAATTCCTTGATGGCATGCTTACCTGGGTTCTGAATAGAGGATGATGCTCTTGAGATTTCCCAGTCACCAATGGAATAAAACAAAGTTGTGTCCTTGCTCCCATACTTTTTAGAATGATGTTTTCAGCCATGTTATCAAATACCTTCAACAAGGTTGAACATGATCTCAAAGTCAGCTACTGCACTGATGGCAAATTCTTCAACTTGAAAAAGTTACACGCCAAGATCAGAGTGGAGGGAGTGTTGCATGATCTTCCGTTTGCAGTTGATGGTGCATTCAGTGCAGCCTCTGATGCTGAGATGCAACAAAGTATGGATCAATTTTCTGCTGCTTGTGCTAGTTTTAGTCTAACAATTAAAACACCAAGAAAACACAGATGCTCCATCAGCCAGCACCACTATCCATATGTGGAACAATTGATTACAGCAAAGAAGTTAGGAGTACTGTGGACAAGTTCACTTATGTTGGCATCGTCCTTTCCAAGAAGGTACACGTTGACAGTAAGGTTGACACTTGCATTACCAGAGCTAGATCAATATTTGAGAGACTCTAAAAGAAAGTATGGGAGTGGGGTGGCTAGGTGACGCAGTGGATAGAGCACCGGCCCTGGAGTCAGGAGTACCTGAGTTCAAATCTGACCTCAGACACTTAATAATTACCTAAGCCGTGTGGCCTTGGGCAAGCCACTTAACCCCATTTGCCTTGCAAAGAAAAATAAAAAGAAAAGAAAGTATGGAAGAGAAGAGGTATTAGACTGACTACCAAACTGAAGATCTACAGAGCTGTTATGCTTACTTCATTGCTTTATGCCAGTGAAAACTGGATAGTCTACTAGCACCATGTCAGGAAACTGAATCCCTTCCATTTAAATTGTCTTAGAAATAGTCTGAAAATTACCTGGCAGGAGAAGATACCAGAAACTGAGGTCCTTTTTCAAGCTAAACTGCCTAGCATTCCAACATTATTATTATAGGGAGTGCAACTATGATGAGCTGGATACAATATTAGAATGCCAGATGTATGCTTGCCAGAAAAATTATTTTAATGGAGAACTTGCACAGGGTAAGCACTCACAAGGGAGTCAGAAGAAGTGATACTGAGGCACCCTGAAGGTCTCATTGAAGAATTTTAGAATTGATTGTATAGCATGGGAGACACTGGCACAGGATTGCTCAGCATGGCAACACCCCCATCAGTGAAGGTACTGCACTGATAAGGGCAGAATGACTTTATTGTCTATGGTACCTTTTAGGAGGATAAAGTTTCCTTCCTTATCTCTTTCAATGCCATCTCTTTTTGCTGCTGTTTTGTCTGGGATAAGGATTGCTACCCCTGCTTTTTTTATTTTAGCTGAAGGAAAATATATTTTGCTCTAACCTTTTACCTTTATTCTATATGTATCTCTCTGCTTCAAATGAGTTTCTTGTAAGCAGCATATTGTAGGATTCTGGTTTTTAATCCACTCTGCTATTTGCTTATGTTTTAAGGGAGAGTTCATCCCATTCACATTCAAAGTTATGATTACTAATTCTTTTTTGTCCTCCTTGCTATCTTCCCTCTGTTTGTATTTCCCCCCTTTCTCCCCTTTATCCATATTCCCCAGTATTTTGTTTCTGAATACTCCCCCTTCAGTGTGTTTTCCCTCCTGTATCACCCCTCCCCTTTCCCTTTTTCCTCTTCCCCTTCCCTTCATTTTGTTATTTCCCCTTTTTTTCCTCCCCTTCCCTTTCTCTGTCCTCCCCTCCCCTTTTCCCCTTTTAATACTTGAAAGGTTAGATGTTTTATAAGTTAACTGAGTATGTGTAGGTTGACTTTAAGCCAAGTCTGATGAGAAGAAGATTCAGGTGTTTCTCCTCTACTCCCTTCTTCCCTCTATTACCATAGGTTTTTTGTACCTCTTAGTGTAATGAGATTTACCCCATTCAATCCCCTCCCTTCTCCCGTCTCTTTCCTGTCCCCCTTTTTAAGGAGGTTGTGTTTTTTAAGATCATTCTGAGTCACAGAAAATTCTTAGTGTCTGTCACTTCTAGTTCAGTATATTCCATCTAATTGAGTTAAAATTCTTGAGAGTTATTAGAGTCTTTCTACTAAGTGGGGTTAAAGCCAGTTACATCCCTTTAGATAGCAGTCTCATGGATAGATCATGAATGTCCATCATTTCTGGCTAGGTATTTTCTCTCCGTTAGAGTTACAGTTCTCAAGATTTATGGGAATCTTTTTTCCCCTTGCTGGGATATAGCCAGTTTCAACTTACTGGATAGCAGTTTTTTTTCCTTTTACCACCCCCCCCCCTTTTTTTACCTTTTCATGTGTCTCTTGAACCTCCTGTTTGATGTCCAAATTTTCTATTTATCTCTGGTCTTTTCATCAGGAATTTTTGGAATTCTTCCATTTCATTAAATGTCCATCTTTTTCCCTGGAAGAGAAGGCTCAGCTTTGCGGGAAAGTAGATTCTTGGCTGCATTCCAAGCTCCCTTGCTCTTTGAAATATCTCGTTCCAGGCCCTTCCATCCCTTAATGTTGATGCAGCCAGGTCCTGCATAATCCTTACTGTGGCTCCTTGATATTTAAATTGTTTCCTTCTGGCTGCTTGCAGGATTTTCTCTTTTATCTGATAGTTCTGGAGTTTGGCCACAACATTTCTTGGTGTTTTCATTTTAGGATCTTTTTCTGGAGGGGATCGATGTATTCTTTCAATAACTACTTTACCCTCAAGGTTCCATGATATCAGGGCAGTTTTCTATCACTAGATCCTGTAATATTAAGTCCAGGCTTTTTTTTCTCTTCAGTGTTTTCAGGAAGTCCTATAATTCTCAGGTTGCCTCTCCTCAATCTATTCTCAAGGTCAGTGGTTTTGTTGATGAGGTATTTTACATTTTCTTTTATTTTTTATATTTTTTGATTTTGTTTAACTGACTCTTGCTGTCTCATGGAGTCATTAGTTTCTGCAGACTCCATTCTTTTTTTGGGGGGGAGGAGTTTTCTTCATTAACCTTTTGCAACTCCTTTTCCACTTGGTCAATTCTGCTTTTGAAAAGAGCTTTCCATTTGACCAATTGAGGTTTTGAGAGAATTATTTTCTTTTTGCATTTGTCCAATTGAGGATCTGAGAGAATTATTCTCATTTTGTATTTGTCCAATTGAGGATCTGAGAGATTTATTCTCCCTTTGTATCTGTCTAGTTGTACTTTCTAAGGATTTGTTTTCTTGTTGTAAGGTATTATTGTCTCTACCAAATTTTCCAGTTGATTTTTAAGCTCCTTCCTTATTTCTTCAAGGAAGTCTTTCTGTGCTGAAGACCAGACAGTATTCTCCTCAGAGGTTCTAGGGTTTTTTTGAGTTAGGGCCTTTCCCTTCCACGAATTTTTCTATGGATCCACCTTTCTGCTGACTCTTCTTCATTTTGCTAAGACCTCAAGTTGGGAAGGGGCTGGTTCACAGGGGCTTGGGTTTTCTAAAGGCTTTACTCCCTGAGTGCAATTTCTATGGCTGGCCAGTAGGAGGTGCTGGTTGCTTTCTCTGGAGTTTCTGTGACCTTGATTGAGGCCTTCTCCCTTTGCTGGAAGGGAGGAGTTGGAGCTATTGAATTCCTTTGGCTTCAATCAATGGTGGGCTTTACTCTAGCCTGAGGTCATTCCTCTCTCTATTGTCAGCTGGGCTGATTCTTCTGCTCACACACTTGGGCCTGAGGCAGAAGTAGTCTGCAATTGTTTGTTCTGGGAAGAGGCCTCAGAAGCAATGGAGGCGAGGACTCTGAGTTCCACAGACCAGAGGAGCCCAGGGATGGTGTCCACAGCTCTCCTGCATTGGAACTCTCCCCCAGCCCTGTCCGCAAGCTCCCGAGGGACAGCACCAACACCAGTGCTTCTGCTCCCTAGTTGACTCAAGCCCCTGCTGTCTAGTCCTACCACTGATCCAGCAGGTCCTGCTCTTGAGCCCTCAGAGTCCTGGCTCCAATTCAGCTGCTAATCTGGTTGATATGGGGCTGATCCTCCCTCTGAGTCCAGACTGACCCGCCCAAATTCGTCCAGTGCTGCTGGGGGAGACAAATCCTGAGGTAGATGTTCTTTCTCCTGGCTTTTCTTTCTGGGTTTTGTGGGTCAGATTTCTTTTAAGAGGTTTGTTTCATATGATAGATGGAGAAAGATCAGGAGACTTTAGAACTGTGCCTGTCTTCTCTCTGCCATCTTGGCTGGAAGTCTGCATAACCATTTTCAAAATTGTCATATCTTTAACTTTCCTTCTCCCCTCACCAATTAAATCCCAAGAGACCACCCAAATTGCTCCAATCATGAAGAATTAATTTGACTTTTTCATTGTGTTCCTGTTTGGCATTTTCATTTTAATGATAACATTTACTGTACTTAAAAATTTACAAAGCTCTTTTCATAATTTGATCCTTAAAACAATTTTGTGAGGTAGTTACTTCAGGTATTATTCTCCCTATTTTATACAGGAGGTGACTGATGCTTAGGAGCTTAAATAGCTTGCTGATTTGATTCGGGCCTTCCTGATTCCACAAGCTCAGAACTTTTTCTACCATATCATGTTATTTTTTCGAGGTATTAGTTTGTTGTCAACATTCATTGTTCATGTTTCCTTTTAGTAATTCATGGAAGATCATAATATGATAAATTTAAATCTTGAAGATATCTTAGAGTCATTTAGTCTGTTTCCACTATTATATAGAGAAGGTACCTGAGATTCAAAAAGGTTGAATGATTTCCCTGATGTCACATAGGTAACAGCTAACAAAGGTGGGATTTTAATCCATGTCCTCTGACTCAGATATAGTGCTTTTACTCTCACCACATTACTTCTCTGAAGTGACTTGTCCTATGCATGTGACATTTTCTGTATATAATGAACCAGATTATATGACCAAAAGGATGTTTGAATAATTGCTTTCTACAAAATTCTCCATTCCTGAAACTTCAAAGGAAAAAAATTATATACCATACTTGGTATAATTTCAGTTGAATTTACAAGATAAAATCCTCTATACTCAGTAAAAAAAACAACAAAAAAACAACATGAAATAACACTGGAGAACCTGAATATTTTAAGCACTTATACAGTATTCTGGCTCTTAAAAGATTCTGAGTTTCAGCGTTGAATGTACCAAGTATGCTTGTCATTTTGTAGGAGTACTTCTATGTGAATAACGCTCCAAAAAAAAACCAAAACACCCTCCTCTCTCCATTGTGCAAAAAGTTGTAACCACTGATACTGTCCAGCTTCTTGAAAAAACTTGTAAAGGGGGAAATAGAAGCACTGGACAGGGCAGAAGATAAACTCCACCATGTTCAAAATCACAGGTGAGAAGAGAGAATTTCTGGCCTATTGTATAGGAAACTAGAAGTCTTTCTGGGTTCAGTCCTTTCCCCTGGAGGTTATTCAGATCAGGAGCCTTGGCCCAGCCCTACTTCCATTTGCCCCAGTGTATGGAAACTGAGGCTTTCTAGTTTTAGAGGGAGTGTAGAAAAATGGGAAAGTGGCAGGCACTGAAGAATGAGGATTTCTAGGGTTGAGTAATAAAAAAAAATATGAGAGGGGCAGGTAGGTGGCATAGTGGATAAAGCACTGGCCCTGGAGTCAGGAGTACCTGGGTTCAAATCCAGTCTCAGACACTTAATAATTACCTAGCTGTGTGGCCTTGGGCAAGCCACTTAACCCCATTTGCCTTGCAAAAACCTAAAAAAAAAAATGAGAAAAACTGAAGCACTAAATAAGAGAGAGAATTCAATTTAGAAAGAATTCCATCAGCAGATAAAACTGAGGGGATCATAAACACAGTAAGAAAAATAAAAAAAATCTTAAAAGGAAATCAAGAGGGGTGGCTAGGTGGCACAGTGGATAGAGCACTGGCCCTGGAGTCAGTAGTACCTGAGTTCAAATCTGGCCTCAGACACTTAATAATTACCTAGCTGTATGGACTTGGGCAAGCCACTTAACCCCATTTGCCTTGCAAAAAAAAAAAAGGAAATCAAGAGACTTCAGGCCAAAATGGTAGAGAGAAGACAGGTACAGTGCTAATTTCCTGATCTTCCCTCATATATAATATGAAACAAACCTCTTAACATAAATCTGATCTACAAAACCCTGAAATAGAAACTAGAAGAAAATCTACCCCAAGGTGTGTCCTCTGGGATCATAGGTGAGCCAGGCGCAGAGGGTAGACTCTGTCGGGAGTACAGGACAGTGTCAGAGCCTGAATGCTCCACTGGCCTGATCTGCAGAGTGGGTGAGATTCTGAGACCTGAAAGTGTAACCAGCTTGATTGGTGATGGGGTGGGCTAGAGACAGACAGCTCAACTAGCCTGATCAGTGGGCCGAACTAGAGCCCGTACAGTTACTGGGCCGTGGGCCAACTAGGGAACAGAGGCATTGGTTGTGGCAAGGATGGTCTGGAGCTTGCCTATAAAGCTGGAGGGTGGGTTTCAGTGTCAGAGAGCTGTAGCCATACCTTCATTTCAGCTGAAGCCTCTACCCAGAACAAACACAATTAAAGCCCACCTTTGCCCCAGGCTAAGGTATGAGCAGCAGACCTCCCTCAGCTGTGAATAGGGAGAGCAATTACTTTGTCCTAGGGCATAATCCACCTTTGGTCATAGATAAAAGTACTCAGCAGCTTCATCCATTCCCTCCAGGCTAAGGGAGAGGGCCTGTAATTAAGGTAACAGATACTCTAGAGAAAGCAACCAACACAGCCTACTGGACATCCCACTTTAGAGTAACTAAACCCAGTGAGTAAAGCCTCTAGGGATCTCAACACCAAACCTCTGTGAACCAGCCCTTGCCAACATAAGGTCTTAGGAAAATGAAGAAAGGTCAGAGAAAGGAGGGTTCATAGAAAAATTCCTAGAAGGAGAACACCCTAACTCAGAACTAGAACCTCTGAGGATAATATGACCTGATCTCCAGCACAGAAAAACTTCCTTGAAGAAATCAGGAAGGAGTTTAAAAATCAATTGGAAAATTTGGGAGAGACAATTAACAGCTTGCAACAAGAAATCATACTATTGGAAAATATAATTGGACAAATTCAAAAAGAAAATAATTCTCTCAAAACCGTAATTGGTCAAATGGAAAACTTTTTCAAAAATAGAATTGACCAATTGGAAAAGGAATTGCAAAAGGTAAATGAAGAAAATTCTTCTCTTAAAAAAAGAATGAAAAATAGTCTGTGGAAACTCATGACTTCATGAGGCAGCAAGAGTCTGTTAAACAAAACCAAAAAATCGAAAAAACAAAAGAAAATGTAAAAGTCATCGGCAAAACTACTGACCTTGAGAACAGATTGAGAAGGGACAACTGGAGAATTATAGGTCTTCCTGAAAACATTGAAGAGAAAAAAAACCTGGACTTAATATGACAGGACATAGTGATGGAAAACTGCCCTGATCATGGAACCAGACGGCAAAATCACTATTGAAAGAATACATCAATCTCCTCTGGAAAGAGATCCTAAAATGAAAACACCAAGGAATGTTGTGCCAAATTCCAAAAAGAGAAAATCCTCCAAGCAGCCAGAAAGAAACAATTTAGATACCAAGGAGCCACAGTAAGGATTACACAAGACCTGCCTGCATCAAAATTTAGGGATTGAAGAGCCTGGAATGAGATAATTCTGAAGAGCAAGGGAGCTTATAATATAGCCAAGAATCCACTACCCAACAAAGCTGAGCCTTCTCTTCCAGGGGAAAAGATGGACATTCAAGGAAATGGGAGACTTCAAACATATTCTGATGAAAAGTCCAGAGACTAACAGAAAATTTGGGCATCAAGCAGGAAGCTGAAGAGACGCATGAACATGTTAAAAAAAAAAAGGGTAAAGGAAAAACAAAACTGCTATCCAATAAGATGAAACTGACTATATCCCCTCCAGGGAGAAAGATTCTCATAACTCTTCCCCCCCTTCCTTTTTTGGGGTTCATTTTAGTAAAAACATATAAAAGGCATTGCAGCCCCTTTTCCCCTCCTGGGAGCGGGGGGATGGTCCATCAGGTCTGTCTGGTTGAGGGATGCTCCAGTGGGTCACAGCTCATTGTGAGATATGTGCAGGGTGTGGTCACACAAATCTGTATGTTTGCTACAGAGTTGGTCTTTGACATTGTTAGTCTCTCTGGAAAAGATGAGCTCATCCTCATATTCTTCCACAATGCTTTCGCACACAAATTTGAGGCTGGCTCTGATGTCTCCATCAATTTAAATGCCCTCCATGTCTGGCTCATTAACTCTCTCTCTTTTTTTTTTTTAATGTTTTTGCAAGGTAAATGGAGTTAAGTGACTTGCCCAAGGCCACACAGCTAGGTAATTATTAAGTGTCTGAGACCGAATTTGAACTCAGGTACTCCTGACTCCAGGGCCAGTGCTCTATACACTGCCCCACCCACCCACATCCCCATTAGCTCTCTTGTCTTGTCTCACTACCCATATATAATTCTTTTGATGTGTGGTAGGGTAAGCCTGTTTCCCATATTTCTTCATTTACTCACAAATCCATTCCAGAAGTTCTGTCAAGTGAGGTTCTGAATAGGCATAGGCTACCTCCACAAATGATTGACTACCATTGGGGTTGATCCAAAAAGACCCCATCTGGATGGTCTTCTTGGGATCTACTTGGGCAGTTTCCCACTCTAGTTCATCCAAATAAGCCCTGCAGGCTCCACTTTGCAGATCCTGGCTCCTCCACTCCCATGAGCTACCCAGCTTATACTTTATGTTTCTTCCTTAAGGATTTGATTTCTCTCATCACATTGAATTTGGATCAATGTATACCATGGAAACAATGTAAAGACTAGCAAATAGCCTTCCGTGGGGGGGGGGGTGGGGGGAGGGAAGTAAGATTAGGGGAAAAATTATAAAACTCAAAGTGAATAAAATCTTAAAAAAAAGAAAATATATAAATTTAAAAAAAATCATATGTAATACTGGACCAGGAAAATACGGACCCAAAACTTATTGGAAACTAGATAACCTCATTTTAAAAAATGAGTGGATCAAACAACAAATTATAGAAAAAAATTAATTATTTCATCCTAGGTAATGACAATAATGAAACATTATACCAAAACCTATGGGATTCATTCAATGCAGCTGTCAGAGGATATATCTTTAAATATTTACATGAATAAATTAGAGAAAACAGAAATCAATGAACTAAATATACAACTAAAAAAATTAGAGAAAGAACAGATTAAAAACCTCCAATTAAATACCAAATTAGAAATTCTAAATTTTTTTTTTTTTAGATTTTTGTAAGGCAAATGGGGTTAAGTGGCTTGCCCAAGACCATACAGCTAGGTACTTATTAAGTGTCTGAGGCCTGTCTAAACTGGTACTCCTGACTCCAGGGCCAGTGCACTGTACCACCTAGCCATCCTGAAATTCTAAAAATGAAAGGAGAAATTAATAAAATTGAAAGCAAGAAAACTATTGAACTAATAAATAAAACCAAGAGTTAGTTTTATGAAAAAAAAACAATAAAATTGATACACCTCTGTTCAATTTGATTTAAAAAAAAAAGAAAGAAGAAAACCAACTTGCTAGTAAAACCAAATTGCTAGTATCATAAATGAAAAGGGTGAATTCACCACCAATGAGGAGGAAATTAAAGTAGTAATTTGGAATTATTTTGCCCAACTCTATGCCAATAAACTTGATAATCTAAATGAAATGGACAAATATTTATGAAAATATAAACTGCCCAGATTAAATGACTAGGAAATTAAATATCTAAACAACCCTATCTCAGAAAAAGAAATTCAATAAGCCAACATTGAAATCCCTAAGAAAAAATCTCCAGGGCCAGATGGATGCACAAGTGAACTTTATCAAACATTTAAAGAACAATTGGTTCCAATTCTATATAAAACTCTCTCTTTTTTTTTAAGGTTTTTTGCGAGGCAAATGGGGTTAAGTGGCTTGCCCAAGGCCACACAGCTAGGTAATTATTAAGTGTCTGAGACCAGATTTGAACCCAGGTACTCCTGACTCCAGGGCCGGTTCTTTATCCACTGTGCCACCTAGCCTTCCCTTGCTAACTACTTTCAACATAGTTTCCTTTATAATCTTTGTATTGTGCTTAATGTACTTAAAGATACTTTTCTGAGAAGGGATCCATAGTTTTCACCAGACTTCTGAAGGGGGGTCCATTACATGTAAAAAACCAAAACACTATAAATCCATGGTCTGTGATTTATGACTTAGTGAATATAAGTAGGCAGGTATATCTCTTTTATTTCAGTTAGATTTTAATTAAATGTATAAGACACTAGGCAAGTGTACTAGCTTTTTTTTCAGTATATTTAATCCTTTTGGGACAGCTAGGTGGTGCAGTGAATAGAGTACCCAGGCCTGGAGTCAGGAAGATTCATCTTCTTTAGTTTAAATCTGGCCTCAGATACTTATTAACTGGGTGATTCCAGACAAGTGTTTGCCTCAATTTAATGTTGTTTGCCTCAGTTTCCTCATTTGAAAAATGAGCTGTTGAAGGAAATGGCCAAAGCATTCCATTTCTTGCCAAGAAAACCCCAAATGAAATCACAAAGAATTGAATTCAACTTAAATGACTAACCATATACATTTCATGAAACATTCATGAAAATGATATTTTCAGCTATTAGGGGAAAATATTTTTTTCATCATAGCTGGAATGCATAGGAGTGGAATGTAACAATATAGGGTAAGATAATCTATTTTCAAGTAAGCTTGGTATGATTTGGCAAAGATAGAGTGCTTGATGGGAAAATGAGTCACATCCTAGATCAGGGAAGGGATAATTGAAGATTAAAGAATACTGCACAGAAAGAAGAGAAAGTTAAAGGGGAATGAAGTATCTGTGAGGGGAAGGTAGATTGAAGAATCCAGTTAAGGAAACACAGTTCCGGGTTTCTGGGTCTGAACTGGGTTGAAGGCTTAGGTAGAATTTATTTTAATTTTTTTTCACTTGTCTAATAACTTTTACATAATTACAGAAAACAAAGTACCTCCTATCCTTTCTGTGTAACTAATTTTTTTTTTTTGCAAGGCAAATGGGGTTAAGTGGCTTGCCGAAGGCCACACAGCTAGGTAATTATTAAGTGTCTGAGACCGGATTTGAACCCCAGGTACTCCTGACTCCAGGGCCGGTGCTTTATCCACTGCGCCACCTAGCTGCCCCTGTAACTAATTCTTTAAGGTTTTTTTTTTGTATCAGTGTTAGGGATGACTCAGACATAATTTTTCTACTAGATATTCACAAATCTTTCTCTGATCTTATATTTACATTTGTGCAGTTTATCATGAAGGCAGTGTCATCTATGTTTTCTTAGATGCTCATTATCAACTCTGCCTTATGCTCTAAAGAACTGGGAAGTAAAACAAAAAGCAGCCTACTAATGGAGTACTGCCTTTTCTTTGGTTGGCATGCTAATCTAGATTGATTTTATGTTAAGATTTGATAGATAATAGCAGTAATGTATTCTTAGGTTTAAAATATCAATTCTTTATATCCATAACCTATTTAAAGAGTAATCATCTAATAATTGATGCAATAATATAACATTCAGCTTGGTAATTATGGTATGGACTCTCTTCAGTGTTATTTAAGTCAACTGTTTGATTTCTCAAGTATTTATGAATAAGAATATTTATACCAAGAAATAGACTAGAACTACACTCTTTTTGTCTATGGAGAAAACTTAATTGGAAAATGTGAACTTTGTATCAGAAATCAGGACTTGTATATTTTGGGTTATTTTAATCATGATGATGGAACTATAAGATGCTTTAAATATGTGCAGGAACTTATCTCTAAGAGGTGTATAAGGGGGTTATGTACATTTCAAGGAACTCTGGAAAACTCCTCCTGCCTAAGATATATTTTCTGTCCTCAGTAATGGGGAATGGATAAAAAAAGTTGTGATATATGAATATAATGAAATGTTATTGTAGCATAAGAATAATAAATATGAAAATTAAGAGATGATATAAACAGAAGAAAACAAAACCAGTAATTCAATATGTATAACTACAGTGATATAAATGAATTATAGCATTAAACATATCAAAATTCAGGATATGTACAATGTCTTTTGTTGGTACCTCATTTATGATTAATTATACACCTCCCTCCTTTTACTATAGAGCTCATATATGGGTATGGATTGTTACATTTGTTTTCAAATCTAGTTGCTGTGTTGCTTTGTTTTACTTAATTGTTTTTGGTGTAAGAGAGGATTGTCTTGGGACAGGATTTATTGGAAAGTGTGAATCTGGTGAAAAAAAGGAAATAATAAAACATTTTATATATATATATATATAATGTACAAACATAATATAAATATAATTCTTCTATCTATATAATCTGATACCATACATATTATATCCCACCCACTACCTGCCATTTTAGAATTTTAGCATCTAAGATTCTACATTTAGGGATTTATTCCTTTGAGCTAAATTATTGGCTCACCAGGTGTCTGTCATCTTTTAAATTAAATACATTTCCTAAAAGGGTATTAAAAATAGCACCATTGTTGTAATGCTTCAAGGTTTGTAATCCTGTGAAGTAAGCATTATAAGAGTTATATAACCCTTTTCAAGGTCATATAACTAGTAAATATAAGATTCTGATTTTTAAACTCAAATCTCTCCTGACTTCAAGTTCACTGTTCATATTTCACTATACTAGGAACATATTAATAATTGCTCAAATACTGGAAGCCTCTGGTAGGAGAAATTTGTCCTGACTTTACTGTTTTTTCAGATGGTTTCAGCTGATAGGGGTGAACTTCTTGCTTGGGGATAGTTAGCTCTGCTTGCTAGGGAATACGAAATTAAAAACTCACCTTGGAACTTAGGCCTGATTGCAAATTCTTGGGTGATTTTTTTTTTTTGATGATTTGTGTTCAATTTTGCATGCTACTTTTTAGGTAGGACTTGATAGTCTGGAGAAGGTGTTATAGGAGAGTGAGGGGAACTGAGAATACTGTGTTAGGCTTGATATGAGGAATTCAGAGCCACTCTCAAAATGTAATGCAGTGAGTTCCCTGTGACTGAATGGAAGACAGCCCAGGATTCAGAACCCAAGAGACTTGGGAATAGCAGTGACCTGCTTTTTGACCCTTAGCTCCGAAAGCCATCATGGAGAGACAGCTTGGCAATTGCTTTTGCAGATACAACCACAGCCACTGAAGACTTTGCAAAGGAATTTCTCACCATTTTACTGAGAAAATAGAGGCTACTTTATTTTCCCTTGTGCTATATCTCAGTCCTCCATTCTTTCTTACTTTACTTCAGACTGGTGATCCCTCTTATCTTTTAGGCCAGCCCCTCTGTTTTTGCCCTTGATATCATCCCTTCTTATCTGCTCTGGCACATTAGTTTCTCTCACTGGTTTCCAATTTCTCCCTATGTACTATTTTTCCCCACTAGAACATAAGCTTTTTGAGGGCAGGAACTGTCTTTTCTTTCTTTGTCTTCTTAGTCTTCTTAGCATTTAACATGGTTAAATTATATATATAATATACATATACATATGTATATTATAAACAAACAGCAGCACTAACATAGTAGGTAATGATATTTTGATTCCATTTTTATTTTGAAGGATTTATGTTCCAATTTCCAAAGTCAAAAAAATAAATAAAATACTTCTCTGTGAGGGATGGAATAGAGAAAAGGGAGACCCTCTGAAAATGTAAAGGATTACTTCAACCATCCCCTTTGAGGCAAAAGAAGAGAAATAAGGATTATAATATCTATCCATGATAAGTTAGGATGGCTAACATAAAGGCTTCTTATATGGAACTTGTGAGTTTAGAGAAGACATTGAGTTGGTGTTAATTCCTTGATTGCTTTTCACATTAATTAATAGGTAGTGAAAGTTAAAACTAGAGTTAAACTAAATCAAACATCAGTGAATAACAGATATAATTAGTGGAACTAAACACTTAAATAAGTTTTTTAAAATCTACTGCTCCAGTTGAGATTTAAGTTTGATATACAAATTAGATGACTAATATTGATTCTGTTATCTTAAGAGTTTCTTCTTTCTATGGAGACAAAGCTATATTAGTTGGGTCATTTTAGCCTATCTCCTGGTTTTCTGTTCATTATAATGAACATGGTATACATGGTAGCTGCTGTCTCTGTTGTGAATAGACTATAGAATAGCAAATAACAGCTTTATGGAGGGCCTCCTGGATTCAACCCTATTTTAGTGATAGCAAGCATTGTGCCCATATGTTTAAAGCATAAATATTTAGAATCATAGGATTTTAAAATTTGAAGAGAATTAAGTGATCATTAATTTCATACCTCCCCAATCCCATATTTTTCATATGAGGAAATTAAGGTCCAGAGTGTAGGAATTTTTTGCCTTAGGTTTTAGATTTTTAGTGGCAAAACTAGGTCCAGAACTCCTTTTTTATGCTAGGATTTCTGATTTAAGTTAAGCTTGCTAAATTATATTTATGGTTTTTAAAAAGTTCTAAAGCCCTGGGGATAGTGCTAAAGTATTGTAAAGAGTTATTATGCAGAGAAGTATGTATTGAATAGAATGTTACAGTAGAATAGTGTGAACAGTTATACTTTTCACTGACCTTTTGTTCCTGTACCTCCCAAATTAGTCTTCTCTCTAGAGACTTTGGGGAGTTTTATCACCTTTTCCTTTAGCTCTAACTTCTTTCCTTCTAGAGTGTAAAAGTAACTCCTCAAGGCTTGATTATTTTATTCCTATAGTGTTTTTTTAAACCAAGAGAATATTGAGAAAAAGAGATTTTTTTCCCTTCTCTGACTTCCACATCTCTATATAAAAGCTATTATAATAGTAATACTGGCAATGACAATAATTTTTTTAAAGTGCTGCTATACAGTTATTAGTTATCTGTCAAAAGAGGCTCAGCCTCTCAGACCTTTATTTATTTGTTTGTTTGTTTATTTATTTTTGGGTGTTTTTTTTTTTTTAGGTTTTTGCAAGGCAAATGGGGTTAAGTGGCTTGTCCAAGGACACACAGCTAGTAATTATTAAGTGTCTGGGACCAGATTTGAACCCAGGTACTCCTGACTCCAAGGCTGGTACTTTATCCACTACATCAGCTAGCCGCCGCCCCCTCTCAGACCTTTATAAAATTTTTGAATTCTGCTATAGGAAGCAAGATTTTGATTGTTTTGAATGGTCTATTGGAAAAAAAGCCTTAATGTAAAATCACAGAATTTGAGAGTTGGAAAAGATCTTAAAAATCATTTAGTCCAAGTTCTGTATTTTACAAAGGTGAGAAAATGAAGGAACAGATCATAAACATTTATTGAGTGTGTGGCAGTTTCTAGGCATTGTGATAAATTCTGAGGTTACAAAGAAAGGGAAAAGATAGCCTGTCCTCTGAAGGAGCTCAGTCTAATAGGGGAGACAGTATGCAAACAACTCTCTACAGACCTATTATATGGGGTCAAATTAGGCATAATTAAAAAGTGAATGTACTAGAATTAAGGAGCAAAGGAGAAAGGCTTCCTTGAAAAGACAGGATTTTAGCTGGGCCTTGAAAGAAGCCAGGGAAGTCAAGAAAAGAGGAGGGAGGGAGCTAGGCTTATTGAAGAGGCTTAGAGTCAGGAGATGGAGGGTCTTGTAGGAGAAACAGTGAGGAGGCCAATGGCACTGGATTGTAGATTACATGGTAGAGCTTAAAGTGTAAGGAAACTAGAAAGGGATGAGGATGGTTATGTTATGAAAGACTTTGAACACCAAATAGGACTTTTTATTTGATCCTGGTGTTATAGGAACCTAATGAAGTATACTGAGGAGAGCAGTGACATTGTCAAATCTGTGTCTTAGGGAAATCACTTTGGCGGTTAATTAGATGATGACCTGGAGGAGGACGAGAGGCTGCACCACAGTGGTGGGATTGTCAAGAGTAGAGAAGGACATGTACACAAGTGATATAAAGATAAAATTAATAGACCATGGCAATAGACTATATGGGAGTGGTTGAGTAGAGTGGAGATGGTAATGAGAGTTTGGAGATTCAAGAATGATATTTAGTGTGTGAGCTTTAGTAACTGGGAAGATGGTAGTGCCTATGATAGTAATTTGGAAGTATGGAAGGGGGAAAAGATGGGGAGTTCATTTGTGACCATTTTGAATTTAAGATGTTTATAGGAAATCCAACTTGAGATGACCCATAGGCATTTGGAGATGTAAACCTGGAAGTCAACAGAGAGTTGAGGGCTGGATTAGTACATCTGAAAGTCTTTAGTATAGGGATAATAATTGAGTCCATAATAGCTGATGAGGTGAAATAATATAAAGGGAGAAGAGAAGAGGGCCCAGAATAGAGCCCTACAGGATACTCAAAGTCAGTAGACATGACCTGGATGAAGATTCAACGAAGAGACTGAAAAAGAGCAGTCAGACAAGTAGGAGGAGAACTAGGAGAGAAAACCTAGAGAAGAATATCAAGAAGTATAGCGATAAGGCCAGGAAGGATGAAGATTGAGAAATGGTCAGAGAGAAGTTAAGTGATTTGCTTCTTTGGGGAACAAAGACATATTGCCAAAAATTGGGAGAAAATATCAGATATGATTGTCTAGGAAAGAACTTACTGGAGCATATGGCTGGGGTTGGGGTACTGGGATGAGGACAGAGAAAGAAAATTTTGAAGACTAGGAAATCTGAGCTGACCTTTTTTTTTTCCCCTTTTGCTTTTTCATCCATCCTTTACTCCTTTTCCCCCAGTCTTAATTCCTCTACTTGTACTCTCACTCCCATTCCTTTTCATCTTTTTTCAGGAGATTCCCTTAATCATTCACTCTTATAATCAGTCTCACCTTCCTTGACTCCTTCCCTCCCAGTGCTTGGATCTCACCTAGTTTCAAAACAGAATTTTCTCTTGACTTTGACATTCTCTCAGGTCATACATTGTACTAGCTTGATTTTGGCTTTCACTGATAAACTTCAAGAAACTCACTGTTAACTACTTTCTTAATACTCTATTCCACAACTGCCTTTTGAGCACACCATTCTATTGAAATTGTCCTCCTGAAAGCAATGGCTTTAGGTTTTGACATTGTTGATCATTTCTCCTCCATATCCTCTACTTTCTTAGCTTCTATGAAGTTGCTGACTTGATTCTTTTCTTATCTGGTCATCCTTTTTCAGTCATCTTTGCCAGTTCATCATTCATTTCCCACCCTCTATATGTAATGTTCTCCAAGGCTTTGACCTGGACCTTCTCTCTTAACTCTCACCAGTTCTCATGTGTTCATTGATCATCTCTATCTGTATAATGTCCAAATACATCTGGTCCTAATATCCCCCCCCTTCTCCAAGCCTGCATCTCCTCC
The DNA here is from genome assembly GCF_037893015.1 of Macrotis lagotis. Lineage (NCBI taxonomy): Eukaryota > Metazoa > Chordata > Mammalia > Peramelemorphia > Peramelidae > Macrotis > Macrotis lagotis. The sequence goes on along the minus strand of NC_133661.1, from coordinate 203,689,302 downwards.
TGCCTGTTGAATATGTCCATCTGGATGCTTTATCTTGCCCTAATCTGAACAGATTTTCATCCTTACCCCCAATTTGCTCCTCCTTCATGGATTATACCACCATCTTCATATTCACTCAGAGTTGAATCTTCAGTGTCTTCACTTCTTTACCTCAAGCCCCGTATCCAGTCACCAAATCCTGTCATACTACTCCCTTTACAGTATCATTCATATTCATCTTCTCTTGTCTCACATTGCTCCCACTCTAGGCAAACATTTATCACCTATACTTTTGTAATAGCCTCCTAATTGTTCTCTTCCTCCAGTTCCTCTTTTCAATTCATTCTTCACCTGGCTACTAAAATAATATTTATAATACATGGGTCTGTTAAAGTCATTACCTACGCAAAAACTTTAAATTACTTTTCATTGCCTATAGTATAAAATATAAACTCCTTTGCTGGGCATTTAAGACCTTCTGTAGTCAAACTCTGACTTTTTCTTTACAGCTTTATGTCTCTCTACTCCCATTTACATACTCTTGGTTTTTTTTTTTGTTGTTGTTGTTGTTTTTTTAGCGTAACATTTATTTATTTTTTCCAGTGAAGTTTGTAATGACTTATAGGAACTGATGCAGGGTTTCATGAGCAGAAACAGAAGAATAATTTATATAGTAACAGCAACATTGAAAAGATAAATAATTGTGAGAGACTTAACCACAATTCTAGAAACCCCAGGATGAAGGAGGGTCTGGAGGTAGACAATAGTTTCAGGGTATGGAGTGAGATCTATTTTATGGACATAACAGTGCTTTTCCTCTTTTTTGTTTTTAATTGAAGGTGTGAGAGAAAATAAATACTCATTAATCATTCATCAAATAAAATAATGAAAGCAAAGTGAAAATTAAAAAAAAATGTAATATCAAGAGGCATTGTGTTAGATGTTAAAACCTGCCTATGACTATGATATATTTATTCCATTACAAAACCAAGCATCATGCTTGTATGCCTGTATCCCTTCTACTTTTTTCTTTTTTCCCTTATTTATTTATTCTTATTTTGTACAAATAATGATTTTTTACACATTACTAAAATATTCTTGTTTAAGAGTAAACATAATACCCCCTCCTCCAAAAAATATAGACCCACATGAGCAATAAAGTAAAGGGGAGAGAAAAGAATTAAAATTACAATAACAACAACAACAATAATAATAGTAGGTATGGCTAGGTGGTGCAGTGGACGGAGCACCAACCCAGGAGTGCCTGAGCCCAAATCCGGCCCCATACACCCAACAGTCACCTAGCTGTGTGACCCCATGCAAGCCACCCCAACCCCATTGCCCTGCAAAAATAAAAAAGACCCAAAATAAAATACAATAGTAGTAGTAATAATAATAATAGTAGTAGTAGTAGTAGGGACAGCTGGGTGGCGGACAGAGCACTGGCCCTTGAACCAGGAGCACCCAGGTCCAAATCTTGCCTCAGACAACCAACAATCACCCAGCTGCGTAGCCCCAGGCAGGCCACCCAGCCCCATTTGCCCTGCAACCTCCCCCCAAAAGATAATAATAATAATAATAATAATAATAATAATAATAATAATAATAATAGTTATTATTATTATAAAAACTGTACTTCAGTCTGTGTTCCAACACCACCAGCTCTGTTGTGGGTGGATCACATTCTTTATTTTATTTTTTTTAACTTTCTTTATTTTATTTTATTTTATTTTATTTTTTTTGTTTTTTTTTGCAAGGCAAACGGGGTTAAGTGGCTTGCCCAAGGCCACACAGCTAGGTAATTATTACATGTCTGTGAGATGGGATTTGAACTCAGGTACTCCTGACTCCAGGGCCGGCACTTTATCCACTGTGCCACCTAGCCGCCCCACGATCACATTCTTTATGGTAAGTCCATCACAAAAGTTACTTCCATATTTTTCCACCGTTGCCATTGCTTATCACAACTCCCTCCATTCGTACTTTTCCACTAACATGTACTATATTCTCTCTCTCCTTTCACTCTGTCTCTGCTGTAAGGTAGCTGAGTGGTGCAGCAGACAGATCCCTGGCCCTGGGCCCACATACTGCCCCTTAGGCCCAGCATCCACCTGGCCCTATGGTCCCGGACAGGCCGCCTGATCCCAGCCCCTTGCAAGAAGTACAAAAGAAAATGTGTTATATCTGACCACTCTCCCCCATGGTCCATCCTCTTCGCCATCATTCACATCTCCCCCCTTCCCCCTGTCCCCCTTCTCTCCTTCTTACTCCATATGTCTATACCCCATTGAGTATCTATGCTGTTTCCTCTCCTAGCCATCTCTGATGAGAGCAAAGATTTCCTTATTCCCCTTTGTCTACCCCCCTTCCGTATCACTGCAATAGCTTATTGTAATAAAGAAAAAATCTTATATGAAATATCTTAGCCTAGTCCTCCTCTCCTTTTCTTTCTCCCATTACATTTTCCTTTTATCTATTGGCTCCATTTTTACACCACAATATAATCTTCAAATTCAGCTTTCTCCTGTGCTTCATCTATAAAAGCTCCTTCTACCTGCTCTATTAAGTGAGAAGGTTCATATGAGTATTATCAGTATCATTTTCTATACAGGAATACATGTAGCTCAGCATCATTAAGTCTTTCATACTTTCCCCTTCTCTTCCACTCTCTATGCTTCACCTGAGTCCTATATTTGAAGATCAAACCTTCTGTTCAGCTCTGGCCATTCCAACAGGAACATTTGAAATTGCCCTGGTTCATTGAAAGTCCATCTTTTTACCTGGAAGAGGATGTTTAGTTTTGCTAGGTAGTTGATTCTCAGTTGCATTCCAAGTTCTTTTGCCTTCTGGAATATTATAGTCCAAGCCCTATGAGCTTTTAATGTAGTCGCTGCTAAGTCCTGTGTGATCCTGACTGCAGCTCCACAGTGTTTGAATTGTGTCCTTATGGATGCTTATAATATTTTCTCTTTGACTTGGGAGTTCTAGAACTTGGCTATTATATTCCTGGGGGTTGGTTTTTTTTTTTTTTTGGATCTCTTTCTTGGGGGGATCAGTGGATTCTCTCCATTTCTATTTTGCCCTCTGCTTCTAGGATATCAGGGCAGTGTTCCTGTAGTAATTCTTTGAAAATGATGTCAAGGCTCTTTTCCTGATCATGACTTTCAGGTATTCCAATAATTTTGAAATTATCTTTCCTAAATCTGTTTTCCATATCAGTTATTTTTTTTCAGTGAGATGTTTCACATTTTCTTCTAATTTTTCATTCTTTTTGAAGTATTGTGTCCTGATTTCTTGTAAAATCAGCAACCTCCCTCAGTTCCATTCTTTGTCTGAAGGATTTGTTTTCCTCAGAGAGCTTTCTTATCTCCTTTTCCATCTAGCCAATTTTGCTTTTTAAAGCATTCTTCTTCTCAATAACTTTCTACTGTTTTATCCATTTGACCTAAGCTAGTTTTTAACATGTTATTTTCTTCAGCATTTTTCTGGATCTCCTTGACTAAGCTGCTGACTTGTTTTTCATGTTTTTCGTGCATTTCTCTCATTTCTTTTCCTAATTTTTCTTCTATCTCCCTCACTTGATTTTCAAAGTCTTTTGAGCTCTGTCATGCCTGAGCCCAATTTCTGTCTTTCTTGGAGTCTTTAGATGCAGGAACTTGTGCTTCCTCATCTTCAGATTGAGTGTTTTGATCCTTCTTGGGATCACAGGCAAAGTATTTCTCAATGATGTCCCTCTTTTTTTCTCTACTTACTCATTCTCCCAGCCTGAGCCAGGTTTTGGGGTGTTTCCTGAGCTTTTGAGTATTAGTGGGACACCCCCCCCCCACAAGGATCTCCATGTGTGAGGCTCTGTCTTCCCTCCTGGTCTATGAATGACAATTAAGTGTACCCCTCTTCCAGGGGGCTGAGGTGGGGGAGGGGGCTGCTGTTCTATGGGGGCCCTAGACTGCCATCAGAATCTGAATGTGGTCAGAACCCCAGAGTCCTGTTCCAGGGACAGAGGACAGAGGACAGAGCTGGGCAGTCTCTCTCTGTGCCTCTCCCTTGGCTCAGGGCTCCTGCTTACCGGTTCCCTGCTTCTGGTTCCTGAATCTGGGCTGCTCCCTGTGTGCCCTGAGGGCCGGGCTTCATGTGCTTGCTCTGGCAGAGGTACCCCTGCTGATCCCCCCAAGTTGTGCCCAGTGCTCCCTGGGGTGTAGGTCAGGAAACTGCCCTTGCTGCTGTCAGCTGCTGTTCCCAGCGCCCTGGGGCTGCCTCCGGGAGGCTGAGGTTCCTTCTGTCTGGCGGGCCACCCCTCCACCCCTGGGGAGCAGAGCCTTTCCACTCTTTTCCAGGTTACTTTGGGCTGGAGAACTCCCTCACTGGATCCCTCTGTGGGTTCTGTCTCTCGAAAATTTTAGAGTCCTTAGCTTATAAGTTTTAAGAGAGAGCACCTAAGAGATGATCCTCTCTTGTCACCATCTTGGCTCTGCCCCCTCTACATACTCTTATTTTTGCCAGACTGGTCTACTTGCCATTTCTGGTAACTTGTCATGAAATTTAAAAATAAATAATTGTTTTATTCATTTTAAGAAACAGTGCTATTATATTGCAAAACTGTCTTTCACTCCTCCTTTTTCTCTTTTCCCCATAGAAGCCTTCCTTGAAATAAAGTATAGTTAAGCAAAATAAAACAAATGAATACATTAGCTGTGCCTAACAACATATGCCTCATTTTGTCCTTTTATTCTCTTTCTCGCCTAAAGGGAACTGTCTCATGTCAGTCTTCTGAATTCCTGATTGGTTATTGCATGGATTAGAGATCTGATATCTTTCAGTGTTTGGGTTTTTTTTTTTTTTGTACATTAATATGGTTGTTGTGTAAATTGCTCTTTTGGTTTTGCTTGTTTCACTGCAAATCAGTTCACATTAATCTCAAATATGTTAAAAAAATTTCAATATCATTTCTATGAGCACAACACTTCTCTTTTTAAGTTCATATAATAGTTTGTTCATTAGTTTTTGTTCAGGAAAGAGAAGACTTGGAGTAGGACAGCGGATAAGTTAACTGTCTTCAAACGTTTAAAGAGAATTTCTGTGTTAGAAAGATTAGACTTGTACTGTTTTGTCTCAGAGGGAAGAACCTGTAATAATGGTAAAAATTTCAGAGACAGATTCAGACTCAACAGTTAGAACTTTCTAGAAATTTAAAGCATTGCCTCTGGAAGCAGTGAATTCCTTCTTAATGGTTTCCCAAAGAGGTTGAATAACCACTTAGTATGCTGTAATGAATAGGATCTCTTTTTCCAGGTGAGTTGGAATAGATAACTACTTGAGGTTCTTTTCAAGTCAGTAATTTGTGACATTTAGTGACAGTTCTATAAACAATAGATTTGTATGCCTGTTTTCAAATAGTTTCTTTGACATTTATAATTTTTTTTTTTTTTTAGATTTTTCAAGGCATTGGGGTTAAGTGGCTTGCCCAAGGCCACATAGCTAGGTAATTATTAAGTGTCTGAGGCCGGATTTGAATTCAGGTACTCCTGACTCCAAGGCCAGTGCTCTATCCACTGCACCACCTAGCCGCCCTATAATTTTTATTTTTAACATCTTTGTTTCCTTGATGAGCATGAGATTTAATTAGTATTTTAAATTAGTGAGTTTTAGGATTACTTTGTTTTTCTTCTGATAACTTTGCATTAACATCCTTTGACTATATAAACTTGTTCAAGATTTTTTTTCTCTTATATATTTGTATATAGATCAACACACAAACATACACACTTATGTGTATAATATATATAAAATATATGTGGGGGTCACAGCTTGGTGACACAGAAGATAGAGTTACCTGCCCTGAAGCCCAGGGGACTTGATTTTAAATCTGGCCTCAGATACTTAATATTTACTTAGCTTTGTGACCTTGAGTAAGTCACTTAACCCCATTGACTTGCAAAAAAAATCCACCAAAAATCTTATCTATACATATATTTAGCTCTATGATGGACACCAGACCCTTATCTATATAAAGAGTTCCCCCTCCCATGCAACAACTTCTCTTCTTATTCTAACTTAATTGATTTTTTTACAAGTTTTTAATGTAATTATAATTATTTATTTTATATTTCATAATCAGCTTTTTCTCTTTTCTAAGAATTCCTCATTCATAATTGTGAAAGGACTTCCTTTTCATTCTCATATTTACATGTGTGTGAATTTTTGGGGGGAGTGATGTGACATTTTATATTTAGGTCACATAGCCATTTTGAGCTTTTGTTATATATGATATAATATCTCCAAATTATTAATTTCTTCCAAATTATTTTCCAGTTTTTCTAGCAGTTTTTTCATATAGTACTCCTAATCTGGGCAATTTGTATTCTTTTATTTATTTAATACTGGTTCTGTCCATCCTTTAACAGTATTTTTGCATCAGTTTAATTATTATTCATGATATCCTTTATATTAGCCATTTTTTGTTTATACATACATTTATTTTCATAGTACTTCAGTTGTTTTGTTGTAAAAGTAAACATAATCCTCCCCTCCTCCCCCAAAGATAGAAACCTCAAAAAAAAAAAATAAAGTGAAAGGAAAGAAAATCGACTTCATTCTATGTTCAGATACCATTGACTCTGGGATGGATTGCATTCTTTATCACAAGTCCAGTAAAGAATTTATTTCAATACTTTTTCCCCACCATTGCTATTGCTTGCTGTATTTCCCTCCATCTTGTTCTTCCCTGCTTCCATTTATTCTATTCTCTCTCTCCTTTCATCCTGTTCTTTATCCCTCCCCTCCACCTATGCCTTTTTCTCTTAGCCCTTTCCTCTCACATTTTTCCTCTAGGGTAAGATAGATTTCTGTACCCTATTGAGTGTGCATGTAATTTCCTCTCAGAGCCACTTCAAGTGAGAATGAAGGCTCAGGGCAGCTGATAGAGCATAGGCCCTAGAGTCAGGAGGACCTGAATTCAAATCCAGCCTCAGACACTTAATAATCACCTAGCTGTATGACCTTGGGCAAGTCACTTAACCCCACTGCCTTGCAAAAAAGAAAAAAAAAGAATGAAGGCTCACTCATTCCCCCTCACCTTCACCCCATTCCACTCCATTGCAAAAGCATTTTCTTGCCTCTTTTACATGAAATATCTTAGCCTATTCAGCCTCTTCTTTCCTTTTCTTTGAGTACATTTCTTTCTTGTTCATTGACTCCATCTTTATAATGTATTATACCTTCATATTCGGCTCCCTTCTGTGTCTTTCCTATATATGTTCTTCTAACTGCCCTAATAAATGAGAAGATTCACATGAGTTATCAGTATCATCTTCCCATGCATGAATACAAGCAGTTGAACATTAAATCCCTCATAATTTGCCCCTCCCATCCATTCTTTCTATGCTTCACATGAGTCTTGTACTTGAAGATCAGAACTTCTGTTCAGCTCTGGTCACTTCAACAGGAAAGTTTTAAAGTCCCCTATTTCATTAAATGTTCTTCTTTTCCTCTAAAGAGAATGTTCAGTTTTACTGGGTAATTGATTCTCAGTTGTAATCCATGCTCTTTCACCTTTTTGGTTATCATATTCCAAGCCCTATGAGCCCTTAATATAGATGCTCTTAAATCCTTTGTAATCCTTTTTGTAACTCCACAGTATTTGAATTATTTTTTCTATCTGCTTATAATATTTTCTCTTTGACTTAGGAGTTCTGGAATTTGACTATAATATTCCTGTAAGTTTTTATTTTGGGATCCTTTTCAAATGGTGATCAGTGGATTCTCTCAATTTCTATTTTATTCTCTGCTTCTAGGATATCAGAGCAATTTTCCTGGAAATTTTCTTTTAAAATGATATCTAGGCTCTTTTCCTGCTAATGACTTTCAGATAGCCTAATAATTTTAAAATTATCTCTGCTAGATATATTTTAGGTCAGTTGTTTTTCCAGTTAGCTATTTCACACTTTCTTCTAGTTTTTCATTCTTTTGATTTTGTTTTGTTTCTTAATTTTCACAAAGTCATAAACTTCCCTTATCTTCATTCTTCATTTGAAAGAGTTATTTTCTTCAGAGAATGTTTTTATATCCTTTTCCATCATGTACAGTTCTGCTTTTTAAGATATTCTCTTCATTGACCTTTTCAACTGCTTTTTTTTCCTTTTGACCTAAACTGGTTTTTAAGATGTTATTTTCTTCAGTATTTTTTTTGTTCTTCTTCAAGAAGGTGTTGACTTGGCTTTTCATGATTTTCTTCCATGGCTCTCATTTTTCCTTCCCTTTTTGAGCTCTTCCATAGCCTGAGACCAATTCCCATTTTTCTTGGAGGCTTTGGATACAGAAGCTTTGACTTTGCATTCTTCTGAGTATGTATTTTGATCTTCCATGGTAATTGTCTATAGTGAGATTCTTTTTTTCTGTTTTTGGCTCATTTCCCCAGCCTGTGACCTGATTTTAACTCTTTGTAAGGTAGAACTCTGCTTCCAGGGTGGAGGACATACTTTGCCTAACTCTTGATGGTTTTTGGGAGGGACCTCAATTCCCTTAAGATTTTGTGAGAGGCTCTCACTGCTCTCCTGCCTGTGCCAGAGTGTGGTCTGTGAATGATCACAAGTACTCCCCTCTGCCCTGGAGCTTTGAGGAGGGTTCCCCTTTTTGTCATGGCTGTATGGGGCCCCAGTCTGTGACCTGGATCTGAGTATGGACAAAGCAACAGAGTCCTGTCCCAGGGATAGCAAAGAGACCTTTGCAGTCTCCCTCAATCCCCTTACTGTCCATGGACTGAGCACTTTGGAAGCAACTGCTAGATGACTCCTTAGATTCCCACCCTAGGCAGTGCTGAGACTTGTGCTGGCCTAGGATCTGTGTTCATTAATGCCACAGACCCAAGTGCCCTCAAGGACCCAGGCTCTCCCAGGGCTGTTCCTAGAAGACTGGAGTTAGTTTGTTCTGGTGTGGTCCAGGCTATTCTGTAGCCCTTTCCAGTGGAACAGACCTTTCCTATGGATCTTTCAAGTTGTCTTGGGCCAGAAAATTGTTTCGCTCAGTCTTTCTGTGGGTTCCACCACTCTAGAATTTGGTTTAATCATAATTTTAAGGCATTTGGAGTGTTCTGGGGGAAAGCTTCTGGGAATTTACTCTGCCATCTTGGTTCCACCCCCTACATTAGGTTTTGTATTTTTTTTTAAACAAGGCATTGGGGTAAAGTGGCTTGCCCAAGGTCACACAGCTAGGTAATCTAGGTAATTTAAGCTTCTGAGGCTGGATTTAAGCTCAGGTACTCCTGACTCCAGGGCTGGTGCTCTATCCACTGCACCACCTAGTTGCCCTACTCCCCACATTAGTCATTTATTTGTAGCATAAGACTACTGACATTTATAGATCTGGGACAAAACTACTATATATTTCTTTGATAAATAGTTAAAATTTGACTAAGACATAGTCTGTAGCAAAGGCAAGTTTATTGTCTATCTTGAAGGCTCATGGCCTCTGGTCACTGAAGAAAAGTAGCAGCAGTCTCAGATGTGTGATCCTGTCTATACATAGCTACCTTTCAATTAGTGAAGTCCCAGATTAAATGAAAATCAACCATGACAGGGTATTACTGTATCTCAGTGATTTCCCATTAGCTCTAGAGAAAGATTACTCAGTAAGGGCAGTAATTCTGCAGGACTTGAGAAAAAAAAATTGGATGGTAATTCTGAGCAAGGTAAGCCCTCTTCCATTATTAGAGCTGTCTTACTCTTCCAGTTTTTTTTTTTTTAACTTGAGAGGACACTTCTCAAAAAACCTCATCTATCTATCTATCTATCTATCTATCTATTTATTTGTGGTAATGGGGTTAAGTGACTTGCTCAAGGTCACACAGCTACACAATTGTTAAGTATCTGAGGTCAGATTTGAACTCAGGTACTCCTGATTCCAGTGCGCTATCCACTGCATCACCTAGCTGCTCCTTGAGAGGACACTTTTAAACACTTCACAAAATGGTAGTTTTTATACTATGTAAGACTGAATTGTGTCACATTGAATAGTTTATATATCTGTGGCTTGGGCACTAAAAGATATCATAAAATGCTCCACGTGGATTGTGCCATTGTCGTCATCACCTGACTTTCACTGTAACTTACCAGCAAAAAGTTGTCCTTGGTAAAAAGCAACTAAAAAATTGAACACCACTATCTTGCCTGATAATCACCTGTAGAGGGATATTCAAGGCTCCCTCAAACAAGGAGTCCAACCTGATATTAAAGAAAGAGGCTGTCATTTAAGTAGTTTAATAATCAAAGTGGGTTACTGACATCGGGGCAGTTTCAGGCAACTGTCAAACTATAAAAATACCCCCTCCTCCCCCAGAAAAGCCCCATAGCAATTTAGAGATCAGACAAAGGAAGGAGGAGCTGTAGGGTATCTTAGTGCAGATTGGCTGATATTTTGTGTTTCTTCTGCTCAACTCTGGCGTCAGGTCCTAGACTTCTGGGTGCTGTAGTAATCTGCTCATCTATAAATTCCAGGTATGCAAATTTGTGGACGAACATATATGCCAGTCTCGTCTTGGTTGTGTCCTGGTCAGTGTGCATTCTTTCAGCTTACTTTTCGTTTGGTTTATAATTTTCATGGCTTTCACTGATAGAGATTTTTATTAAGAAACCACCATTATTCATGGCTTTTACTGCTTAAGGAATCCACTTTATGACTTTCATCAATAGGGACCTCACAAGCACTAACGTCCTCATCAATCAAATAATCCTAAACCTAGATCAAGCACTTTAACCTGAGTTGGTGGTGGTGAATTCACATTAATCATTAACCACTTTAGGAAAGAGATTTCTCTTTTCTTTTTCTCTGGATGTAGAGAAAGATACTCGCAGATACTCCAAAATTATGTCTGATTGTTGTACTTATGCAGGAAAGAGATTTCAAGATTTAAAGGAACTTGGTTCAATGACAAATAGAGACAAAGATCACCTCTTATTAGAAATGATAGATGTTTCAGTAATGATCTCCATTTTAGAAAAAACAGTATTATTAATTTTGCATAATATATATGTATATAGTAATAATAGATAGAGGAGTAAACTCTTCTGTTTACTCTGAGGTAACAAAAGCTATGATGTCTTGTCCTATCCATAACAGAATATCAAATTTTATTGAAGTAAACTAACTCACTCTCTCTCTCTCTCTCTCTCTCTCTCTCTCTCTCTCTCTCTCTCTCTCTCTCTCCCTCCCTCCCTCCCTCCCTCCCTCCCTCCCTCTCTCTCTCCACATACACACACACAAACATGCAAGTGCCATAACACAACTTGGTATATAATGTCCTTGGTGATCAGTTGATCAGTTCTTTTTTTTTTTAAGTTTTAGGTTTTTGCAAGGCAAATGGGGTTAAATGGCTTGCCCAAGGCCACACAGCTAGGTTATTATCAAGCGTCTGAGGCCGGATTTGAACTCAGGTACTTCTGACTCCAGGGCCGGTGCTCTATCCACTGCGCTACCTAGCCACCCCAGGTGATCAGTTCTTAAAGAAAGCCTACAAGAATGGAACCAATAATAGAAAATTTAGTTCAATAAATACTTATTGTACATTGATAATTTTGGGACAGCACTCATGCCCCTTTTCTCCTCCTCAAGAGTATGATATTTATAGGACATATATACATATACACACACATATATATGTATAAATATGGAATTGCCATCCAAGGAATTTCTTCAAGATAATTTTTGTTTATTCTGGAAGTTTGATTTGCTACTATAACATTGTTTATTGTAGCATCAATTGGATACTTTCATTGAATTATTTATATAGTAAAAGACAGTAGTAATATATATCTGATGAATTGTATATATCCAAACTATTAGAATAGTAAAATGAACCATAAATATGTAAGCTGAAACCTCATTAAGCATTTACTATAGGTGTGAAGATGCCCAATTGAATTCTTCTTTATTTATAATGTCTCTCTCTACACCATGCCCAACCTCCACTAAAGAGCAAAAGATTACATTTACAGTTTATTTAGTCTTCTGAGAATAGGATTTGATATCAATAAGTGATCTGAAGTATTTTAGCATAAAGTATAGTAAGCCTTTAAGTATCCTTACAAAAATAGATATCAGATGAAAATATTTCAGCATAAGCAATATGAAGTTTTCGTCTATTCTTGTTTCTTCTCAATTCAATTCTAAAACTAATTATTTGTCAAATCAAGAAATATGAAATTGATCTTCTGTCTTTAGATGATTGGAAAAAATCTTTGTAACATAAACATTATACTCAGATGCCTATCTATAGACTGAAAACTAGAGGAGAAAATCATCCCTCCATAGAAAAAGAAAAATAAAGGAAACTATGTCTATCAGGAAAGGGAGAAGGTTAGATCCATTAGCCACTCTTTTATTATAAATTTACATGAGTTATTCAAAGATACTATTAACAGCTTGTAACCATGTGGATGCCTATATTACCTAGTTTGTAGATGAAATATGAACTTTAAATGGTCCTCTTATTTGTAAGAAAAAAATAATAGGGGGTGGCTAGGTGTCGTAGTGGATAGAGCACCGGCCCTGGAGTCAGGAGTACCTGAGTTCAAATCCGGTCTCAGACGCTTAATAATTACCTAGCTGTGTGGCCTTGGGCAAGCCACTTAACCCCATTTGCCTTGCAAAAACCAAAAAAAAAATAATAGGAAGCAATATGAAATACTATTCATAAATTTTGCAGCTTGTCAAACTTTTCTTGAAGAAAGTTGAAAGTATTTACTCAAATGAATTTTAAGTGATATGAGTTAAATTCTTTAAATCAAAATGTTTATTGATTATAATTATATTTCTCATCTTGGATTACATGAGTTTTAACTGAATCTTCCACATGTAAATGGAGTAAGTTTTTGTTAAGTAGTATAACTCAGCATTGACAATGTTCATGATAATAGTAAATATCAGATAGAATAGGCACAAATGTCAACTGTTTTAAAGTTGAGTAAAATAATTGCTTAACCAATTGAGTCCTTTTTGCTTTTTATATTTTTTTTATCCTGTATCTTTTGGATATTTTCACTCTCCTTTTTTAAGGAAATGGTTCAAAATAAAATCATAGAATTTTAGATTTGAAAGGCACTATGGAAATTACCTAGTATCATCATTTCATTTCATAGTAGAAGATGGAAGACGCTGATTTATCCAAGGCCATAAAAGTACTTAGATGCAGAACTGGGAACTCATATCTCTTGATCTTCGGTCTACTATACTTTCCTCTGTACAACAATTTTGGTAACATTTTTAAAAATTAACATCTCCTTTCAATTTCTTAATTGAGTTTCAATGTATTTCTCCTTGCATAGAGTATAAACTGATCTGGATCAATCTTTAAACCTACACATTTGATTGAGATAAAGATTGATCCTATAAAATTAATTATTAAAATACATAAGAGCAAATTATTAGGATTTTTCTTTTTCTTTTTAAGGTTTTTGCAAGGCAAATGGGGTTAAGTGGGCTTGCCCAAGGCCACACAGCTGGATTTGAACCCAGGTACTGCTGACTTAAGGGCTGGTGCTCTCTCCATTGCGCCACCTAGCTGGCCCTAGAATTTTTGAAAAGTTACTTGAAAAACATTTTTCACCTTTTTTTTTTTTTTTAACCCAGGCAAAGACCATGTTTGCAGATTTATTGGCTGTGGGAGGAATGATCGGTTCAATTATGTGGTGATGCAATTGCAGGTAGGTTTTAAAAAGCTTTTAAAATCTCTTTCAATTTTGATTAAGGATACTAAGAAGGATCTGACATTGATAATAAAAAGTTGTGAACAAATTACTAATGCCATGTCAGAGTTTTATGATGGTTTTGATATGAAACTCCATATATTCAATAAAAGATAAATTAGGAGATGATTTAATATTCATTTATTAATTCCATTAGATAGTTGTTATCTTGCATTTAAAATATTAGTTAGATTTGGTTTTACAGATGTTTGATTTTGCCTACAACTTTTCAGGAATGTTTTTCATAATATATACAATAGATATATCTCACAGTTCATGCACTCTTTGAATGTTGACTTAAAGATATGCCCATGTGCTACCCATGATGCTGAAGTGAGTATTGTATAAAACAAGTTAGTAGATGCAGACCTTTTCTCATGCTGGAAGTTTATAAACTTCAGTGGACAACAGAAACAAATAGCCCTGATTTCAGGACACATGAACTAATACTTAATCAAACACTGAAATAATGCTTCACTTAAGTATGAGCTGAAATAAATTAACATAATAGTAGCTCTAGGAGAGCACAGACTATATTGTTATATTTGTATCCTTAGTACTTGACAAGAGTTCTAGCACATAAGGAGAAATTAACAAGTTTTTATTGAGTGAATGAAATATATGCACCTGTTGTTACAAACTTGTATTATGTTCTGGTATTTATATGCTACAATTTGGAATAAATCAGTGTTTTGTAATATTCTTTGTAGTCTGACATGCCCATGAACTCGTTGGAATATACTGGTATGTATATGTGTAGGGTGGAAATTTCCATGGTACTGCCATTTGTCCATCCATAGATAAATCTCTCTTCTATACAGACATTCAAGCCATTCTCTTGGAGAATTCTTTCATTCTTTTGGATCAGAAGTTGAACAGTCCATAGCACAGTGCTTAGCAGATAGTAAACACCTAACATGTTTTTATTTCAAGTGGGTTGACAAAACCCCAGATGTGTTACAGGGCAACTAGATGGAGTCAGACACTTGACTCTAACTGTGTGACCTGGGAAAGTCACTTGACCATGATTGTCTTGCATCCAGGGACCATCTCCGGTCATCCTGAATCATATCTGGCCACTGGACCTAGATGACTTCAGATAAGAAAGTGAGGCTGGTGACTGCACATACACCCTCCTCACTCAACTCCAATTCATGTGCATCATCTCCCTGATGTCCTGGTCCTCTTCAGCAATGAAGGACAAACATCAAATGAATTATATCACAACTTAGCAAGAATGCCTCCTCTTTAAAGTGCTTAAGTACCCAAATTATTGGTGGAGAATTGGTGAAATAGGTAATATAAGATTAAGAGTGTGTGTGTGTGTGTGTGTGTGTGTGTGTGTGTGTGTGTGTGTGTGTGTTTGAAATGTAATTCCAGTTGTGAGTTAGGATTTTAAGGACACTTCAAAAAAACTCATTGCTCTAGGAGGGGGGGAAAAGATGTTTTAAATATTGAGTATAGCTCAGAAAAAGTACAAATTTGTCAGTGGGGAAATTCAGTCTGAGTGAGTGATGGTTGGATTTCTCAAGGGGAATGGATAATGAAAATGTATTTGTTGTGAAATGATAAAGACTTTTGAAAAGAAGAGAATATTGGTCCTAATTCACAGGGTGACTTTGAGGATATTAGGGAAAGGTATAAAATACAGCTTGGGTAGAAAATACAATAGTTACTGGTTGACAGATTTAATTTTTAGTTAGCCAGCATTTATTGAGCACCCATTGTTTGGAATGTATCTTAGAGTTAAAGAGGGATTAAAAGAGTTGGACTCAAGAAGAAAATTATTTCCTGGTGGGGTAGAGTGATAAAATTCACATATTGACCAGCACCTTTTTACATTCCTTCTTCCCTAACCATCCCCCCCCTTAAGTGGCCAGAACTAAAGGAGAAATAGATAAAAAACACTGACATCTTGCATGGATATATTATTGTTAACTTGTTTTTGCAGGTTTGCTCCTGTTACCTCACAATATTTTCATAACATGTAATAGGTTAAGCAAGGATTATTGGGGTGGCTAGGTTTCACAATGGTTAGAGCACTAGTACTACAGTAAGGAGATCCTGAAACACATAAAAGCTGTGCAATATCCTTAACCCTGCTTGACTCCACAAACAAAACAACAACAAAAAAAAGATTATGTACTATTTTACAGATGAAGAAAGAAGGGCACAGAAAGGCCAAATGATTTGTCTAACATCAATAGCTAGTTAGTAATAAAATCATTACTAGAAAAATCTCCCAACTCCTAGCCCATTTCCTTTCCACCAAACCATACTTTTCCTTTGAGGTCTCTAATGCTCAGTGTATATTGTTTGTCCACTGTTACTATAGTGACAAAAGTCAATAAAGTCTTAGACTTCGCTGGTAAAGGTAATGGGCAAAAAAGCCCCCTAAATATTCCTGTACCTCTTGATGTAACTTTGAGATGTTTACATTTGTAACAATACTTTATGGGTTTTTTTCATTTTTTTAAGGCAATGGGGTTAAGTGACTTGCCCAAGGTCACACAGCTAGGCAATTATTAAGTGTCTGAGGCCACATTTGAACTCAGATCCTCCTGACTCCAGGGCTGGTGCTCTATCCACTGCACTACCTGGCTGCCCCAATACTGTATGTTTTTATGGTAGCTATACTTCAGAAATATAGTGGAGTTGGAGAAGATAGAGAGAAAACTCAATTGTCCAAGGAAGCAGAGACTAAGAGAGAAGATATTATTTAATTTGTAAAGTTAATTGAGAGGAAGAAAAGGTCAGGGTTGACAGAATGATGAAGTATTTATCTAGGTTAAATTTACTAAATCGTAGAACCCTGGAACTAAAATGCTACCATGAAAAAAATAGGACAAATAAATGATTTTTTTACTAATGGGTAGTCATTTTGTAAACTTACTACTTGAAAAAGGGAGTATTACAGATTCAATAAGGGATTAAGGAAAAGTTTAAAAATTTTAATTTTTTGCTGAGTAATGTGGGTATCCATGCCTTTAGGGTAAAGTACAAAGTATCTTACCTTGTCACTTAATACCCTTCAAAACTTGGTTCCAGCAAATTTTCCCAGCTTTTCTTTCTGTTGTTCCACTTGGTGGACTCTATATTCTAGCCAAATTACTCATTATTGAGATATTCATTGATTTTTTTCCTGTGCTCTCCCAGCTCTGTGTATTCATCTAGTCTATTTCCATGCCTGGAATACTGACCTATTGAAATATTCTTCTTCCTTTAAACCTTCAGTCTACTGCTACCACCTCCACAGGACCTTTGTTGATCTCCCAGCTGAAAATGATTTCTTCCTTCTCAGATTTTCTTAGAGGACTTTGGTTGGGGTCTTTTACTTTTTTTATTTAGAAAGATTTTTTTTATTTTGAGTTTTGCAATTTTCCCCCTATTCTTGCTTCCCTCCCCCCACCCCCCACAGGAGGCATTCTGTTAGTTTTTACATTGTTTCCATGGTATACATTGATCTCAGTTGAATGTGATGAGAGAGAAATCATATCCTTAAGGAAGAAAAATAAAGTATAAGAGATAGCAAAATTACATAATAAGATAATGTTTTTCCCCCCCTAAATTGAAGGTAATAGTCTTTGGCCTTTGTTCAAATTTCACAATTCTTTCTCTGGATAGAGATGGTATTCTCCATCGCAGATAGCCAAAAATTGTCCCTGATTGTTCCACTGATGGAATGAGCAAGTCCATCAAGATTGATCATCACCCCCATGTTGCTGTTATGGTGTATAGTGTTTTTCTGGTTCTGCTCATCTCACTCAGCATTAGTTCATGCAAATCCTTCCAGGCTTCCCTGAATTCCCATCCCTCCTGGTTTCTAATAGAACAGTAGTGTTCCATGGCATACATATACCACAGTTTGTTAAGCCATTCCTCAATTGAAGGATATTCACTTAATTTCCAATTGTTTGCCACCACAAACAGGGCTGCCATGAATATTTTTGTACAAGTGATGTTTTTACCCTTTTTTCATCATCTCTTCAGGGAATAGACCCAGTAGTGGTATTGCTGGATCAAAGGGTATGCACGTTTTTTGTTGCCCTTTGGGTGTAATTCCAAAGTGCTCTCCAGAAAGGTTGGATGAGTTCACAGCTCCACTACCAATGCATTAGTGTCCCAGATTTCTCACATCCCTTCCAATATTGAACATTCTCCTTTCTGGTCATATTGGCCATTCTGAGAGGTGTGAGGTGGTACCTCAGAGAAGCTTTAATTTGCATTTCTCTAATAAGTAGTGATTAGAACAATTTTTCATATGTCTATGGATCACTTTGATTTCCTCATTTGTAAATTGCCTTTGGATATACTTTGACCATTTGTCAAATGGGGAATGGCTTGTTCTTTTGAAAATTTGACTCAGTTCTCTGTGTATTTTAGAAATGAGTCCTTTGTCAGAAATATGTTGTAAAAATTGTTTCCCAATTTACTACATTTCTTTTGATCTTGGTTACAATGGTTTTGTCCATGCAGAAGCTTTTTAATTAAATGTAATCAAAATTGTCTAGTTTGTTTTTAATGATATTCTTCATCTCTTCCTTGATCATGAATGGATTCCTTTTCCATAGATCTGACAAGTAAGCAATTCCTTGATCTTCTAGTTTGCTTATAATACTGTTTTTTATGTCTAAATCCAGTATCTATTTTGATCTTATCTTGGTATAGGGTGTGAGATGTTTGTCTAATCCAAGTTTCTTCCATACTAACTTCTAATTTTCCCAACAGTTTTTATTGAAGAAAGAGTTTTTATCATAATAGCTGAACTCTTTGGGTTTATCAAACAGCGGATTACTATAATCATTTCCTGCTGTTGCATGTAATCTATTCCACTGATCCACCACTCTCTTTCTTAGCCAATACCAGACAGTTTTGATGACTGATGCTTTATAATATAATTTTAGATCTGGTAAGACTAAGCCAATTTCTTTTGCATTTTTTCCCCCTTGAATCCCTGGAAATTCTTGACTTTTTATTTCTCCATATGAATTTACTTACTACTTTTTCTAACTAATTTAAATAATTTTTTGGAATTTTTATTGGTAGGGCACTAAACAGGTAATTTGGTTTTGATAGAATTGTTATTTTTATTATATTAGCTCTACCTATCCATGAGCAGTCAATGTTTGCCTAGTTATTTAAATCTGATTTTATTTGCGTGAGAAGTGTTTTGTAATTGTTTTCAAAAGGTTTTTGAGTTTGCCTTGGCAGGTAGACTCCCAGGTATTTTATATTGTCTGATGTTACTTTGAATGGGATTTCTCTTTCTAGCTCTTTCTGCTGTATCTTGCTTGTCATATATAGAAATGTGGAGGATTTATTTATTTGTTGGTTTGTTTATTTTTATTTTTATTTTTTTTTGCAAGGCAATGGGGTTAAGTGGCTTGCCCAAGGCCACACAGCTAGGTAATTATCAAGTGTCTGAGGCTGGATTTGAACTCAGGTACTCCTGATTCCAGGGCCAGTGCTCTATCCACTGCACCACCTAGCTGCCCCATAATGTGGAGGTTTTATGAGGGTTTATTTTATATCCTATGACTTTGCTAAAATTGCTAATTATTTCTGTAGTTTTATAGATGATTTTTGGGGATTCTCTTGGTATAGTATTGTGTCATCTGCACAGAATGAGAGTTTTGTCTCTTACTTGAATTTCTTTTTCTTCTCTTATTACTGAAGCTAACATTTCTAATACTATATTGAAAAGTAGTGGTGATAAATGTTGTTTCCACCCCTGATCTTATTGGCAATGCCTCTAGCCTCTTCCCATTGAATATAATGCTTGTTGATGGTTTCAGATAGATACTGCTTATTATTCTATGGAAAAATGCATTTATTCCTATACTCTCTAGTGTTTTTATTAGGAATGGGTGCTATATTTTGTCTTAAGCTTTTTCAGCATAAATTGATATAATCATACAATTTCTGATAGGTTTGTTATTAATACAATTAATTATACTAACAGTTTTCCTAATATTGAACCAACCCTGCATTCCTGGGATAAATCCTACTTGATCATAATGTATTATCCTAGTGATAACTTGTTGTAATCATTTTGCTACGATTTTATTTTTTTTATTTTTTCAGTCTTTTCCTGTGGGAGTTTGGTGGATTCTCTCAATTTCTATTTTGCCCACTGCTTCTAGGATATCAGGGCAATTTTCCTGTAGGAATTCTTTAAAATTGAGGTCAAGGCTCTTTTCCTGATCACGACTTTCAGGTATCCCAATAATTTTTAAATTATCTTTCCTGAATCTGTTTTCCAGATCCATTGTTTTTTCAATGAGATATGTTTCACATTTTCTTCTAATTTTTCATTCTTTTGGTGTTGAAGTATTGTGTTGTGATTTCTCATAAAGTCGTCAGCTTCCTTTAGCTCCATTCTACATCTGAAGGATTTGTTTTCCTCAGAGATCTTTCTTATCTTCTTTTCCATCTGGCCAATTCTGCTTTTTAAAGCATTCTTCTCCTTAATAACTTTTTGAACTGTTTTATCCATTTGACCTAAGCTGGTTTTTAACATGTTATTTTCTTCAGCATTTTTTTTTGGATCTCTTTGACTGAGCTGCTGACTTTGTTTTCATGTTTTTCCTACAGCTCTCTCATTTCTTTTCCCAATTTTTCTTTTGTCTCCTTTACTTGATTTTTCAAAATCTTTTTTGAGCTCTGTCATAGCCTAAGGCCAACTTCCATTTTTCTTGGAGTCTTTAGATTTAGAATCTTGTACTTCCTTATCTTCAGATTGAGTATTTTCATCCTCCTTAGGATCATAGAGAAAGTATTTGTCGGGGGCAGCTAGGTGGTATAGTGGATAAGGTACTGGCCTTGGAGTCAGGAGTCAGCTTCAAATCCGGTCTCAGACACTTAATAATTAGTTAGCTGTGTAGACTTGGGCAAGCCACTTAACCCCATTTGCCTTGCAAAAAAAAACCCCTAAAAATAAAGTATTTGTCAATGGCAAGTTCCTTTTTTTCTGTGTTTACCCATTTCTCCAGCCTGTGCCTGATTTTGGGGTGCTTCCTCAGTTTTTGAGTTTTATTGGGACACTCCCACAAGGACCTCAGTGTGTGAGACTCTGACTGCTCTCCTGGTCTGTGAATGATCACAAGCACATCCCTCTGCCCTGGGGCTAAGAGGGAGAGGTCCCTTTTCTGTGGGGGGCCTAGACTGCAATCAAGATCTGAATGTGGTCAGAGCCCCAGAGTCCTGTTTCAGGTACAGAGGACAGACCTTGGAAATGTCTCTTACCTTCGGTGGGCTGAGCACTCAGGGTGCTGCTGCCTAGAGGCTCCTGCTTGGTGACTCTGGCCTGCCTCCGTTTCCTGGATCTGACCTGCTGGCCACGCTGAGTGCTGTGCCCATGCCAAGTACACAGCCCATGCTCACAGCCTGGACTTCACTCTCATTCCGACAGAGGTCCCTGCTGATCTTCCAGGTTGTGTTTGGTTCTCCCTGGGGTGCAGGTCAGGAAACTGCTTTTGCTGCTGGAAGCCACAGCTCCCAGGTGCCCCGGGGCTGTTCCTGGGAGGCTGAAGTTTCTTCACTCTGGCAGGGACTACCCCTCTAACCCTATGGAACAGTTTTTCCACTATTTTTCCAGGTTACCTTGGGCTGGAGAATTGTCTCACTGCATCTTTCTGTGGGTTCTGTCTCTTGAAAATTTAGTTAGAGTCATAATTTTAAGATTTTTGAAATATTATAAATAGAGCATCTAGGAGAGGCTCTTCTCCTGCTGCCATCTTGTCTCTGTCTGTGTTAAGATTTTATTTAAGAGTTTTCATCTATAGTCATCAGGGAGATAGGTCTATAATTTTCTTTCTCTATTTTAACTTTTCCTGGTTTAGGTATCAGCACCATATTGGTGTCAGAGAAAAGTTAGGCAGAGTTCCATCTTCATCTATTTTTTTCAAAGAGTTTATATAGAATTAGAACCAGTTGTTCCTTAAATGTTTGATAGAGTTCACTTGTGAATCCATATGGCCCTGGAGATTTTCTTCTTAGGGAGTTCAGTAATGGCTTTTTGAATTTCTTTTTGTGAGCTAGGGATTTAATCTGGGCAACTTATATTTTTGTAAATATTCATCCATTTCACTTAGATTGCCAAATTTATTGGCCTAGAGTTGGGCAAAATAATTCCAAATTATTACTTTACTTTCCTACTCATTGGTGGTGATTTCACCTTTTTCATTTATGATACTAGCAGTTTGGTTTCTTTCATGTTATTTTTGAGGGGGACCTAAGAGCACTTAGTACAGTTGTCTGTCTTCTCTCTGCCATCTTGACTGGATGTCTCTCCTTGGGACTCTGTTTTAATCCTGTTACATTCTGCTTTATATTTATATATACTAAGTCCGATGATAAACTCCACCAAGTAACACATGTCATTTTTCATTTGATATCCCTGAAACTTAACTCTTAGTAAGAACTTAAATGCTAGTTGAATTTGGGGTTTATTGTTACAAACATTGGGCAAGCTGAGGTCTCCCTGTTTTAGCCCTGGCTGGATTTTACAAATTACTCATTGATTACACTGTCAGAGATAGAAACTGGTGCTCAGTCTTTAGTCTTGGCTGGTATGACACAGAGGCACAGGAAAAAAAAACATTGAACTTATTACCTAATATCCTCATAACAACTCTGTAATAGATGAAGCCTATTATATAGGTGAGTCACAGGACCTGACTTTGAATCCTAGCTTGCCATTTCCTGCCCATTTGACAAGTCACTTAATCTCTTTGAACCTCAGTTTCCTCAGCTATAGCATTAATTAAAATATTGAACTTTTAAGGGAAGGACGATAGGATGACTTGTTTAGACCTGAAGGTACCCGTGAGTTCATCTAGTCCAGTCACATCATTTAATAAATGAGGAAAAATCAGTTGAAAAGGTATAGTTCAGAAGATTAGAAAACCTAGTTCTATAGATACAGTGGACAACAAGGTGTTGCATTAGAGTGCTGGGTTGAAAAGACCCATCTTGAGTTCAAATCTGTCCTCAGCACTGACTAGCTGTGTGACCCATGGCAAATCACCTAACCCTGTTTTCTTTAGTTTTCTCATCTGTAAAATGAGCTGGAGAAGGAGATGGCAACACGTTCTAGTATCTTTGCCAAGAAAACCCCAAAGGGGACCGTGAAGAATTGGACACAACAGAAAAATAATTGAATAAATAGATCTACTATATTATTTAATATTTCTTAAATGCAAAGATGCAAAAATCTGAAGACTAATTTTTAAGCCACAGTTCAGGTTTTTCAAAGTTCTATGCATACATAATAATGAAAGACTCGCAATCCTTTTTTTTTTTTTTTAGTTTTCTTTTGTGAGGCAAATGGGGTTAAGTGACTTGCCCAGGGCCACACAGCTAGGTAATTATTAAGTGTCTGAGGCCGGTTTTGAGCTCAAAATACTCCTGACTCCAGGGCCAGTGTCATGACCCCCCTACCCCAGGTGAGCTCTTTTATCATTTTTTTATCTATATCCAGTGTTCTCTTCCATTGGTGTGACTAATAGAAAGATGACTTCATTCAAAGCATTTTGTTAGCATCTTTGGAAATAGATATTAGAGAATAGTAACAGTATTAATGCTCTGAAATATATCATATTCTCTTTGAATAGACAGGAGTTTTCAATACCTTGTGGGACATCAAAGATAAAGGGGAAAATGGTGTCTCAGAAAATTGAAATGCTCAAGAACTTTGGCTGGCTATAAATTGACCAGAAACATCTGAGACATTGTTTTAAGGAAATCTCTGTTCTTGAATGAGATAGTCAATGTTTGGGTACAACTCTTGACACTAATATTAAACAGTGTTTTTTTAAATGGTAAATGAATAATTTCCAAGTCTTATCTTGTCATCTGTAATTTTGGTGTCTCATTTGAATCTGTGTCTTTGGTTACTTCAGGGTCGTAATCTGGCTGATCTTCGTCGTAGTCAATCCCGGGGAACATTCACCATTAGCACGACCCTGCGACTGGGTAAACAGATCCTGGAGTCCATCGAGAGCATTCATTCCGTGGGCTTTTTACACCGAGACATCAAGCCGGTGAGAGTCTTTGTCAGCTAGAATCCTGGAGGAGTTTGTTGGTTTCTGATATTTGTGATGTGAGACAGTGAGCTTTATGTGTTGTGTGGCTGGCAGTTTGGACAGCTGTCACCCCAGAAAGTTGTCAAACAGAGCAATGTGTTTCTCTTCACTGTGGAGACCTCAAAGAGGAAATTGTATCTTTCCCCTTATTTTTTTGGTTATTAAATAATTTTATTTATTTTCTTCCAACTACAGGCAAAGATAGTT
The DNA here is from genome assembly GCF_037893015.1 of Macrotis lagotis. Classification (NCBI taxonomy): domain Eukaryota; kingdom Metazoa; phylum Chordata; class Mammalia; order Peramelemorphia; family Peramelidae; genus Macrotis; species Macrotis lagotis. The sequence goes on along the minus strand of NC_133661.1, from coordinate 203,665,298 downwards.
TTCAACAGTCACTTTTTTGTAAAGGTTTGAGTTCACATTTTTCTCCCTACCTCTCTTTCCTGCCCTCTTCCCCCTTCCTGAAAGTGATCTAATATAGGTTATATAGTTTTACTATGTTAAACATATATCCATATATCCATATTAATCATCTTGTGAAAAAAGAATCAAATAGAAACTTTCCCATTATTTTTTCTCTCTCTCTTTGTTTTTTTAGGTTTTTTCAAGGCAATGGGGTTTAGTGGCTTGCCCAAGGCCACACAGCTAGGTAATTATTGAGTGTCTGAGGCTGGATTTGAACTCAGGTACTCATGACTCCAGGGCTGGTGCTCTGTCCACTGCACCACCTGGCCACCCCCTCATTATTTTTTTATTCCAGTTTTAGTGCCAAAGTACTTCCACTTACTTTTTTAGTTCCCTTTATTTTTTAAAGAAACTAATAATGAAATATTCCCTCAAATGTTTATTTTATGTCACAAGTCACATTGTTTGAAAATCTTTTATTGAACCCATTTTTATTTTAAAGAATGTAATGGTAAACTTGCAAATTAGCACTTTCTGTCCACTGTGGGCAGTTCGTGAGCAGTTGTGAATCATGTCAGAGACTCTGGAATACTCAGAACAAGGTTAACAATGTAATTAGGACAAGAGGAAGAATGCCTTTATTGGTTGGATTTTCTGTGAAAGCTTCTTCTTGATGGAGAGCAGAGGTCCCCCTGTTTCAGGCTTGGCTGGATTTTAATTCTTAATGCATCTTTGGACAGAATTATCTTTTGATACATCATTTGATTTTTGTTGATTTTTCTCTTTCACAGACTGTTTCTGTTAGTGCAAGAACAAAATAAGATATATGGGAATGAAGCTAGTAAATTCAAATGTGCTTTTTTTATGTTTTTCTTGCATGCACACCTGAAAGTGAGTTTAGAGGGAAAAAGTATTAGCAGATCAGATAATTTTTCAGTAATAAAAATAGATATTTGAGCAATGTAACTAATCACTTTTGTTGATTAATAATAGATACTATACTCGCAGTCTCTCAAACATGCTCCTAAATTAGCTAATAAACTTAGATTTCTTTTTATTTTAAATATGTTTGGATTTCTAAAAATATATTTCTAGGCAATTTTTTAATTTGACAGTATATTTTCTGTGAATCATTCTATTGTCAAATTGGACTAGTAAGAAAGCCCCTGTTGTGACAAACTGATTTTTTTTTTCTGATTCTACATTTTTGATGATGATGAAAGTCCTGATTTGCTTTTCTCAGAGGTTGTCATTCTCACTGTTGGGAAATAGGTTTTGATTTTTTTCCCCCCTTTGGATTTCATTATTGATTAAATGACTAATTTTAGCTAGACTGTATTTGTTATAAATATCATATGTTAGTGTACTTAAAAATTATATTCATCTGTTACTTATTGGTATATCCCAAGTTGAACAGTTGACATAAAAGCATAGCCAGCTACAATTAATGCAGTGCACTTGTATTAACATCATATGACAATTCTTGTTAGACTGCCAAATAATACTGTAATTTGGAAAAAATGATGATTTGAAGAGTTACCAATACCATTAAAGAATTTCTCAAATATGATAACATTTGGGGGCGGGGGGATTTTACAAGGCAATGGAGTTGTGACTTCCCCGAAGTCTCACAGTTAGGTAATTATTAAGTGTCTGAGCCAAATTTAAACTCAAGACTCCAGGGCTGGTGCTCTATCCATTGTGACATCTAGCTGCCTCCTCATGCTAACACTATTTAAAAGAGTATTATTTCTTTGCCATGTGTCTATTGTCTTTGAAGAGTCCTCTTCTTATATATGTCTTTTGAGCTCTGCAGGTCAGATGCATATGCTTGAATTTAGGGTCAATGAGTAATGATACTCTTTTCTTTTTTAAAATAATTTTTATTTATTTAAGGCAGTGGGATTAAAGTGACTTGCCAAGGTCACACAGCTAGGTAATCATTATGTGACACTTTGAACTCAGATGCTCCTGACTCTAGGACTGGTATTCTGTCCACTGCGCCACCTAAGTTGCCCTCGAATAATGATATTCTTTTTAAATTTAGGGATATATAGAGGGGAATGTTCTTTGAATTAGTATTACATTCTGATACCCCTCAAATTGGTAAATCTAGCTATAGGGATTTTAATTGGCGACTCTTTACTCTTCCTCCCCCCCTTACTTCCATGTTCCTGATTAAATCAGTGATTTGGAATAAACTTGGCTGCCAAAAGATTTGGGTTCTTAAATTCCATCTCTGGCATTATTATCTTGCAATAAATGACCTTAGACTTTTTGCTATTAAATTGCTGTTTATATCAGTAAAATTTGCAAGACTAATGAATAAAAGTAACTGTAGAACTCTTTCCAAAATAAAAAAGTAGAAATGTGTAACTGATAAAGTATATTTTATTTAAATGCATTTACTAAATGAAATTTATTAAATATTAAATGCATAATACAAATAATATTTTCATGTAATTTAACAGATATAAATAGAACCAACTAAAGGTGAATTTGTTATTATTTAGCGAAATATCTATAGACCTAGGAATTGGAACACCACAGGCCTAGGAATTGGAACACCACAGGCCTAGGAATTGGAACACTTGAATTCATGAATATGCTAGAACCACCTCAGACTACCTTGTGAGAGCCATTTGTTAAATTTTCAATGTAAGCAAATATTGAACTTGATTCATTGTTTTCTAGATTGTTTAAACTTAGGAAAGTGAGACTTTATTATTTTTCTTAATCATCTAAAATTAAGAAAATGTTGGAGAAAATACTAATACAGATTAAACTTAAAGAGTGTCTTATGTTAAACAATTAACATCCTACCCTATCTGAATCTCAGTCCCAAGTTTGCTCCTAGCACCTTACTTTTGTGACCTTGGCAAAATCAATTAGTCTTTCTGAGTCTACCAGTGTATAAATTGAATGGATTGGTTGAAAGGGTCTCAGAGATGTCATCTATCATGAATATGCTATGATGCTATCATTAGTTTATTATATATATAAAAGTTTAAATTAAATTTTTTCAAAGGACAAAATGTATGATGGCTAAGCATAATAAAAATCTTGTTTTTCTCATTTTTTTTTTCAGTCAAACTTTGCCATGGGCCGTTTTCCTAGTACTTGTAGAAAATGTTATATGCTGGATTTTGGCTTGGCTCGACAATTTACCAATTCCTGTGGTGATGTCCGACCAGTAAGACTTTACTTCACTGTTTTTATATATGTAGCAATTACTCTGTTATTTATGCAATTACACTTGGGGAAAGTACCCTTTCTATAATGGATTGAACTTCTCTCTGGGAAGTAACATATCGAGTTTCATGTCTGCATCTTAGAATGAAACTCATTAATAATTTACTGTTGAAAGCAGTGGCTTGAAAAACTAACCCCATCAATGGCTTGGAAAGAGTAGTCCATTGATCAAAGGCATATTTTTCTGGCAGAGGTGGGAGTCTTTTTTGGTATGGCTAAAATTCTTCCAGTGTCTAAATATTAATCTCCCCCTCTACCAGTTTTGCTTTAATCTACAGTGAAAATATTAATTCTAATGGATTGAATATTTCTATGTGAGTATGTAATAGTAAAATAAAACTGTGAATGTGCATTTGAAAACAAATCTATATTAGGTTTCTGGCAATTACGGATGAATTTCTTGACTATCCTGGTAATGGACTCACTCTCTCTCTTTCTCTCTCTCTCTCTCTCTCTCTCGCTCTCGCTCTCGCTCTCGCTCTCTCTCTCCCTCCATCTATCTATCTATCTATATATAATTATATCCAGGAAAAATTTTTAAAGGGCTTAAATTTCATAAGAAGCTATCTAAGATAACCAGAGAATTATATTACCATTGAATAAATAGTGAAGGAATGATGGGAATAATTGGTCTCCGTATTCTCTTTAAGACCTTGTCACTCAAAGTGATATATTGATATTGTGCGTTATTATCTATCCTTTTTCTCAGTGGTTATCTTCAAATAACACTTCATGGAGTTAGCAGAGCTGATCAAAGTAACCTAGCAGTTAGTACTATTAACTGAGTATATAGGTATTTATCAAACCAAAACCATCCTGTCTCCTCTGGTGGTTAGGGAATCTTCTTAAGTTTGATTTACTGTAAATCTCTGATAGTAGTAACGATTTATTTATATTGATATGTATAGTGGATTTATTTCTAGAGATAGGCATGAATGACATAGTCAAGGTCATAATTCACTTTCAAATTGCTTCAAGTAGTGACGAAAAATGGAATGAGTATAGTACAAATACATTAGGGAGGGCTAGCAATCATGGTGATTCTAGCTTATTAGCATATAGTAAAGTTAGCCCTCCTAGCTGAATCTTAAATTACTAGTGTAGTTTTCCATGATGATATTAACTAACTGAATCCCTTGTCCCTTTTAATGCTTTTAACAGTTTCATGAGTATTTATATGGAAAAATAGAGAGAATTCAAAGCAAACCTTCAGTTGCACAGGTTAACTCTCTAGTAGTATTAATCCATATAACTAGATTTTCAAATTAAAAGTTGATGTAAGAAAGGGTGATTATTTTGATATTTTATGATTTTTTATTTTTTCTAATTACATGTAAAGATAATTCTCAGTATTCATTTTTTGTAAGATTTTGAATTGTACATTTTTTCCCTTTCCTCTCTTCCCTCCCCCTTTTACCTTGACTACTGTCAGTCAGTAATTTGATATAACTATACATGTATCTATATACATTTTCATATTAATCATGTTGTGAAAGAAGAATCAAAACAAAAGAAAAAAAAGAATATGGCAGGGAACATGAAATAAATTTGAAAAACTGAAAATAATAGGCTTGGCTTTGCATTCAAATTCTGTAATTCTTTCTCTGGATGTGGATGGTATTTTCTACATTTTGATATTTTTCAAATTTTAGAAAATGATTAAAAGTCCTTGCAGTAGATTATAAAACAAGATCAGTCACACTCTTTCTTAGCTCAGACACATATACCTTTATAATAGTATCCTTCCAAACCATATCCATTCCTATACTTGCACAATGATAATTTACCTAAAGTCCTGGGAAGCTCTGAAGTTTCTGAGGTAGGAGAGCAGCCCCCCTTTTTTTTAATTTTAAAATTTTCAACTCCGAATTTCTGCTATTCTGGGTGGAATTTTTGGATCTCCTATCTTCCTACTTCTTTGGTTGAAATAATTTCATCCATGGCACTCTACTTCAAAAAATATTAATTCAGTCAGGAAGACCCAAGTTAACATGTTTACTAGCTCTGTTACCCTGGACAAGTCATTTAACCTCTCTGAATCTTAGTTTTTCTTATTTGTAAAGTAAGGAAATTTGACTTAGTGGCTTTTTCAAACATTCCCTGAGAGCTTTAAATCTATGTTCCTATGAAGCATCAGTACTTGAATCATACATATCTTGGTGAGATCTATTTGGAGTTCCTCTTTGCTGTCCTATAGATTCTTTTTATCTGCCCTTGACTATCTTTTTTCCCTTGTCTAACTTTATTCACAACTTGCAATTTTCCTGTATAATTTCCTGAAGCATATCAACTATAAAAATTTTTATTTCATAAGCAAAATCATATTCTTGAACTCTTGGAAGACCAAGAATTTTTAGATTACTTTGCCATCTGTCTTCAAAATCATTTGTTTTGGTTTATAGTGATTTCTCAAGTGTTCTTTGAATTTTGCTTCTGATTTTGCTAAAATATTTCTTTTTGCTCACTGCATTTTTGTGTTTGATCTCTGCCACTAATTTTCTTCAGTATTCAACACTTTATTAAATTTCTTTACCTTCTCTAATAAACCCATTGATTTTCTTTGAAGGCATTCTACAGGCTTTTCTACTTTTGCTACTTATATCTCTTCCTTTAATTATTTTATAGTTTTCATCCTCTTTGGATACATTGGTACTTTTGTATTTAGCAAAATAGGTTTAAGTTTTGCATCTGGACCCTTTGCACGATTGTCTTTTTTTTGAAAATAAAATGTTAGTTCTGTCTTTTGTAATATCATCATAGTTTCTCCCATTAACCTTTTCCTTCTCCCCTTTCTAACAGCCATTCTATTTAAAAAATAATATTTGAATGACAAAAAAAGAAAATGAAATGGAAAAATTAGTATAATTGATATTACATTGAAAAAAATCTGAAAGTATGTGTAATAATATATTGATGGGTAAGGTGGGGTTAACTTCTCATAGTTCTTTTTTAATTTTGCAACATTCATTTTCAATCATGTGTTTTTTTTACATATGTGGTCATTTTATTGACTCTGCTTACTTTATTCTACATTAGTTCTTATAAAACTTTCCTTACTCCCCTGTATTCATCCTATTTGTCTTACAGCACAGGAATAGGAAGATCCCTTTGCATTCAAGTAGTATTATTGTTTTCCTATTCCTCAAATTAATAGGCTTCTCTTAGTTTCCAATTCTTTACTATCATTAAAAAATGCTATTGTAAATTTTATCAGGTATATGGTGGTTTTTCTTCTTCTCAATGTCCTCCTTGAGATTTAATCTCAATGATACTGTTGGATATTTTTTGTCACTTTATTTGCATGATTTCAAATTGCTTTTCAAAATGACTATACTTTCTTCTTCCTGAGAGGTTACTAGAGTTATTTTCCCTTCATTTTTAGCCTTTGATTAGAGGGTACATAACGTATTTCCTTCTCTTCCCTTTTCTATGGGTCTTCCTGCAAAAAATAAAATAATGTTACATTGACTCACCTGTAGGCAGGGTAGTCTATAGTTTATTTCATGTTTCAATCTTGTTTCTCTACCATTACTTTTGTTTGACTTCTGCTTTCACTAAGTTTCTCTGTTTTGTTTTGTTTTTGTCTTTGGTTCCTGTATTTGTTTATTTTTCTTGTATTTCCTTTGTTTTGAGATTTTGAGAAGCAAATAGTGTCTTTAATTCTGGTTTTCTTCTTAGGAATGTTTAAAGCATCTTTTTGTTATTAAATGTCCACCCTTTTCATTTTGGATTAGGCTTAGATTTTGTAAGGTAGGTCATCTTGAATTCCTTTGCTTCTTAGATACATTATTCCTTTCCTTCCCAAATTTCCTTTATGTTTGAAGATCTTTCTTTTGGTTGTTTCCAGAATTTGTTATAATTGGAATTATTCAATTTAATTACGATGTGTCTTGAAGTTAATAGCAGATTTTTTGTTTGTTTTTTTTTTCCCTCAGAGATGATCTGTGGGTTATTTTGATAGGCATGATAATTTTTCGGTTCAGAAATTCTGGACTTTAGACTAATATATATTATATAATATATTATATAATATATAACATATATCTATACTCAGTTTGCTAATTGTATGTTATAATTATATATATACATATATATATAATGTTTCTAAGTGAAATAATTATAACAGCTTCTTATCTGGAACTCATTTATTCAGAAACTTGGAAAAGAGGAAGAAAAACAAATGTTTTTCAGGGCGGCTAGTGGATAGAGCACCAGCCCTGGAGTTAGGAGTACCTGAGTTCAAATCCAGCCTCAGATACTTATTACCTAGCTGTGTGGCCTTGGGCAAGTCACTTAACCCCATTTGCTTTGCAAAAAAACCTAAAAAAAAAAAAAGAAAAGAAAACAAATATCTTTGAATAACCAAAAATAATGTTAGATATTTGGATCTTACCCCTTCTATTATGATATGAACCTCAGAGCCTTAGGCATATTAATGTTAGAAAGTCAGTGTACCAAATTTCAGGTATTTATTGTTATTCTTTATTCATTTCAGTTGTGTCCAACTCTTCATGGTCCCATTTGGGATATACTTGGCAAAATTTATAGACATCTCTCGTCCAGATGGTCATATGAACCTGTGTTAAAGCCTTCTGAGTTTGTATATTGGCTTTATAAGCAGCAGTTGGACACACTGCACCTTGACCCTGATATAGTGGTATCATTTTGGTCCTTTTCAAGCATGGAGGACAAGTAGCCTTACTGGAGTGCTTTGCCATTTCCTTCTCCAACTCATTTTATAGATGAGGAAATGGAATTAAATATGGTTGAATGACTTTCCTAGAGTCACCCAGCTAGTGAGTATCTGAAGTCAGATTTTTCCTGAAATCCTACTGATTTCTAGGCCTAACACGCTTATCTCCTGTGCAATCTAGCTGCCCTTTCATGTACTTTACACAGAGACAAGTCTCAGGCCTTCAGTTCTATTTTATCGAATTGTAACACGTCTTGTTGATCTTGTCTTAAGATCAGCAAAAGGGAGAGATGGATCAGGAATTGCTATAGGCTGTGAAAAGAAAGAATAAGATGGAAAGTCAATAAACTCTAAAAAGCCAAGACTCACAAACTTATAGAAATATAAGACTATTCACCATAGAAATAAATGACTCTTATCTATTGAATTAGCATATGGTATGTCTCAAAAGTCTTAGTATAACTTTAAGCTTTAGCAGCTTGGCCCACTAAACTGACTTTTAGGACATGCTTTTATGTTATTATACCATATTGATATTCACAGTGATAAAATCATCTCACCAGAGAATTTTAGATTTAGAAAGAACCTGGCTTTATCATGCCCCTGAATCATTAGAATATGTTCAGGGAAATGAGTGATTTTTTTTTTTAGGTTTTTGCAAAGCAAATGGGGTTAACTTGCCCAAGGCCACACAGCTAGGTAATTATTAAATGTCTGAGGCCATATTTGAACTCAGGTGCTCCTGACTCCAGGGCTGGTGTTCTATCCACTGTGCCACCTAGCCACCCTGAGTGATATTTCTTAAGAGATGTCTAGCCAAAATAGTTGAAACTGTAAAGGCTTTTTACTTAAGAAGGAATTACCATGGGGTGGCTAGGTGGCGCAGTGAATAGAGCACCAGCCCTGGAGTCAGGAGGACCTGTGTTCAAATTTGGCCTCAGACACTTAATAATTACGTAGTTGTGTGACCTTGGGCAAGTCACTTAGCCCCATTGCCTTGCAAAAATCAAAACAAAGGTGGGGGGAGGATCATTAGCTATTCAGAAACTCCAACTACCCAGTAGGGTCACTGCCCCAGAATTCTAGAAAGTGAAGATTATATTACTATCCAAGATTGCAAATGATGAGTTGTCCTTTTAAAACTTTTTTTCCCATTCTCTGCAATTTTGAACTTTCCTCTTCTTTCAAACTCTTAATCATATGAGGTCAACCTTTCCCTTGAGAAGCCCATTATTTCTGTTCTAACAGAGTTCCCTACATGTGGTAGGTACTTTTAAGACTTTTAATGGATGAGGAATGACTGGGTACTCTTCACGTCTGTTATTCTACCCTTGCCTTGATGATATTAAGTAATGTTTTAACAGCAGCTGCTTAAAGATCTACTTTGTTCTCCTGTTGGAGGTACCACAGGGTATTCCTGAGGGGTCTTCTGCCTCCTTCCTATTTTAAAACCCAGAAAGAGGAAAATATGAATAGAATAGAAGATGGCTGTAGTGGACATATCCACATGACAGTCTCTACTGCTGAGGGGTGTCATCTCATCGGAATAAGAGCCATATAGACCTTCCTTTTGTTACCTTCTATCTTAGCTACTATGGGGATGAAGTCATACACCCATCTTATGTTCATTTTGAATAACATTTATTGAGAAATGGGGCTGGTATCTGTGTCCAGCTTGGTCACTTTGTTTTTGAGTTAAATTAAGTTGCAGTTGCCACTCCTGTGATGCTTTTACATCAATCCCCATAAGTTTCAGCTTTGCAAAATATATTCCCTCTGGAATCCAAAGCCTTTGGTTTCCAGGAAGTTGGCTGGTGTGTCATGAGAATAATGCTACCATATTACTCATTAGCATCATTCATGGTTAGTACTATGATTATGTCTTTAAGCCTCCAGTTTTTGTTTTTGATTAATGAAAAAGTCTTGACAAATGTTTTCACTTTTACTCCTGACTCTCTTCCCCACCACAAAAAAAAAGTAGAAAAAGTGATATTCTGTAGGCCTTTTTTGAACATTCTTTGGTCAAAACTTTATTGCCAAAAATACTCTCTATGTCTTGCAATGGTCTTACAGACATAATTTTTAAAATAAAAGATCTTTTTCTCACATTCAGATATATATATATATATTTAGATCTTTATATATGTGCATACATATAAATTTCCACATCTATCTCTATTTATATATGTATATGTATTTATATATACATATATTGGCTAATACTATATATATAATATATATATACATTTTCTTATTTGATCCTTATAGCAAACTTGTTATAATAAATACTTATAATCTGTGAGCTCTAGTTTTTAGTTAAGGAAACAAATTAAATGACTTGGTCAAAATCAGACAGCTAGTAAGTATTTAAAGTGAGACTCAAATACAGGGCTTCCTGAAATTATAGTAATAAATAAGAAAAAATTAAGAGTATAAAATATTGTTTAGAGGAAACAAAATCATCCTAATTTATAGACAAAGTGATGAATTACTCAGAATCCTTGGGAAATGAGTTGAAGAAACTAATTGAAAGGATTAATCACTTTAATAGACTATCTAGATACAAAATAAATACCCAAACTTATTAATATTTCTTGACATTATGAACAAATCCAGGAATGCATGTAAAATAACTGCAGAAAGTTGCAAAGAATTGGAAACAGTATGGATACCCACTGATTGGGGAATAGTTATACATATTGTAGTATATAACCATATGGAAATATTACTTTGTAAGAAATGTTGAATAGGAACAGCACAGAAAAATCATGAATAGATATGAATGAATGGTTGGATGACATAGCATCTATTAAAAATTATGTACATAGCACTGGAGTAAGGACTTGAGATACAAATAGAATAACAAAGATAGTCCCTACTCTCATTAGCACATATTCTAATCAAGATAGGTAGCAGATTTCAACAGTAAATCAGATAAAAAGTTTCCACAGATATTAGAATGCAATCGGAAAAATTGATGGTAATATATTGTCTTTATTGCTGTTTTCCTAATAAAATCACTGCCACATCTGATGTTGACTCATTTGACAATACTCTTTGGGACCTGTTATGAGACATAGAAGATACTAGGACATGACTGCCCAGCATGACATGCTGAGTCAAAGAAAGCTCTGTGAGCAAAGCAGAGCTGCAGCTGCAGTAACTGAAAAGAAACCAAAAAATGTACAAATTTGTTGTTAGTCAAGTTTGACTTTTCGTGATCCTAATTGGAATTTTCTTAACATAGGCACTGCAGGGGTTTGCATGCGAAAGTGAGACTGTTCCTGCTTTCAAAATTATCTTCTTTTGGGGAGAGACACCACATATGGGGAGTAATAATCTGATGAATCATAGATTTGGTGAAATGGATCCATAGAGAAGTTTGTTTTTATTTCCTATCTAGATGCAATGGTAGTATTGACCTGCTTACTACCCCTTAGGAAAAAGTAGAAAGCAGAGAGGAGGGAAGTAGGGGAATGGATATGATATTTGTCCTTTGTTCTTGAAGAAGATCATGACATCAGGAAGTTGATGCCATGACAAGCACATGATTTGGACTTGAGTAAGGGGATGCTAAGTTACCAACCTCATTTTTCCTCCAGGGCCATTTGGGTCCAGAGGCCAGATATGTATCAGGTTGACTGGAGTTGACTCTGGATGCAAGACAGTCAAGGTTAAGTGACTTACCCAAGGTCACCCAGCTAGTAAGTGTCAAATATCTGAGACAGGATTTGAAATCACTGACTCCAAGGCAAGTGCTCTATGCACTGTACCACCTAGCTGCTGTACATGGATAGCAAACAGCATGGCAGAGGATAAAACTTCTGTGGGTGAATGGGACCAAGTCATCATTTCTAGTGATGATAGGCTTAAGTGGAAGTTTTTTGTTTGTTTTAAGAATAGGGAAGATTTAATCATGTTTATAACTCAGAAGGACCCTCTAGAAAAGGAGGATTGGATGATTGTCTGGGGAAATTCCTGGAAGATATTAAAGAGAATAGATTAAAGATCACAAGTAGAGAAGTGTACTTTGGCAAGGAAAAGCCATTTCTTCATCAAAGACTGAAACCAAGAATGAGAGAATGAAGCATGATATTTAGGGAAGAAATGGGAACTCATATCAGAATGCTCTTATTTTCCCAAGAAAATATGAGGTGAAATCCTCTACTGAGAGAGTAGAAAGGGAATAAGTGTGGGACTGTGAGAAATATGATAGAGCATCAATTAGGAAGAAACTACAAGGAGCAGCTAGGTAGCACAGTGGATAAAGCACCAACCCTGGAGTCAGGAGGATCTGAGTTCAAATGTGGCCTCAGCACTGATATGTACTGTGTAACCTTGGACAAGTCATTTAATTCCATTACATCACACACACACACACATACACACACACAAAAGGACTGGAAGAGACTACAAAACATAAAATATTTGGGGGTCAGTCTTCTTCATAGTACACAAAATATTTTCTTAGATTAAATTACAAAGTGTTACTTAAAGAAATAAATTAAAGAAAATACTTAAAGAAATAACAAACAGGAGCATTTCCAGCACGGTCTGTCTCAGGTAGAGGGGGAGCATGACCAGGAGCAGGGAGTAGAGCCCAAGTTATGGAGCACAAACCAGCATTGGAAAGGAGTAGAGATGGCCAGCTGGAAAGTCCCCCAACCTTCTTATTCAGCCATCTCACCTGGGCTGGGTGACCTAGCAAACTGCCAGCCTTCCCAGTACAGAAGGCCCCAGCCCAACGAGCAGGCCACTGGCATTCTTAATGTGGAAGTTTTGCGAATGGACCTCTCCCCCAATACAAGAAGCTTGAGGTAGCAGAGCCCAAAATAAGTAAGAAAAGTAAGAGGAAAAGCTTTTTGAAGGGCAAAAATTGAGCAAATCACCATCTCAGAAGAGGATAACAAGAAAAGTATTACATATAAAACTCCAGAAAGGAGCGCAAAGACTTCTTGGAAGAACTCAAAGAAATTTTTAAAAATCAAGTAGAACAATTAGGAAAAGAAATGCAAGAGAAATTCAATATCTTGCAAAAAAGGAAGCACAAAAATTATCTGAAATAAACAAATCCTTTAAAAAACATATTGAGGGACAGCTAGGTGGTACAGTAGAGTACCAGCCCTGAAGTCAGGAGGACCGGAGTTCAAATCTGGCTTCAGATACTTAATAATTACCTAGCTATGTGACTTTGGGCATGTCACTTAACCCCATTGCCTTGCAAAAACCAACCCCCCCGTACAGTTGAGCAAATCAAAAAAGGATAACTCCTTTAAAAATAGAATTGACTGAATGGAAAAGGTGATGCAAAAGTTAACTGAAGAAAATAATTCCTTGAAGGACAGACTTGGGCTAATGACTATGAGACATCAAGAATCAGTCAAATAAAATAAAAAAAATGAAAAAAGATAATTTCATTGGAAAAACTGACTACACAATAGATCCAGAAGAGATAATATAAGAATTATTGAACTACCTGAAAGCCATTATCAATAAAAAGAACTTGGACAATATCTTTCAAGAGAGGATTAAAATAGTCATTGAAAGAATCTACTAATCACCTCCTAAAAAGGAATCTCAAAATGAAAATACCAAGGAATATTATAGCCAAATTCCAAAATTATCAGATCAAGGAGAAAATCCTGCAGGCATCCAGAAAGAAATTCAACTACCAAGGAGTGACAGTAAAGATTACACAGGACTTGGCAGTATCAACCTTAAAAGATTGGAGGGGCTAGAATATGATATTCTGAAGGGTAAAGGAGCTTGAATTACAACTGAGAATCAACTACCCTATAAAATTGAGCATACTCTTTTAGGGGAAAAGATTGACATTTCATGAAATAGATGACTTTCAAATGTTTCTGATGAAAAAACAAGAGCTGAACATTGGCTCTTTCAAATATGAGACTCAAGAGATAAATAAAAAGGAAATGGGGGGGAGACAAAGAAAAAGAATGCTATTCAATAAGATTGTACTGGCTACATCCTTACATGGGAGAATGATACTCATAATTCTTGAGAACTGTATCTCTATTAGAGGGATACTTAAAGAGAAGGTATGGACTTAAGCTGATTTTTGATAGAATATTTAAAATAAAATTGACATAAAAATGATTGTACTAGGACAGGAGGAAGAGAGAGAATGGCATAAATGTCATCATGTGAAGAGGCACAAAGGACCTATTACAATAGAGAGAAGGAAGGGAGGAGGTGAGGAGTGCTTGAATCTTACTTTCATCAGATTTGGATCAAAGAGGGAATAACATATATAGAATTGTTTTAGAAATTTACCTTACCCTATAGGGAATTAAGAAAGGAAGGGGGCAGGGAGGAAAAGGGGGAGTGATAGAAGGGAGGAAAGAAAAGGAGGGGGGGGGAAAGCAAAAGAGGAAAGGGAAAAGAATAAAGAGGGAGACTGATAGAAAAAGGCAGATTATGGGGGTGGTGTTCAGAAGCAAAACATTGGTGAGGAAGAATGCAGTGAAAGGAGAAGGAAAGGCAAATAGAAGGGAAATAGGATGGAGAGTAATAAAGAGTAATTATAACTGTGAATGTGAATGGATGAACTCTCCCATGAAGTAGAAGAGGATAACTGTGGATTAAAAACTAGAATCCCACAAAATGTTGTTTTAACAGAAACACATTTGAAGCAGACAGATGCATAGAGAGTAAAGGTAAAAGGCTGGAGCAGAATATAATAAGCTTCAGCTGAAGTGAAAAAAATCAAGGGTAGCAATTCTCAGACAAAACAAAAACAAAAATAGATCTCATTAAAAGGGATAAGGAGGGGCAGCTAGGTGGTGCAGTGGATAGAGCACTGACCCTGAAGGAAGGAGAACGTGAGTTCAAATCTGGCTCAGACACTTAATAATCATCTAGCTGTGTGACTTTGGGCAAGTCACTTAACCCCACTACCTTGCACCCCCCCCCCCAAAAAAAGGGATAAGGAAACTACCTCTTCCTAAACAGTACATAGTGAAGTAATATCATTTACTAAACAAATATGCATCAAGTAGTATAGCATCCAAATTCATAGAGGTAAAGCTTAATGAGTTACAGAAAATTATAGACAGCAAAACTATACTAATGGGGGATCTCAAACTTCCTCTCTCAGGAAAGGGTAAATCTAACCACAAAATAAACAAGAAGGTATTAAAGAGATGAATAGAATTTTATAAAAGTTAGATATGACAGATCTATGGACAAAATTGAATAGGAATAGATAGAATATACTTTTCACAATGGTATAGCTACAAAGTGACCATGTATTAGGGCCAAAAACTTCACAATCTAATACAGAAAGTCAGAAATATTAAATTCATCATTTCAGATCATAATACATTAAAAATCATGTGTGATAAAGGGCCATGGAAAGATAGGGCTAAAAATTAATTGGAAACTAAATAACATAATTTTAAAGAATAAGTAGTTCAAACAACAAATCTTAGAAAATAATTGATAATTTCATCCAAGACAATGACAACAGTGAGCCAACGTACCAAAACTTGTGGGATACAACCAAAGTAGTTATTAGGGGAAATTTTATTTCTCTAAATGCTTACGTAAATAAAATAGAAAAAGAGATCAGTAAATTGGGCATGAAATTACAAAAGCTAGGAAAAGAACAAATTAAAAATCCCCCAACTAAATACCAAATCAGAAATGCTGAAAATCAAAGGAGAGATAAGATTGAAGGAAAGGACACTATTAAAATAATAAATGAAACTAAGAATTGGTTTTTATTAAAAAACCAATAGCCTTTGTTTATTTGATTGTTAAAAAAACTAAAGAAGAAAACCAAATTAAGAATATCAAAAAGGAAATGGGTAAATTCCATCAATAAAAAGGAATTTAAAGTCATAATTCATGGTTATTTTGCTCAACTGTATGCCAATAAATCTGACAATTTAAGTGAAAAGGATTAAAATTTACAAAAATGTACATTTCCCAGATTAACAGAAGAGGAAATTAAATACTTAACCTCATTTTGGAAAAAGAAATTGAACAAGTAAAGCGAAAAAATACATTTAAGTCCAATACCACCAGCTCTGTCTCAGGTGGATCACATTCTTTGATAAATCCATCACAAAAGCTACTTCCATGTTTTTCCACTGTTGGCATTGCTAATCACAACCCCCTCCATTCATTCCTGCCCACTACCATATGCTATGTTTTTCTCTCTGTCTCTGTCTTGTTTGTAAGGCTCTGATGAATCTTATACAGCACAGTCATAACTTTTGTATGTGTGTGTCCTGGCTTAATTGAGGTAAAACTTTAGTGGAAGCAGAGATTGGTCCTCTACCTGCTCCATGTAGCTTCAACAGTGAATGCTTTTGACCTTCCTCAGAAGCTCATACTTATGCTTCTTCCCTTTGCAGATTGGCACAAAAGGCTGGACTTGAACTTCTTTTGGAGACAGGGTCTAGATTTGTGGAGGTGCCTAGGATTTTGTTATGAGTGGTTGTTTGACGCTTAATTTAGTTCCATGTTCCTATATGTAACCCTCTGGTTATCTTTAACTTCATACTTCCCTCCCCCCCATTATGCACATCCTTATTTTTTAATCAGTCAGCTAGCATTTATTAATTTACTATTGTGTGCTGTACTAATCACTTAGAATATAAGTGTTTCTTTTCTTGATTAAAAAAAAATCAGTCCTTTCCCTCAAAGAGCTAACAAGGTAATGTAGAAGAAAGACAAAATTACCATGTGCAAAAAGTACACTCGGGCACTTTGCACTAGTGCAAAAAGACACTAAAATTAAGGAAGATGGAGGAAAAGGCAGCTAGAAAAAGTTAGGCAGTAGGAATAAGAAAGGAGAGTATTTCAGGTGTAAGGCACAGTCAGGGAAATTGCTAGAAGTCAGAAGATGAAACTGAATTTCATAGATGTGGAGGAAAGGATAAAAAAGATTGGAGAAGTAAGAAGGGGCCCAGTTTCATGTCTGAGTTCTTGTAATGATTTGTCAGCCCCCTTCTGTCTCAGATTCATTTCTCCCGGTTTTTTTGTCTCTCTACAATCTGATTCCTATTTTAATCTCCCATTTGAAACTTTCAATTATGACCTGTTCAAGAGCACTCAAAAGACCTTTTCTCCATTAACTTTTCCTGATATTTAAGTGAAATTATTACTATTTGACTTGATTTCCTATATAATTTTGTGGATGGGGGGGTGTTTAACCTTATAACTCTCTTATTTCCTACTGGCATTGAGTGTGTAAGAACTTCTGGCTTTTATCAGATTATTATATCAGATTTTCTTTCTCCTATGAAACCATTCATTTGCATGGATTTTTTAAAATTGTTTTTGAATTTTACAATTTTTCTCCCAGTCTTGCTTCCTTCCCCCCATCCACAGAAGGCAGTCTGATAATCTTTACATTGATACACATTAACCAAAATTATTGGTTGGGGGGCAGCTACGTAGTGGATAGAGCACCTCCTGGAGTCAGGAGAAACTGAGTTCAAATGTGGCCTAGCTGTGTGACCTTGGGCAAGTCACTTAACCCTATTGTCTTGCAAAAAAACACAAAAGAAAAATTTCAATGTATGAATCTCAGACTTCCCACATTCCTTCCAATATTGATCATTGTCCTTTCTGGTCATATTGGCCAGTCTGAGCTGAGAGGTGTTGAGGTGGTACTTCAGAGATGCTTTAATTTGCATTTCTCTAATCAATAATGATTAGAGCAATTTTTCATATGATTATGGATTACTTTGATTTCCTCATCTATAAATTGCCTCTGCATATTCTTTGACCATTTGAAAATTGGGGAATAGCTTTTTTTTAAATATAAATTTGACTTAGTTACATATTTTAGAAATGAGTCCTTTGTCAGAAATACTAGTTATAAAATTTGTATCCCAATTTACATTTTTTGGCCTTGGTAAATGGTTTTTTTTGTTGCAAAAGCTTTTTACTTTAATGTAATCAAAATTACATATTTTAATGATGTTCTCCATCGCTTCCTTGGTCATAAACTGCTTCACTTTTCATAGTTCTGACAGGAAAATAATTCCTTGATCTCCTAGTTTGCTTATAATAATGTCTTTTATTTCTAAATCCTGTACCCATTTTCATCTTATCTTGGTATAGGGTATGAGATGTTGGTCTAATCCAAGTTTCTGCCTAACTTCCGATATTCCCAACAGTTTTTATCAAAGATAGAGTCCTTATTCCCAGAAGCTGAACTTTCGGTTTATCAAACGGCAGATTACTATAATCATTTCCTGCTGTCTCTTTTGCACCAGTCTATTCTATTGATCCACCACTCTATTTTTTAGCTAATACCAGACAATTTTGATGACTGATGCTTAATAATATAATTTTAGGTCTGGTAAGTCTAAGCCACCTTCTTTTGTACTTTTTTCAATAAATCACTTGATATTATTGACCTTTTGTTCTTCTGTATATTCTTGACTTTTTGTTTCTCCATATGAATTTACTTACAATTTTTTCTAGCTCATTACAAGTAATTTTTTGGAAGTTTGATTGGTAAGGCACTAAAATAAGTATTTTAATTTAGGTAGAATTGCCATTTTTATTATATTAGCTTGGCCTATCTATGAGTGGTTGATATTTGCCCAATTATTTAAATCTGATTTTATTTGTGTGAGAAGTGTTTTATAGTTGTTTTCCTAGAGTTTCTGAGTCTGCCTTGGCAGGTAGACTTCCAAATATTTTACATTGTCTGAAGTTACTTTAATGGGATTTCTCTTTCTAACTCTTGCTGTTGAATCTTGTAGCAATAAATGGAAATGCTGAGGATTTATGAGGATTTATTTTATATCCTGCGACTTTGCTAAAGTTACTAATTGTTTCTAGTTTTTTTTTTTAGATAATTTTTTAGGATTTTGTAGGTATACCATCATGTCATCTGTGAAGAGTCAGTTTAGTTTCTTCCTTTCCAATTCTAATTTCTTGAATTTCTTTTTCTTCTCTTATTGCTGAAGCTAACATTTCTAACACAATATTGAATAGTAGTGGTGATAACAGCCATTCTTGTTTCATCCCTGATCTAATTGGAAATGCCTCTAACTTCTCTCCATTGCATATAATTCTTGTTGATGGTTTCAGATAGATACTGCTAATCATTCTAAGGAACAATCCATTTATTCCTACCTTCTCTAGTATTTTTAGTAAGAATAGGTGCTGTATTTTATCAAAGACCTTTTCAGCATCTATTGACATAATAATATGATTTCTGTTAGGTTTGTTATTGTTAATTATACTAAGTTTTCTAATAGTGAACCAACCCTGCATTCCTGGGATAAATCCTGCATGGTTATAATGTATTATCCTTGTGATAACTTGTAACCATTTTGCTAAAATTTTGCATTAATATTCATTAAGGAGATAGGTCTATAATTTTCTTTCCCTGTTTTGACTCTTCCTGGTTTAGATACCATAGAAAGAGTTAGGCAGAGTTCTGTCTTTATCTATTTTTCCAAAGAGTTTATATAGAATTGAAACCAATTGTTCCTTAAATGTTTGATAGAACATGTGAATCCATCTGGCCCTGGAGATTTTTTCTTAGGGAGTTCAATAATGACTTGTTGAATTTTTTTTTCTGAGATAGGGTTATTTATGTATTTAATTTCCTCTTCATTTATTCTGGGTAACTTAAATTTTTGTAAATATTCATCCATTTCACTTAGATTATCAAATTTATTCACATACAGTTGGACAAAATAATCCTGAATTATTACTGTAATTTCCTTCTCACTGGTGGTGAGTTTACGTTTTTTCATTTATAATACCAGCAATTTGGTTTTCTTCTTTTTTTTTTATCAAATTAACCAGAGGTTTATCAATTTTATTGGGGGTTTTTTCATAAAAACCAACTCTTGGTTTTATTTATTAGTTCAATAGTTTCCTTGCTTTAGATTTTATTAATTTCTCCTTTACTTTTTAGAATTTCTAATTTGGTATTTAATTGAGGGTTTTTCATTCTCATGGTTTTTTAGCTCTAATAATGTATATAAATAATTTTCCTCTTTTTTTTTCTTCTAATACTTCTCCTTCAGTGCAGTGTTACCAATACAAATGGAGACTGTCTCTCAGTGCCACAGGGAATAGAGCACTGGATTAGGTAGGGTCCTCTAGCGTTTCCTTGGCCATTACTATCATTTTGATCCAGAACTAGGTAGGGAAACAAGTAAAGGCCTATTATGTCAGTTGACCTGAAACTTTGACATGTTATATAAATAGAAGCAACTGTGCAGTTTTTATATTCCTTGAAAGAAAGTCAAAAAGACAGCTTCCATAAATGAGTGATACAAAGTGTTATGAATAGACTTTTTTTTGGTGTCAAGTAATGAATAAGACAGCAGTTCAGAAATATTTACCAAAAAAGAGTAAACAAAATAGTTTTCATACACCAATATATAGGGAGCATTCTGAAAATAGATATCTTCATGAACCTATCAAGTAAATGGAGGAAATTAGAGAGTTCTGAATTAGTAAATATTAATTAGGAAATAATAATAAGCATTTCCTCAGTATTCAGCAATTTTTTGCGGGGGAAGGATATTATGTCCTTTAAAAGGAAGAAGTGAGAGTGAAGAAAATATAGATTATCTATATAATATAATACCCTATCTTGTATTGGTCTATTTGATTATCATTTGAATGAAGGCTATACAGTTAAACCATAGAAGGATTTCAGTTGAGGTTTTTGAATTAAGTAGAAATAATTGAAAGGGAATTGAAAATTCTACAAAACCCAATATGTTGTACAGTTGTTTTAGATTGAAATTAGATGAGTTTTGAAATGATAAATATTACTTGGGAATATTCACTTAGCTTATCTGTTCACATGAAAATTAACAAAACCAAGGATTGTAAAATAAGGCAAAATTTTTTTCTGGTTTTTTCTTTCAACAATCATTTTTGGTAAGGTTTTAAGTTCCTCCCTTTCCCCCCTTCCCTCCTTTCTCCCCTTGACAGAGAACAGTCCAATTATTACATGTATAACTAATATACTAAATACTTTTTGCTGATTTTTCTTAATGAATTATAATGTGAGGGAAATTCTTCCATGAGATGTGATTGAGATTTTAAAAAATATATTTATTTACTTAGTCTCTCATTTGGATTCTGGATTATACAATGTCTCTGACAGTAGCAAATTCTATTGTTGATTATAAATCAACTTGTTTTAATTTATGCCATGATTGAAATGATTAATTTCTTTTGCAAATCCCATAAGAAAGATTTAAAAAGAAGAAAAATAGTTGAGCAAAATTAATCAACTTATTTAAAAAATCTGATATTATATTCAATGTTTTACATCTATGAGCTCCATTTATGTTTGATCATTATAATTTCACTGCATTGTTAATCTTTTCATCTACATTGTTGTGTTCATTATGTATTTTGTTTTTCTGCTTCTCTGTATTTATCATATTTGTCATTTCTTTGAGCACAGTAATAATCCAATTATGATTTTTTAAAATATCACAAATACTTATATGTTAGACACACACTACAGGGGGCAATGAATTGAATCTTGAAATAAACCAGATGAAGAAGTTAGACTAAATTGCATTTGGAAAATTATACTATTTTTTTTTAGTTTGTACCTCTTATTCAGCTATTTTAGGTTCTTTAAGTATTTAGTGAAGAGAAAAATATCATTCAGAAATTCACTGTTACTGGGATTTAATGATAGCAGTTTTGCACAGAAAAAGTCCATTCAAATTAAGGTAGCCTCATTTGACTTGTGAAATAGTAGTCAGCCCCAGCTTATCTGTATTCCCTGATATTAGAGCCAGGGTGAAGGATTATTTTCCCTCTTGTCCCCATCTTCAAGAACTGGCCTAGAATTCCTGAAGAATTCATTCAAACTCATAAATGCATTGTATAGATTTGTAGAATCTGGTTTGTTTTTTTCCAGAAGTGGACAGAAGTGAGAATAGTGGGGAAATTTCTGTGAGGATATTTCATACTATTTGGCAGAAAAGAAAGTCTGGCATATTCCATGGAACTTTATTTCTGGATCCCCACCTCTTAAAGCTGTTAAATTCACTTTTATTTCCAAAGTTAATGATGCAGTTAAATAAAGGTCAAGGAAGAATTCTGTTTTGTTATGACTGTTGGGATGATGAGACATTTCTTAAAAGTGATGATCAAAAAGACTTAGCAAAATTGGCACATATTTTGAATAAAACTTTTTTAAATTAATATTTATTTATTCTTATTTTGTACAAATAATGTTTTTTATACATTAATAAAATATTCTTGTTCCAGGTTACATTGAGTAGGAGAACTGCCTCACTGGGTCCCTCTGTGGGTTCTGTCTCTCGAAAATTTAGTTAGAGTCCTTAGTTTGTAAGTTTTATGAGAGAGCGCCTGAGAGATGATCCTCTCTTGTCACCATCTTGGCTCTGCCCTTGAATAACGCTTTAAAAATAACTATCAAAACAGTCTCATTCTAATATTAAGTTAGCAAATTGACAATCCCAATGGAAAAAAAAATATCTTACAAGACCGAAATTGTTGTTGGTGCTGTTAGTAGACCAACTTAGAAAGAAGAAATAAATATATTAATGGAATAATTTGCAACAGTCACAAAAATCATCTTTCTTACTTTACTTCTAAGTCGCCTCCAGATAATGCAATTATCAAAGCTGGTTATTGTGTTAAACAAAGGACAATGATGAGAAATAGGAAGCAAAGATACTTTCAATTGAATGAAAATACAGTTGAATACATTACATCTGAATTAAACAAGAAACCTCCCCACATAATACCACTTAAGAGAATCAGCTTCCAATATTAGTTAATTTCCTTTTTTAGGGGTTTCTGTACAGAAATAAGAAGAAAAAGAAATGAAGAGGGTAAAATAGATTTAACATAGATGTATATGAACCTATATTCCTACTCTTCTTTCTTATAATTTGATAACCTAGAGCAGTTGTATTGAATTCAAATGGGGTGGGGGGAAGGCACTTAGTTTAAAAATTGTAATATTATCTCTGTATTGTATTTTTATTTATTTTGAAGAGCAATATTTGAGAATGTTCTGGGCTACATGTGTCTTATGAGTCATATAGTTGATCTTTTTATCTAGAGAATAGCCAAACTAAAACCAATCTCTTAAAGCACTAAGAATATATATTTTATTACCAGTGATATAAATTCAATTCAGTAAACATTAATCAAGCAATTTTTACATCCTGGACTGAGTGATAAAATTGTTGTTGCAAAGACTTCAGACATCAGAGAGGTGATGCCATTACATACACATGATTTGGATTTGAGTGAAGGGGTGTTGCGCTAAGTCACCAGTTTCACTTTTTCCTCTGTGGAGTCATCTGGGTCCAATGACCAGATATGAATCAGGATGACTGGAGATGGCCTTGGATGTTAGACAGTCAAGGTTAAGTGACTTGTCCAAGGTCACACAGCTAGTAAATGTCAAGTGTCTGAGGTCATATTTGAACTCAGACCCTCCTGAGTCCAGGGCTGGTGCTCTGTATCCTCTGTATCATCTAACTGCCCTTGACAGTTTCATACTTTTAAGAAAATTATATTGGTCTTGTTAAAAAAAAAGTGATTTTTTAAAGTTTTTTTAATATTCATACATTTTGATTCATCAGTATTATCTATTTAAAAGTTACCATTTTCATCTTATGTCTGTGTTGCTACTAGATTTTTGTTAGAGTGTTGACTGTTTTGAAATTAGATCTTTTTATGTACTGATTCTTAAGATGAATGATAATTTTAGTATGTCATATATTATTGGAACATCTCTATAAGGCTTTTAGTAGGTTTGGACTTAGGGGAAAATTGAAAAAATCAGAATTCAAACTACTATGTCATAAACATTTGGACAAAATACATTTTACATTTTGGATTACATTTATTCAGTCATAATTTGGCATGATTTATAAATAGTTCTTATTTTTATATTTAGATAAGTGGGAAAACCTAAATCTTATTGTATATAAAGCTTTAATTCATGAATTTAGCCATTCAACTTTCATTATTGATAATATTAAAATGCAACTTCTGGATCATGTGAACAACAAGATAACAAACTAGACATTCTCTCTGATCCCCATAGCATCTCAGAACTCTCCAAAACAGAAATTATAAGCCAAAGATAAAGCAACTTTAGTTTCTACAGTCTAAGACACCTAGAATCCAAAAGAAGGTTAAAAAACAAAACCCAGAAACTGACGCTTACATCATAACTCATTCATATACTCCTGGTTCCCCTTCCTAATTTCCATTGCCACAGAGATCCTCCTGAAGGCTGTGGAAGTATGCTTGGATATTGATAGTTCTTTAGGAAGGAAAAAAAGTCTTTCAGGGACTACAACCCAGAAGCACAAGTGCTGCAAAGTGCTGTAGGGGAAAACACTCCAAATTGCCTGTGCCATATCAGGCAACTGAGGAACCAGAGGGATTGTAACAGATTACCTAGAAAGGACACCATGTAGGTTGGGGGGGAGGGGGGAACAGCCTGAGGAGTAGAGCACTCCACCCAACTGAGACCATTTCTGACCCTTCAGAAAATTAGGTCAGAGATCTAAGCTAGTGAATTTTGAATTGTCCCTTGTGGAAGGAGAATGAGATCTAGCCCCCAAGGACACTACACTCAGAGGCAAAGATACAGGGAAGTTAATGATAAGGATAATAAAGGTAGGAAAAAGATTGCAAGTACCAAAGCTTTCAGGAAGAAGAAATCTCAAAGGTCTTAAATATAAACAGATAAATCGATAGGAAAGATGACAATAATAGGAGATATGACCTCCAAATCTCCTAAATGAGTTCAGTCATCTTTGAATAAATACTGCAAAATAAAGGAAAATCCAATACTTGATGAGAAAGAGGATCCTGTGGAATTTGAGGAGAATATAGAACCATAACATACTGTTCATGAGTGGCTTAAAAGAGAAATGAGAAATATGAGATTACAATTTATGTTCTGCACAGCAAAAATAATGAATAGAATTGAAAAACTGGAAATCTACAATGTCAAGCCTCACCAATAGAGAGAATAGATTGAGTTTGCAAATACATAAAATTGAAGGATAACATAGAAGAGAAGCAAAACCCAATAGCATTAAAAGAAAATATGCTCCCTGATACTGATCTTGAAGACAAAGACAAGTTTTATAAAGGCAATTAAGGATTATAGAACATGAAAGAACAAAGATCATGAAGAACATAAGACAAAAAAACAAAATGAAGTAATAGAAGAGAAATAATCAGAACTTTTGGCTATAGGAAATGAAATTCCATTTGAAATAATTCCCAGAATGTTTACACACACACACACACACACACACACACACACACACACACACACACACACACACATATTAAAAAGCATAACCAAAACAAACAAAAAACCCCAGGATGTAGTCTCCAAGACACAGAATGGGTAAAATTAATAATTCAATTCAGGACCACATTTTGCAAGCCATCAGAAGAAAGATCTTCAAATAAAGCAAGACTCTCCTGCATCCATTAGCAAAAAGTGAAGGGATAGAATAATGTGCTCTGAAGAGTAGTGGGGCTCAGAATGCACAGTCTGTCCTCCCAATTTTAGCTTAACCATTTAGGGGGGAAAAGATATTCAATATTAAGAAGAGTTAAAACATTTTAGAAAGAAAACTAGAATTGAAGAGATTATTTGCTTCTCAAGCACTCCTCCAATCAGCAGAAATGCAGGAGAAGTGAATGCAGCAGGCAAGGACAGAATGACAACAGAAAAACTTAAGTAGTCTTTCTAAATGTATATAAGGAGACAAAAGTGAAGGCATAAATCTGGTAATGGTAACACTGAAAAACTGAACAAGGAGCACTATAGACAGGTGACAATCCTATCTTATAGGTGTGAATACTTATTTTTGTACTTTGTTACAACTTGGGGAGGGTATTTGAAGAAGAGGGAGGGGAACAGATGGTCTGAGAGGAATGATGTGCTAGAGTCAAATCAAGGGCTAACCAATAAGAAGAAGGTAACTTTCTGTGTTGTTTGAAAGAGAAAAGTGAGTAAGAGTGATGGGGGGGAAATTGAGAAGGGGAGAAAAGGATGGAAGAAAGGAGAGGAGTTTAATTGATGAATGCTCCTATTAGTGAAGAGAGATGACTACTGAATGAGGCTTTGGGGTAGGGATAGGGTGAGATAATTAGGTACTTGAAAATTCTACTTGGCTTGAAAGGGAGAAAGAATGTGAGGCCCTAGAGACAATGGGACCTGGAGCAGAGAGAGAGCATGAAGTCAAGGAGGAAAACTACAAGTTTATACAGGAAAAAAGAACAACAAGAGAGGGCATAGATCAGAAGTGGGGGAAGGGCCCTTCCATGGGTCAGTGTCATCTCTCACACCTGCAACAATTGACATTGTTTTGAGACGGAGACACAGTAGAAAAGGGAATCCATGAGGTAAACCCTACCAGTGACAGAAAGGACCTAGATGGGAAAGCCTAGAATAGATGCCTTGGAATCTGATTATATGAAGAATCTAGAGAAAAGAGAGGCCAGATGATTGTAAGGGTCATGAATCAGTGTTGTGGGGGGGGGGGGGTCTAGAGTAAAGAGAAAGAAAAGATGGATAATGAGAGTGAGAGAAATACTTTTTGTATAGTTGTACAAAAATTAAATTTAAAAATTAATATGAATAGGATTAACTAAAGGAGAGCAAAGAAAGAGGGAATCATTTTGACTGAGAGGAAGAAAAAGCATATAACTAGACAAAATCATGAGAGAGGAACTAATAAAATCCTAAGGCAGAAAGGGGTAACACATGAGAAGAGAGGTAAAAAATGAGGAATGAGAGAAAAAAGCAACAGGAATAGGGCCAGGTTAAAAAAAGATTAAAATAAAATAACTGAAGGAACATGATACTATTTATAGCAGAAGAGGGGGAAAACATCATAACTTGGGAAAAAAGCAATTTTAGAGACAAATGAAGGGGAAAAATTATCCTAATTCTTTAATATGAATCAATTAAACAATCTAATAAAATGAAAAAATTACAGATTAGATAAGAAAATTTTCTACAATCTATTGCTTTTAAGAAACTCATTTAAAAACAAAGACATACACAAAATAAAATGGAAGTGTTAAAAAAAATTTGCTCTGCATTAAATGTATCCAAAAAAGCATGAATTTTCATCATGCTTTCAAAGTAAAAATGTTCAAAAAGTAAAAAGGATAAACAAGGAAACCATATTATGTTGAAAGGAACAACAGACAAAAAGCAATATCAGTAATAAACTTATAACCACCAATGCTTATCCAAATTCAAAAAGAAAACATCTAAACTTCAAGAAGTCATATCATATACAATAACAAAATAATAACAGATTTCAGTAGTCTTCTTTATTAGTTTTTGACAAGTCTAAAAGAAAAAAGCCAAAAATAAAGGATTAAATAAATTTTGGAGAAACTAGAGTTAAAAGATTTAATGATTATGGGTAATTGGGTGGTGCCATCCCAAAGGGCAGGACTCTTGGAAGTGAAGAACTCACGACTGACCCCAGAGATATAAAATTTTTTAATTCACAAGTCTGCAAGGTTCACCTCTGTGATAGCCACAAGGAGTTCATAGATTTAATTCACAGGCCTTCAGAGTTCACAGATTAAACTTCATCTGAAGAGATCATTATTTAAGGACAGGCTGAATAAAATAGACCTGGGCAAGAATGTATGAGGGAAATAAAGGAAAACAGTCATAAGGAATGACTAGGTTTATACTTTAATGAGTGATTCCAGCATGGAGGGGGGATGTGGGTCAAACTTAGAGTCTTGCCCACTTCCTGTGCAGGGAAGAATCAGGAGTAAAAGGATTAAAGGGTGACCTACTCTGCCATGTGACGCAGGTCAGGTACGCATTTTGGAAGAGAGGAAAACTGGAGGAGGGGTAGAGGGATGGGCTGAAGTTGCTTCTATCTTGGCAAATTTACATTTAACAATGGAGTTACATGGAACATTGGAGGGAATTTACATCTGAGAAGATTTTATGCTGAATAGGCTGGGTCAGAGGAAACCTTCAGAAAACATCAGACAGGTACAAATATTATTTTCTTAATATTAAAAACTAGATGGATATTTCTCCTACATTAAGAGCATCTTCTAAATGGGACAGCAAAAGAATATATAATTCTCTGCACTACATGGAATTTTTATAGAATTTGTCCAGGAATTAGGACACAGAGATTGAAATTGAAATTAAATAAATAAAGATATAAATAATCAATATATCATTTACTGACTACAGTGCAATAAGAATAGAAGCAAAACAGTGAAATCTTAGGATAATGAGTAGATCGAAGAATAAAAAATACACTAGAATTTCTGGAATGTAAGTAAAGCAGGCTTGAGGAAAATCATATATAAATGACTGAAAAGAGTGGCTTAATGAAATACATATTTTTAAAAATTAGAAAATTAAACAAAACATTAGCACAGAAGAAGTAATATTTATAAAACAAAGAAGAAATAGGTAAGTTGGAAACAAAAAATAAATTATAAATAAAACCAAAAACTGGTTCTTTAAAAAGACTAATAAAATAGATAACTAATATGATTAAAAAAGAAAAAGAAAATCAAATCAATAACAATCATACTAGTATTATAAGAAAAAAGAATAATTAGAATATACTGTGCATAGTTATGTGCTAACAAACTGAGAGCACAAAAGAATTAAAGGAATACTTCAAAAATGTAAAATACCCAAAATATCAGAAGTTCAAATAGAGATCTTAAATAATTTTAAAAAACTTAAAAAAACCCTGGTCCAGATGGATTCACAACATATATCTCTCTCTTATATTCACAAATTATTCCCAAAGATTGAAAAAGAAAAAACCCTATCAGAATTTTTTAAATTTATTTTTATTAAGGATATTACTTGAGTTTACAATTTTCCCCCATCTTGCTTCCCTCCCCCCCACCCCCCCACAGAAAGCACTCTGCCAGTCTTTACTTTGTTTCCATGTTGTACCTTGATCCAAATTGGGTGTGATGAGAAAGAAATCATATCATTAAAGAAGAGAAGTCTAAGAAGTAACAAGATAAGACAATAAGATATCTGTTTTCTAAATTAAGGGAAATAGTCCTTGCACTTTTTTCAAACTCCACAGCTCTTTATCTGGACACAGATGGCACTCTCCTTTGCAGACAGCCCAATATTGTTCCCGATTGTTGCACTGATGGAATGAGCAAATCCCTCAAGGTTGAACATCACTCCACATCACTCCCATGTTGCTGTTAGGGTGTACAGTGTTTTTCTGGTTCTGCTCATCTCACTCAGCATCAGTTCATGCAAATCCCTCCAGGCTTCCCTGAAATCCCATGCCTCCTGGTTTCTAATAGAACAATAGTTCTATCTTAAAAAAAAAAATCATTCATTATGATCAAATGGGATTTATACTAGGGGAACATAAGAAGGGTTCAACATAGGAAAACAATTAACTATATTTATATTAAAAACCAAAATATCCCAAACCACATGGTCGTTTCATTAGATTCAGAAAAACATTCATGTAGGTGTTTATTTTTTGTAGGTATAGAGGGACTTTTTAAAAAAAAACTATATCATAAAAATATCTATCCAAAGCCAAAAGCAAGCATCATATTCAATGGAGATACTTTTTTTCAATAAATATAAGAATAAATACCTCATTAAATTACCTCATTAAATACCTCAATAAATAGGGTGGCTTGGTGGTGCAGTGGATAGAGCACACTGGCCCTGGAGTCAGGAGTACCTGAGTTCAAATCCAGCCTCCGACACTTAATAATTGCCTAGCAGTGTGGCCTTGGGCAAGCCACTTAACCCCATTGCCTTGTAAAAAAAAAAAAGTTAAAATAAATATAGGAGTAAAGCAGGAATGTTTGCCTTCACTATTATTGTTCTAGTTCTGGAAATGCTAGCAATAGCAATAAAACAAGTGAGAAGCAAGGAATATAGCTAAGTTAAAAAACAAAGAAAATTATCCCCATATGCTGAGGACATATGCTAGGGTTTACTTGCAAAACCCCAAAGAATCAAAAAAGACAGCAAGACAATAATAGATTCAGCAAAGTTGCAAATACTCAAAAATCAGTAGCATTTTTACATAATAATAACAAAACATAAGTAATAGTAGAAAAGGGGATCCCATTCCAATAAACTACAAAATGCATAGAATATCTGGGGATGACTACCCAAAGTACATAAAAGACTTGAATAGATTCAATTACAAAGGGCTTCTCCTTGTTATGGTTGTTTATTCTGGAAGCGGGACCATGATATTAAGAAAGTGATGCCATGACTTGCAAATTAATTGGAATTGAGTGGGGGAAGATTGTGCAAAGTCTCTAGCCTCATTTTTACCTCTGGAGTCATCTGAGTCCAGTGGCCAGATATGGACCAGGATGACTAGAGAATGGCCCAAAATGCAGTGGGAGATGGCCTTTTTTAAACTAAGGTCTTTAACAGGACTCAGTTTGACTGATTCAGTTGATTAAAACTAGGTAAGAAATGTTAGACAAAGAATGGCCTCTTTTACCTAATCAAAAAATAAATCAATCTGGGAGGGAAGACTCTCAGGGTTTCTGGCTAAAATAGAAACAAAATCAAAACAACGCTATTTACATTCATTTTGGTCATTTGGGCCCCAGTAAGGACCAAGAAAGACTTTACCTGGGAACTATAAAGTTGGTCAGTGATATCTTTCAAGGATCAATATTTACATTTCTTTGGGCAGAGTACCCTACAGAGGGAGAGGAAGAAAGGAAGAGCTGCATTGCCCAACTAGGAGCTCCTTAAAGATTTAAAAACAACCCAAATAATTAGAGGAATAGTCAGTGCTCATGGCTAGATGATGACAATACCACCAAATTTAATTTATCCTCTAAATGCTATAGAAATGAAATTGTAAAAGAGTTACTTTGCTGAACTTGATAAAATAACAAAATTCATTTGGAAAAAAAAAGCTAGAATATCAAATATATGATAAAAGTATGTGATAAAAAAGTAAGTACAAAAGAGGAATAATACTTCCAGACCTTACTCTACATTATAAAGCAATAATCATCAAAACCTTCTGGCATTAATTAAAGAATAGAGAGATAGATCAGTAAAACAGACTAGACAAGGGCAATTCCTAAACAAAAGAACTCAACAACCTAGTGTTTGATAAAATGGTAAACATAAATTGATTAAAAAGAAATTGCTGGGGCAGCTAGGTGGCACAGTGGATAAAGCACCGGCCCTGGAGTCAGGAGTACCTGAGTTCTAATCCAGCCTCAGACACTTAATAATTACCTAGCTGTGTGGCCTTGGGCAAGCCACTTAACCCCAGTTGCCTTGCAAAAATCCTAAGGAAAAAAATGCTGGAAAAATTGAAAAGCAATACAGCAGAAATTAAGTTGAGACCAACACCTTAACATTATATTCCATAATCCTGGTTGTTGGTCTTTGTGCTCAAAGAAGACTAAATTGATGTCACTATGCAGGTCTCTGGATACATGTCCAGCTATTGAAGACAGGAAAATGAGGTAACCTTAGAGAAAAAGGGGGTTCTTTCGAAGTGAAAAACTCAGACCACCTGATTCACAAATTAAGCTCTCTGGAAAGGCAGCCAGATAGCAAGCTACATAAGGAACAGACTGAATAACAAAAATTGAGGCTATGGTGCCAAGGGAAAAGATAACATTACAGATGTGAATGGGCTTAGACTCAGGTAGATCCAGCATGGAGGAGGATGTTGGCCAAAATTTAATAGAGTTTAGCCCACCTCCTGTGTAGGGAGAAGTTGGGGGAAGGAATCAAAAAGTGACCTACCTAGACATGGATAGTCTCAGATATCCACCTAGAAAGACTAAGAGCCAAGGAAGGTGGAGAAAGGATAAAAGTGGGTGGACTGAGGAGGTTGTTTTCTGTTAACTTGGTGAATTTATATTTGAGTAGAGGGTTACATTGAATCAAAGACCCACCAAAAATATAAGACAAGCACAAAAAATAGTTCATTGATATTAAAAAAACTAGACAAATATTTCTCTTTCAATAACTGTGACTGATCAGTTCAATACAATCTCAGAAGGCTCTACCACACAATCTGTACGAACATTTAGAGTAGAAATGTCTCTAAATTTGGGCATCTAATGAGTTAGGTTTTTGTTTTTGTTTATTTTTTTGAGTGAGTGCAATTCTACTTTACTCATATAGCACATTTCCTTCTTTGATGCAGGCACATCCTGCTGGGCTATCCTGTGCCAATGTCTCCAATGATTCTCACTTACTTCCAAAGTTTTTAGAGAGACCTTGTACCACTCTTTCTGACCTCCAATGTAAGCACTTGCCCTGCATGAGTTTCTGTAAAGTAGTCTTTTAGACAAATATTTGAACAATGTGAACTATAAACCAATGGAGTTGTGCTCTCTGCAGTAAAGTTTGAATGCTTGGCTCTAGAAAGGACTTCAGTATTTGGTACATTATCTTACTGGACCATCTTCAGAATCTTCCTAAGACAATTCAAATAGAAATATTTCTGTTTCCTGGCTTGGCACTGGTAAACAATTCAGGTTTCACAGGCATACAACAATGAGGTCAGCACAACTGCACAATTGTGGACCTTCAATTTAGTAGGCAGCCTAATACCTTTTCTCTTCCACACTTTCCTTCAGAGCCTCCCAAAAATTGAGCTAGCTTTGGCAATGCAGGTGTCAACTTCATCATCTATGTGTACATCCCTGGAAAGTATGCTACCAAGGTAAGTGAACTTATCCACAACATTCAAAATTTCTCCATTTGATATAATTGATGACTCCTTGTTTGGATGGTGCAGTGCTGCCTAGTGGAGAAATTCTGTTTTCTTTTTGTTAATTGTCAGGCTAAAATTAGTACAAGCAACAGAGAATTGATCCATACTTTTTTGCCAGTCAACCTCAGAGACAACATTAAGTGCACCTGAAAACAAAAAGACACACACTGACTCCTTCCATTTTAGTCTTGGCTCCTAGCCTTTTCAAATTAAATAATTTGCCATCAGCATGGTAAATTAATGACCTTGATGCCATTTTCATCCTTATTGAAGGTGTTCAAAAACATTGCTAAAAACATCATATTAAAAAGCATGAGAGCAAGCACACAGTCCTGCTTCACTACATTGCTGGCCAGGAAAGCATGAGAGCATCATCCATTATCCAGAACCTATACAAGTATTCTGTCATGAAACTGCCATACAAGCATTTTCCCATAATTTTCTACAAGCTCTCGCAACTGACAGTATCAAAGGCCTTTATTAGATTGACTAATTTTGTATAAATTTCCGTTCTCCTCCTGGCATTTCTCCTGGAGTTGTCAGTGCCAACACTATATTGAGTGTTCCTCTGCCCTTTGTGAAGCCACACTGACTCTCAGATATATGAACATCTTCCATGTGAAGGATCAGCCTGATAAGGAAGACTCTGACAAAAATCTTGACAACAGTGGCTGTCACAGGACAACCTATTTCCTTTTCCTTTATTTATAGAGATGGACAGTGGAAGTTTCCTTGAACTCCTAGGGGATAACTTCTTGCCATAATATCCAGAAAATTTATCAGTTTTTGTATAAATAAGGGTCTCATAAATACCAACTAGAATTGAATCAAAATGAGACACTTTGCCTCATGAGAAGAGTGAATGCCATTAGACATTTAAAACCTCTTCTTCAATTGGATTTTTAGCCTGAGGCTTTATGGCTTTGGTTGATAATGATAGGTTGATATGATTTGACCCATCTTTCTAGGATTCTGTTCTTAACACTAATCAATGTGGCTCCATCAGTAAATAGCCTTTAGGAGACCATAAAAGTGTTTTGAAATGTTAAATGATTTTCATCTGTCTTCTTACTGAGTCAATAATCCTGCATCTTTCTAAGCATCATTTGTACTTTACTGTTGATGGCGTTGAACACTGTCATTTTAGGGACAGTTGAACTATACTGGTAAACTCTGTGAGGTTCTTGTTTTTTGTTTAGCAGCTTCTGAATTTTCCCATCATTTTTGTCAAACTGATTTTGATGTTTGTAGGTGTTCTGACCCAAATGAGTAAATTCAGTGCTATACACCAAGTCTCTGAAAGCTGCCTACCTCTTTTCTGCTCCACTATTGCCAATCATGTCTTGACTTAGCTTTCATGTCTTTGACTTAGTAACAAATTGTTCATGCACAGAGAAATACTCTATTGACAGTAAGTTTCCTAGTAGTCATCTTGTCTTGGGGCTAATCTTTGTTGAATGTAACTGGTTAGCTTGGGAAGGATAAGTCTATGATCAGTCCAATACTCTGTACCATACATTGCCTTCATCACTCTCACATCTTGGCAGTCTCTTCTCCTTACCATGACATAGTCTATTGAAGGCCAATGTTTGCTATCTACAAAATTTTATTGCCTTTAGCAAACAGAGGACCATATTGGAGATTAAAAGGTCATGAGATGCACAAGTCTTCAGTAGTAAATGATTGTATCTGTTGCTGTTTCTGACTCCTCTCTTCCCAAATATTCTTTGACATGCCTGATATTCTGTACTACTCTGGTGTTAAAGTCATACTGAATTATAAGCTTTTCCTCTTTTGGCACCTTGATGATGAGAGTCTCTTTCAGGTCTTCATCAAAATTTTCTTTGACCTCATCATGGTGGGAGCATTCACATTGATGATGATGGTGTGGCATTTTCCTGGAAGTGGCAATTGTGTCATCATGAGTCTGTCATTCATTCCTTTTGAAATATCCAAGTTTGTTGATTATAGATTAGTTTAATTGCAAAAATCTATTCCAGTTTCATACCACTCCCTATTATTGTGGTTATTCCAGAAAAACATGTATCCAACTCCCAACTTCAGTAAGCTGGCCTTCATTTGCCAGTCTTGTTTCACTCAGGGCTGATATTTGGATGTGATACCTGCTGAATTTTCTTACAACAAGAACTTTTCATTTTTCAGGCCTACTGGATTTTATGTTGTCTTAAGGGTGCACATATTCCATGTACCAACAGTGAGTGAAATCATCTTCACAAAAGTTTTGGAACTTTTTTGGTATATGTTTTGACTGCAAGATAGGATCCCCATCCAGAGCAGGAAGCAGGCTGTTAGTTAGGTGATATGTATAATGATTACAGAGAAGCATGGAAAGATCTATATGAACTGTAAGCAGAACCATGAAAACAATATATAGAGTAACAATGAAAATAGAATAATTACACATTATAAAATCAAAAGTAAATGTAGGAGCGGTTGTGCACGCGGCGCTGGAGGAGCCGGTGGGAGAGGGCACCTGGGCGAGGCCGGAGCAACGGCAGCGGCCGCACCTGCCCATCAGCTCTCAGCGCCGGTAGGGCAGGGAGGCAGCGGGCAGCACCCGACGTCACAATGAGAATTATCTGCTTACTCTATGCGTGTCTTTTGATGCTGGGGGATTTCTTGGAAGCCAAGTTTGATGATTTTGAGGATGGAGATGACATGGTAGAGTATGATGATAATGACTTTGCTGAGTTTGAGGATGTAATGGAAGATGTTGTCACAGAGCCCCCTCAGCGAGTTATAACCATTGAGGAAGATAAAGAGGAAGCCACTGTAGAGCTGGAAGGGCCAGATGACAACCCAGAGGACTTTGAAGATACAGATCCCCAGGAGGGGGATACTGAGAATGAACCATATGATGATGAGGAATTTGAAGGCTTTGAAGAGAAACCAGATATGTCTTCCAGCAAAAGCAAAGACCCTATAACAATTGTTGATGTCTATGCACATCTTCAAAATAGCTGGGAAAGTTATTACATGGAAATTTTGATGGTAACAGGTCTGCTTGCCTACATTATGAATTCTATTATTGGAAAGAACAAAAACAATCGTCTGGCTCAGGCCTGGTTCAACACCCATAGAGAGCTTCTGGAAAGCAACTTCACTCTCGTTGGGGATGATGGAACCAGCAAGGAAGCTACAAGCACAGGGAAGTTAAACCAGGAAAATGAACACATTTATAACCTCTGGTGTTCGGGTCGAGTTTGCTGTGAAGGCATGCTTATACAGCTGAAGTTTCTCAAGAGACAAGATCCCCTGAATGTACTGGCTCGAATGATGAGGCCAACATGTGTTCAAGTGCAAATAAAAGTAACAATGAATGATGAAGATATGGATACATATGTTTTTGCTGTTGGCACACGAAGAGCCTTGGTACGACTACGGAAGGAGATGCAGGACCTGTGTGAATTTTGCAGTGACAAGCCTAAGTCTGGAACGAAGTATGGACTTCCAGACTCCTTGGCCATCTTGTCAGAAATGGGAGAAGTCACAGAGGGAATGATGGATACAAAGATGATACACTTTCTCACACACTACGCTGACAAGATTGAATCAGTCCATTTTTCAGACCAGTTCTCCAGTCCAAAAGTCATGCAAGAGGAAGGTCAGCCTTTAAAGCTGCCTGACACCAGGAGGACACTATTGTTTACATTTAATGTACCTGGCTTAGGTAACACTTCCCCAAAGGATATGTAGGCTTTGCTGCCCTTGATGAACATGGTGATTTATTCTATTGATAAAGCCAAAAAGTTCCGACTTAACCGAGAAGGCAGACAGAAAGCTGATAAGAACCGGGCACGAGTAGAAGAGAATTTCCTGAAGCTGACCTATGTACAGAGGCAGGAGGCTGCACAGTCTCGCCACGAGGAGGAGAAGAGGGCTGAAAAGGAGCGGATCATGAATGAAGAAGATCCTGAGAAACAGCGTAGACTAGAGGAAGCTGCCTTAAGACGTGAGCAGAAGTTAGAGAAGAAACAATTGAAAATGAAACAAATCAAAGTGAAATCCATATAAAGCAAAAGGAAATGACTGATTCCACTTGTAAGCTCTGAATTCACAGACTACAAAAAAATCCCATTTGTCATCTTTAACTTCAAACACTCAACCCCAGGGAAATCCTCCTGGTATCATCACTATTTATTGGTTTAGAGTTTTACAAAGTATGTATATGAGTTTGAAGAGCTCTGTTTTAATCATTTTTTTCCAGGTAATCAGTTGTTTTGACTATTTTTAAAAGAAATGATTGCTCAAATCTCTGTGATTTTTTTTCTTTTAATTTTAAAATCATAAAATGAGTCGTCAGTACCAGTCACATTTCAATGCTTTTTGTTTTTAAGATATTTGATGTCTATAAGCAAAATCTTTGTTGCTTGTGGGCAAATGAAATGGCTAGAGAAGAACTCTAAAACCAAGATTTCCCAAATGACTATTGAAATTGCACAATAAACATTGTTTGGTGTCACTTAAAAAAAAAGTAAATGTAGTAAAATTATAAAGTAAAATTTGAATGGATATGGGAAATCATTCCTATTTATTTACCTCTTCCTGAAGGTATGAAGTTCACAGATGTTACACTTTGCATATATTTTCAGACTTTTCCAATGTGTCAGTCAGTTGTGCTGATTTTTTCCCCTTCTGCTTTAAAAATATATTTTTCATGGGTACACAGGATAACATGGTGTTATAAGAAACAAAATATCAATAAAAGTTATTAAAATGTAAAATTAAAGTGCATGTGCTTTCAGGATGTGGAGTGGGGGACAGAATGCTTAACACAGCTTTTAAGCCAAATAAACTATCTCTAGACCCCAGAATCCTTGACTATATAGTAGTATTAGACAATTAGGAACTTTTTCATTTTCCAAACCAAGGATCATGATGGAACTGAGCAGCCTTTTCTTCATTGCCCTTCTCTACCATGTATTCTTAATGGAGGAAAAAGTGTCCAGGAGGTAGTATTAGTTAGTCCAGATTGTTTTTTGAAATGGTGTTGGATTAATTTTCAAGCCCTCTCTTGCCCCCCAAAAACCCTTAAGTTGTGCTTAACGTTAAAAGGTTAAAACCCTTGTGCTCAATTCCAAGGTCAATAAGAGGAGTAGACTACTTTCTCTTTTTATACTAGACGGTTTGTTCTAGACCAGGGTTGTCCAACCTGACTTTTAAAATTTTTTATTGAAACACTAGACAATATATTTTGATTTCCCATTCTAGTGAGAGCTCTGCAGTAACTTAACTTTGTTTGCAAAAGCATTTAGTAAACCCACAAGCAGGCTGCATAAAATTGTCTTGCTGGCTGCATGCAGCCCTTGGGCCACATTATGGACAGCCCTGTTCTAGTTAAGTGAATATTATTATTATTATTGTTTGCTCTTTGTTCTTAAAGAGGGCTGATATCAGGATTGTGATGCCATGACAAGCAAGTGAATTGGATTTAAGTGAGAGATGACTGCAAAATCACCAGCTTCATTTTCTCTTCTAGAACCCTATAGGTCCAGTGACCAAATATGGATCTGGACAATTTCATGACTCTGGATGCAGTAGATCATCTTGGTCTTTTTAAATTAGGTCTTTAACAGGTAGGCTAAGTAAGGAAGAAATGAAGGAAAGAATGACTTCTCTTACCCACCCCCCCAAAAAAAATCAATCTGGGGTGGGAAAACCATCTGGATATCTGGACAAAGCAGAAACAATTGATATTTATAATGACCAATGAGCCTTGATCAGAGATATATTATTGAGCAATTAATGAGAGCCAAATTTGATCAGCAATCAATAAAAAAAAAGGAAAGAAGAAAGAAAGGGAAGGAGGGAGAAAGGGAAGAAGAAAAAAAAGGAGGAGATAAGGAAATAAATATAAATACCATAGATTCCATTAGTAGAAAATAGCAGGATATAGGCTATACAAAAAAAAAAGGCAGTCTTCATACTTTAAGTTATGTCATACAGAAGAACACAACACCACAAAAATCTTATGTTGCTGTGAATAATGGGATACAAACCTCTGAAGAATTAGAAGTATGGATTATCTAACGGGCAATGGAGAGACCCTCTCCAAATGACAAGAATTACATATTAAAAGTGATATTAAGATGTCTTCAGAGAAAGCAACTTTGAAAGACAAAGGTTCTGATCATTTCCTTGACCGCAATGATTTCATAAGACTATTGATGAAGCATGCATCTTACCTCTTAGCATAAGAATGAGATAAACATTTTCAGACATGATCAGTGTGTGACTTTGTTTTGCTTCATAGGTCCTCTGATTACTAATATTAGGCAAATCATAAAACCAAAGAAACATACTAACATTTTTTCTATTATTAATGAGAATATCCTACTATCTTCCAATTAAAGAGGAACTTCCTAGAGAGAGATCTTTCAGAACTGATAATTGTATTGAATGCCATAAGTCTCAGAACACTGCAGAGCCTCCTAAATAAGTTTTAGAATCTGCCAGTCCACGTAGCAAAAACCAAATGGATGAAAAGTACCTCTTGTCCAGTCTATGTTGAGTCCAATGATATCATTAACATAGAGCACTCCTGACACTGAGACTCCTCCCAGTACAAATAGGAAGTGGGGTGGGTAAAAGATGGAATGACTAAGGAAACTTAAGGTTTGATCTTCTAAGCATATCAATTAATTAAGTAATTAAGCAAAGGTATAGCAATTGCTCAGTGATTTAGAACAAATAACCTTTCTCACTTGGATGCAGGATGCCAAATACTTGGGAAGACAGATTTTTTTATACGTTAAAAATTGTTTTCTTTGTTTTTCATTCTCAAGGAAGACAATGACATCAGAAAGGTAATATCTTGACTTGCAAGTGAATTGAATTTAAATCAGGACTGGGCCAATTGAAATTGTCCTGATATTTACACTTTATTGGGGCAAGAAGTCAGATGCTTTCCCTGAATCACACAATATGTGTCAAAATAGACATGAATCCAGATTGTCTTGACTCAAAAGTCAGGATTCCATCCATCATGCTAATTAGTTTTTTGTCTACCCATTGTATTTACTTCTCTGTGCCTATGTTGTTTTCACCCTATAGAGTGTAAGCTTTTTTGAGACAAGGAATGTTTTGTTTTTATTGTTGTATCTCTACCATTTTTATACGAGCCTCAAACATAAAATAGTGCTTCAGGAATGCGTTTGACTAAATTGAACTTCTTAATCACTATTACTCCTAATTTCTTTTTCATGCCTTATTGCTATTGAATTTCCAAGAATATGTGAAATAAGAGTGTCAGGATGAAGCAGTCTTAGTTGTTTTTAACCTATTTTTAGTGAAAATTTTTCTCCATTTTACATAATTTCAGATAATTTTTGCTGAATACTGTTTTATTAAGAAATATTTTCACCACTAATAGGGTTGTTGTGAGGAAAACACTAAAAATCTCAATGTGCTCTATAGCTTGATATTGTCATTGTTTTTAAATGTATTTAATTCTTTAGAAGAGGATACAAGTTTTTATTATCTTTATTACTGTTTTAATAAACTTATCAAAAGAACCTAAACAAAATGGCTAGTGTTGCTGCAACTAATTAGGTTGATTCTTGCTTAATTTTTAAAATATATTATTTTGTCATTTGATAATGTCTCTCAAAATATCTTGTGTTGATTGGAAACTAGGGAGTTACCTACCAGGTGAGAACAATTAAATTAATTATGGCAATAAGCATGTAATGGAATATTATTGGATTGTAAGAAATAATGCAAAGGATGGCATCAAACCTGGCAAGATTTGTGTCAGAGAATGCTGTGGGTTTGGTTTCCACAGATCAGTACCAGAACAGGATGTTTCATTTAGTGAGAGGATGCTATCAGTTAGGATTTCATAAATAACTGTCAGAACAGTACATCACAAAGACCAGGGGTCTCTGGGTGATTGATTAGGTTGGAAGACACAAGCTGGAATATAGAAATAAGACAAAAGTAAAGATAAAAGAAATGAACTTGACCAGTCACTAAACAGAAGAAATTTTCTAACCATGACTTTTCTAGACCTCAGTGATGAGATCAGTCCAAGACCAGCTCAAACTGGTTAGGGGTCAAACTAGAGTCTCAGACCTTTCACAAATATGCATTCTTAATAAGCTTCATGCATTTTTTTAGGTTTTTCCAAGGAAAACTGGGTTAAGTGGCTTGCCCAAGGCCACACAGCTAGGTAATTATTAAGTATCTGAGGCCAGATTTGAACTCAGGTACTCCTGACTCCAGGACCGGTGCTCTATCTACTGTGCCACCTAGCTGCCCCCAGCTTCATACATTTTAGCTTGCACATCTCTGTGATAATTGAGGCTCAACAGTATTAACATACTGTGACCAGGGAGGGGGGGATATATTAAGGAGTGATATGGGTTGAGTGTATCAATTAGATTGTACCCCTGATGACTGGGACCAATGCCTGACTCAAAAGGGAGGGGGGAAAAGAGCTCTCTTCATTAGTGGGAGTGTTTCCTGCAGGAAATGTTAAATAAATATTCTTTCTGTCACTCCAGGCTAAGTTTTGTTATTAGGAAACACTTCGGAAAAGGGATTATGGGGTTCATTTCTAACAATTCATATGAACTGATAAGAGAAGAAGTGAGCAGAATAAGAATAATAATTTATATAGTTAACATTGTAAAAACAACTACTTATAAGAAATATTAAGAATTCTTATTAGAGTAATTGAAGACTTGGGGAAAGGGGTTTAAGAATCTGTGAGTTCATTTATCAATGAAGAAATCATGGAGATTCTTCTCTGGAGGGTAAGAATAGGCTTAAATTTTAATTTACAGATTACTGCAAAAAATTCACAAGTTTAAGTTCTTTAACAAGATAAAGTGAGTTTTTAAGAAGACAGTAAACTTAAGCAGAGGATAAATAGCCACAAGCTGGGTTGGTGAGAACATCACAAGTTGGTAGCTGGGCTTAGATCATCAGCATGGACCCTTGTGGAGAAGAGGGTGGGCAGAACCTTTATAAGGAGCCTAGCTTACCTCCTGTGCAGAGAGGAGTCAGGGAGATGAAGTCAAGAAGTGATCTGCCTGGATGTAACTGGAGTTTGGCTCACACCTTGGAAAGCTAAGAACTAGACATGTGGAAAAGGGATAGAGGGAAGGAGTTGATGTTGCTTTCTATTAGTGAATTTACATCTGAGAAGAGGGTTAGACCAAACAATGGTGAGGAATTCAGAAAATAACAGACAAGCATACATTCCTTAATATTATAGGAAAGGCTAGACATTTCTTTAGTATTTTTCCCTCATCAAAATGACCAACCACAATTTCGGAGGACAGGTGATCAAACATGGTAACAGTTGCCTAACATTGAAGTTAGGTACTCACAATGCAGAGTGAAACATATTTTGGGCCCAATGTAGAATTTGTTTTTCTTGATGATGGTATTTAATACAAGGATTTTGTTGTATCTTTCAGTTTAGGAAGTTTGCAGGGCTAGCAAAATGGAAGGACCAGGGGTGGGTTGGGGAGAGAAGAAATGTAAGAAAAGAGTATTAAAGAATTTTCTTAATGTACAGCACAGCAGAAAGATGAGTTGAGTAGAACAGCTTTGAAATGTCATTAGTGAATTTGTTACATGAGAGATAAGTGAATGGCTGTGTGTTTTAGTGCAAATTTGTGACTGCATATATAATTCTCTTTCTATTCTTTTATATATATATGAAAATAGATAAAAATTTGGTTCTATGTAGTATGAAAAATAAAATTTAAGATATCATTTTCTCTTTATTGGTTCTAGTATTTAATTGTTTCATTTACTCTATGAAATTATCCATGGTATTATCATTATTCTTATTCTTATTACTCTTATGGATACTCTGCCTTGCTTATTTACTATTTTGGTCAATTTTTATTTTCTTGTGTGTTGTGTTTTCTTCATTATTAATTATAATTTTTATTGCATTATTATATGACTTGTTATGGTTTATTTATTTTATATTATTACAATAATCTTGTTGTGAAAGTAAACATAAACTCCTCTTCCCCCAAAAAGAGAGAGAAACCTCAAGAGAAATGAAGTGAGCGGAAAAAAAAGTATACATCAGTCTGTGTTCAGATTCCATCTGCTCTGTCTCTGGGATGAGTTGACTTTATCATAAGTCTACCATAGAAGTTTCTTCTTTATTTTTCCCACAGTCATTATTACTAGCATTATTTCCCTCCATTCTATTCCTCCCCACTCCCTTTTATTCTATTTTCTCTCTCTCATTTCACTCTTTCCTTTCTCAGAAGTGTGCTGTATCTGATTACCCTCTTCCATGATCCTCCCTCTTCTATTACCTATTCCTCCCTCTCCCCTGTCCCCCTTATCCCATTCTTTTCCACTTATTTTTCTCTAGGGTAGGATAGATTTCTATACTATATTAAATATGTATGTTATTTCTTCACTGAGCCATTTCTGATGAGAATGAAGGCTCACTCATTCCCCTATGCCTTCCCTCCCACTCCACTGAAAAAGCTTTGTCCTTGACTCTTATTTGAAAAATCTTAGCCCATTCTACTTCTTCCTTCCCTTCCTCCCAGTACTTTCCTTTATCATCCATTGACTCCAGCTTTATACTATACCATTCTATTTGGCTCCTTCTTGTGCCTTGTCCATATATGCTCCTTCTAACTGCTCTTATAAATGAGAAAGTTCATATGAGTTATCAGTATCTTCTTCCCATTCAAATACAAGCAGTTCAGCATCATTAAATCCCTCATCAGTTGCCCTTCCCATCCACCCTCTCTATTCTTCACTTGAGTCCTGTACTTGAAGATCGAACTTTATGTTTAGCTCTGGTCATTTTACCAGGAAAGTTTGAAAGTCCTGTTTAATTGAAAGCCCATCTTTTCCCCTGAAAGAGCATGTTCACTTTTTCTGGGTAGTTGATTCGTGGTTGTAAACCAAGATTTTTTACCTTCTGGAATATCATATTCTAAGATCTACGAACTATTAATATAGATGCTGCCAAATCCTGTATAATCGTGACTGTAGAGCTACAATAATTGAATTGTTTGCTTATGGCTGCTTGTAGTATTTTCTCTTTGACTTGGGAGTTGTGGAATTCGGCTATAATATTCCTGTGAGTTTTTCTTTTGGGA
This sequence comes from Macrotis lagotis, assembly GCF_037893015.1. NCBI lineage: Eukaryota > Metazoa > Chordata > Mammalia > Peramelemorphia > Peramelidae > Macrotis > Macrotis lagotis. The sequence goes on along the minus strand of NC_133661.1, from coordinate 203,621,445 downwards.
TATTACCAGGGAGGTAATCAGTGGATTCCCTCAATTTCTATTTTACCCTCTGCTTCTAGGATTTCAGGGCATTTGCTGTATTATTTCTTGAAAAATGAAGCTGAGGCTCTTTTCCTGATCATGACTTTCAGGTAGCCTAATAATTTTTACATTATCTCTTCTGGATCTGTTTTCTAGGGCAGTTGTTTTTCCATTGAAATATTTCACATTTTCTTTTAATTTTTCATTCTTTTGACATTGTTTTATTGTTTCTTGACTTCTCACAAAATCATCAACTTCCTTTAGCTCCAGTCTACATTTGAAGGAGTTATTTTCTTCAGAGAGTCTTTTTTATCTCCTTTTCCAGCTAGCCATTTCTGCTTTTTAAAGCATTCTCCTCATTTGCCTTTTGGGTGACTTTTTTCCCATTTGGCCTAAACTGGTTTTTAACATGTTATTTTCTTCAGTTTTTTTTTCTTATTTCTTACATTAAGCTGCTGACTTGGTTTTCGTGATTTATTTGTTTGTTTATTTGTTTATTTATTTATCACTCTCATTTCTCTTCCCAATTTTTCCTCTACCCTCCCCTACTTGTTTTTCAAAGTCTTTTCTGAGCTCATCCATAGCCTGAGCCCATTTTCTATTTCTCTTAGAGGCTGGCTTTGGATACAAAAGCTTCAACTTTGTCATCTTCTGAGTGTATATTTTGATCCTCCATGGGAACCAAAGTAATTTTCTATTGTCAGGTTCTGGTTTTTTTCTGTTGTTTGCTCATTTCCTCAGCCTATGACTTATTTACCACACTTCCAAGGCTTTGGGGGTTTTGGGGACACCACACAGGGCCCTTAATTCCTCTAAGGTCTTATGAGAGGCTCTGACTGCTCTCTTTCCTGTGCTTTGGTCTGTGGATGACCACAAGCACTGCCCTCTGCCCAGGCTGTAAGGAGGGGTCCCCTCCTCTGTGGTAGAATGGGGGCCCAGACTAGACCCTGGATTTGAATATGGGCAAAGCAACAGAGTACTGCCCCAGGGATAGCAGAGAGACCTCTGCAGTCTCTCACTAGCCTCTTATTGTCTGTAGGATGAGTGCACTAGAAGTGCTGGGTAGCTCCTCGGGTTCCCACCACAGGGCTGCTCTCTCTGAGGCTGTTGCTGGGCTAACTCTGGTGCTGCAGAGTTCTCTCACCACCCTTTCAAGCTATCCCCAGTGTTCCCTGGGGCAAGAGGTCTAGGAATCACCCTCTCTGCCACAGACCCAAGTGCCCGGCAGGCTGTTCCTGAAAGGCTGGAGCTGGTTTGCTCTGCCCTGGCTACACTACAGCTCCAGTCCCCTGTCCCAGTGAAACAGACCTTTCCTGCAGATCTTCTAAGTTGTCTTAGACTGGGAAATTGTCTTTCTGTGGGTTCTGCCACTCTAAATTTTGGCTGGAGTTTAATTTGTTGGCTTTTGGAGTTTTTGGGGGGGACAAGTTTCCAGGAATTCCTGCCCTCGTGCCTCCATCTTGGCTTCAGCCCCCCACCCCCAGGTTGTGTGTTTTTATTGTTTTTCCTCTTCCCTCATATTTTGTTGTTGTGTTGAGTTGGGTTTTTTTTTTTTTTTGAGAGTTTATGTGATTAACCGGACTACCTCAAACATTTCACTTTGCCATTTTAAGTTTATGCCTTCTTTCTTTCTTTGGATTGACAGTTGTGATTGCTTTGTTATTTGCTTTTTATTTGTTCAATATCCAGGGGATATAAGGTCTGTAATTCCACTCATAATCATCACACTAAGTCACAGTTATATTTATGAGGAAATAAGGATGCAAAAACTGATTCCAGAGCTCATCTATCTATCATCAGACCTCAAAGATCAGCATGACAGGGTGGGGACTCTAAGCTATCTTCTTTTTCCCAAGAGCAGAGTAGTGAAAAGATGGTCCCACTTACTGAGTTCTTTTTTTACTCACTACTGTGTTATACTGTACATTGTATATGAGCAATGTATTAACTCTATATTCAGATTGAGAGAACTTGTGTGTTCCTCTTTACAACAAGAGAAGTAGTTAGTTAGTCCCCTCTTACTCCCAACCTATGGACCTTCTTAGAATATTTTTAAAAATTCATAATTGAAGGAAATGTTAAATTTCAGTTAAAGTTGGTGAAAATAAAGATGAAAATTTTCCCCCATCCAAATTAATGAATTCCTTTTTGGCCCATGAGTCCATGTAAAGAACCTTTGCTCTAAAGTGTTGTCAGTAAATAGTTTAACATTCATATATGTTTATTATTTCATATATTGGGTGCTGACTTGACTATGAGTTGAACTGGCAGAAAACTGCCCAGAATTAAATCAGGCCCCCCAATTTACCACCTTAACTCCACTGTAAAATGAAGTGTTTATGTTCGTCTGTCTGACAGTCATCAGTGCTGTAGAAGATATTGGAGGGATGAATGGAAGAAAAGAGACACTAGAGTTGGGGGTGGTACCTTGGATGTGTCATTTTGGCTCTAGTTGTGTACTTGTTATAAATGAAGTCAGCTTATTATCACATGTGCATATATTCACTGTACAATATTGTTCCATGAACATTTAATAAGTGCCTTTTTAAGATTATGCCTCTTATTTTCAATGCATTAGTTCTACAATCACCCCAGAACCAAATCTTCACAGCTTGCAACTCCTGTCCTCTTCTGTTGTTTATTGTGTTCCAGCCTCGAGCTGTGGCAGGATTTCGAGGAACAGTTCGATATGCATCAATCAATGCTCATCGAAACAGGGTAAGTGTCTGAATTTCAAAAATACAATCTGAATTGTCTTCATAGTGTTTTAAAATATTTCCTACTCTGCCTTATATGTATATAAGTTTCTTTGTTCCCATTTCCCATATCTCTTTGCCAGGAAAGTGCTTGAGGGCAGATCTTAATGCTTTGGGATTAATTGAATATTTTGTCCTAATTTGGCAATTGTTATTGGTATTGATTGCAGAGGAGACGGTAATTATAATCTTTAGTGATGAGTATGCTAGGATATTGAATATATATAGTTAGTAGAAATGAAATTGAATTTGCCAATAAAAAAATAACAGCTAAGGAGTAATTAAGTATATGCTTGTAATATAGTTTAGACCTTTCTTTGCAGTCATATACTGTACCCATATTTATATAATCTCTGATTTCATCTGAATAGGAAACTCTCAGAGAAGTTACCAAAACTGAGCTATGTAACTGCTCTTTGATTCATATTCTTTTTTTTGGTTGGTTTTTTCTTTTTCGCAAAGCTTTGGGGTTAAGTGACTTGCCCAAGGTCATACAGTTAGGTCATTATTAAGTGTCTAAGTTTGGATATGAACTCAGGTCCTCCTGACTCCAGGGCCAGTGCTCTATCCACTGGGCCACCTAGCTGCCCCTTGATTTATATTCTTAACAGAATTGCCTCTGGCACTGAAAGGTGTCCCTAGGCACAGAAGCTTGCTCAGAGAGGAGATTGAACCCAGGTCTTCCTAAATCTGAAGTTCATTCTCTATCTCTTATTCCATGTTACATCTTAACATTTATTCAGTTTTATGGGATTGTGAAGAAAATAAGACAGAAATGCTCCTTGTTAAGAAATTATTCATGAGACCCTAAAATTATTGATATCTAATGAAAAATGGGTATCAATATTTGATCTTTTATATGACTTTAATTTGCAACATGTCCCCAAACCATTCCTTTCCCCCTACAACATGCCATCTACAACATGCCATGAATGTACAATTTACTTCTTGGCTTTTATTACATTAAATCATCCCTTTCGCTGTGTTTTGTTTTAGTCATTAATTTTTACATTTTTCTTCTCAAAGTTTTCTTTATCTAAAGTTTGAATTATAAAGTGTCTCATGGGATCTCTGGTCTTACCTTGTTTAGATGGGAAAAAATATAAAACTTATTAAAAAAGAAATTATATGGGTGAGAAACATTAACAACTGGTTTATTGGGGGAATAGAGGTTTTTTTGAATCCCCAATCCTATTTTTTATATGTAAAGTCTCAGATCAGATAAGGTACATTAATGAGATCCTGAACAATGTTTAATAAAAAATGTTGAAATACTATATTTTGAACTTATAAATTATTCTTTGAATAAGGTACTTCCATGTTATACTGATTTAAGTAACATAAAATTATGAAATCAGTGAGGTATTTATTATAATTATTAGGTAGCTGGCATTTTATTAGAAGTTGAAATTGATTCAATTTGTACATACCATTGTGATTGCTGCAACTAAGTCAGTTTGTATGCCACTGTAATCCATACCTCTTCTTTATTTTCAGAGTTGTTTTGCCTTCTTTAGGAAATATTTTTTTATCCTCAGGTTATGTTTTTGTTAATTGTTTGAAATGATAGTTTTTCTCTACTCACTCAGAAAGATGTTGACATTGTAATCTTTAAAAGGAGGTATTCTTTTTAAGATAAAGATTAGAATTTTTCTTGGTCTAAATAGCTACAACAGTACTTTGAAGATGGATAATAGAAAAGCAGTCAGAAACATCTGCAGTAATTTTATTAAAGAGATGAAGATTTCTTCTAAAATTCATTAAGCAAAGACAGTGGAGGGTGATTCACCAAGCCGTGGGATTTGCTTTGGTCTCAAAGTGTGTTTGTTCTTGATGAATTTTAAGATGGGTATTTTTCTGAACTTGGAAACTTTTTTACCTATTTTAGTGAGAAATTAGACAGTCTGAGAGGTACCATGGCATCATGAATAGAAGGCTGACTCCAAAGTCAGATTTAACTTCTGGCTCTGACACATAGTAGCTTTGTAACTGTGAGCAAGTTAACAAGCTTTCATTGTGCCAGGATGCAAAGTTACAATGAAAGGCAAAAAACCAATCAGCCTTTAAGAAGCTTAGTATAGGGGTGTCTAGGTGGCGCAGTGGATAGAGCACCAGCCCTGGAGTCAGGAGTACCTGAGTTCAAATTTGGTCTCAGACAATTAATAATTACCTAGCTGTGTGGCCCTGGGCAAGCCACTTAACCCCATTTGCCTTGCAAAAAAAAAAAAGCTTAGTCTAGTTACAGTGAATTGCTGATCTGCATAAGCAGAAGGAGTTCCTAAACTAGGATTTCCTTATGGTAATAAAGTCATGCATATGATCTCCTCTCACCATCATCCCCCCCCCAAAAAAAAAAAAGTTTAGTCAAATTCAATAGATCTCTTAGTTCCTTAGATTATGCAGTCTAGACATAAAGATTAGCAGTAATTCAATGTGACCAAATCCTATTTTGTTTTACTTAGGAAATGGGAAGACATGATGATCTTTGGTCTTTGTTCTACATGCTGGTAGAGTTCGTAGTTGGACAACTGCCTTGGAGAAAAATAAAAGACAAGGTGAATTTAGACATTGTTAATATTGATTGTTGGGTGGAAAAAGAGGTGACTTTTTTCCCAGGTAAGCGTCTTCCTGAATTACATTAATTCATTAAACACTGGGGAGAGTGTCACTATTTTCCAATATGTTCTTCTATGATGAGTTGATATTGGGGTTCAAATTATGATTTTTAAATGAGTGTATATAAAATAAATATCACTTTATATGCAACTAATTCATCTGAGATGATTTCTAGCTTTCCCTCTGAAGCAGTAGCTTTTATATTTGCTGCCCTCCTCTGTTATTTGATTTCTAAACAGTTTGTTTGCATTATTAGATTATGATATTGTTTGAAATGAAAGCTGCAAAAGCAAAGAGACATTTCTATATTAACAGGAGAAATTCAGTCAGATTTAAAGTGATTTCTATTCTTTCTTCTTGAAAGTTATAAATTCATCTGGTGCAGAACTCCAGTGGGGCAGGCAGCATTATTTTATCTACAAAACATGCAAAAAGAATTTAACCTTTTGATTCAGCATTATTTACATATATATATATATTTTTTTAAAAGCAGAGTACATTAATGTTGTAAAGATCCCTAATTATACTTTGCCCTTAATTACTATGTATGGTCTTAATTATACTCTTGAGAACATCATAGAGAGGCTCTGAGTTTGTAATTGATTAGTGAAGTTTACTTTGCTTTCTTCTTTCATCATTTCCCTAGGAGCAAGTGGGTTCTATTAAGGAGAGATATGACCACAGACTTATGTTGAAACATCTCCCTACAGAATTCAGCATCTTTCTGGACCATATTTCCTCTTTAGATTATTTTACTAAACCTGACTACCAGGTAAGCATGAATTTTTTTTTGTTCCTGGACTGTTTTGCTATCTCTGTTTTGACCTCAGTATCTTAAACATTGTAACTTTGAATGGTATTCATTGGTGACTGGTGTCATATAAGTCTATATTAGTATCTTTTGAGGAATATAATGTATTTAGCTGTCTCTTATCTAATAGCAATGCTTTAAATACTTCATTACACTTCTTGATTTGTACTTATGATACAGATTGTATTGTGCATGCTTTGTTAGATAGTCATACAGAATTGCTGACAGTATGTGGAAGTGCAAATCATTTGGTTTATTTGTTCAATTGGGGATACCGTGCAGATTTGTTATGTACCTGCCAAGGACCTGAGAGTTTCATATTGTTTGTACTATGTTCTGGGATAGTGAATGAAGTTTATTAGTTCCATTCTGTCTGTGACCAGCCTGCTTCAGTTGCTTAAAGGATGGAGTTAATGAGTTCAGGAGTTCACTTCCTATAAGGAAGTGTTTAGCCACAGATTTCACCCCTAACAGCTGTTTTGCAGATGAATTGTGTTGATAAGAGGGAGAAACAAGTAAATGTGAGTTGTGAAATGCAAAATTTTTGAGGTATATTTTCTAATAAATGTAGTATGGTGCTATGTATTCATATGCAAAGAACAGAATAGAAACTTACACTAGTAATATAGATTTGCTTATGTTGTTAACAGGAATGCACCCTTGAGAACTGATTAAAGTAAAAAACGTCATTAACTTTCCCTTGTCAAAAGTCTAATAATATTCTGCTCTCAAAGGAATGTTAATCTAGCTGAATCTATAGTTGTCTTTATTGGTATTCGTATTGCTGGAAAATTACAGTTTCTGGAGGAAATGCAAACAGCTTGTAATGATAATTACAAATGTGTGGCCTTGAAGGCTATCAGTCCATGACTTTCTGTGTCTCTGTATATCTCTTTTGTTACTGAATACTTTTATTCTAGAAAAAAAATGAGGGTCCCAACTGAACTGTGACATAACTTAAATGAGGAAAAAGGGTTAATAATCAATCAACTGGCATTTATAAATTCTTACTATATGTCATGAACTTTGCTAAGAGTTGGTGATATAATGAAAAGGAAAAAAACAGACCTTGCCCATCAAAGAGCATGCATTCTGATGGGGGAGACTCTGGTAAATACCCAGGTACATATGAGAGAAAGACCTCTTGCCTTCAGATCAAGACTTGAGCAGAGTCTTGAAGGAAGCTCAGAAAACCAAGAGGTGAGGTGATGGAACAGAGTATTTTAGGCATGTAGGACAACCAGTGTAAAGACACCAAAAATGGAGCAGCATTTTGGAGAATTTGCAAGTAACTGGATCATAGGATGCATGTAGGGGAGTAAAGTGTATTAGAAGTATAGAAAGGGGTCATATGAAAAGATTGAAGGTAACTAAGAACCTACTGAACAGGAATGTGACACGGTCATATCTGTGCTTAGTAAAACCATTTTTGTATATATGTGAAGGGATGAATTAAAGTTTTAGTTATTATAATTTTAGACTATTATAATAGTCCAGGAAAGAGGCTGAGAACCCAAATGATAGTGCTGGCAATGTGAGTTGAGATGTATAAGAGGTGTGGTGAAGCAGAAAATGCTTCAATCCATTGCTAATACTTGTCCATTTTGTCCCTTAACATTTTTTGTATTCCTTCTCTCTCTCTCTCTCTCTCTCTCTCTCTCTCTCTCTCTCCTTTGACACTGCCCTTGTCCTGGGATAGGCCCTCATCATATCATGCCTGAACTATTATAATAGTCTGCTAGCTCTTCTCCCTGCCTCAAGTCTCTCCTTACTTTAGTTCATCCTCCACTAAGCTTTCAAATTATTCTCCCTAAAGGTCAGGTCCAACCTTGTCACACAAACACTCTCTCCACCTCCATCCCCAACTCCCTTTTACACTCAGGATCCAACATATAAAGGCTTTTGACCTTCACAACCCTAACAACCTGACCCCTTCCTACTTTTCCATTCTTCTTACCCTTACTTCTCACCACATAATCTACAATCTAATAAAAGCTGCCTTCTTGCTTAACTCATAGAAGATACTCCATCACCATATTCTTCTCATTTTCACTAGTCATCTCCAAGACTGGAATCCTCTGCCCTCTCATCTCAGTCTCCCAGCTTCCTTCAATTCCCAGATAAAATTTCACTTTCTACAAGAAGCCTCTCTAGATCCCCTTCATGCCATGGCCTTCCCTCTACTAATCATCTTCCAGTTTATTCTATATTTTTCTTGCTTATGCCTAGTTGTGTTCATGTTGTCTCCCCATTTGACTGTGAGCTGCTTGAGGACAGGTCTGTCCTTTGCCTTTCTTTGTGTTCTACTACTTAGCCTTAGGACCTACCTCTGAGTGGGTGCTGGATAAATTATTCCCAGGCAATGACTTATTGTCTTGGTGAATTGGTTTGGAGTGGGCCAGGAATGGGGTAGGAGTGATCACCATAGGGGCAGCTTGATCAATGGTTCTGAAGTCAGTAGGATCTGACATTTGAGTTCAAATGTGACCTCAGATACTTAATAATTGCCTAGCTGTGTGACCTGGGGCAAGTCACTTAACCTTGCCTTAAATAAATAAATATTTTTTTAAAAATGGAGTGATCACCTTAGAGGTGAATTATTTGAGGCATTTGATGACACACAACCATAGAAGTCAAATTGGAATTGGAAGTTGGCAATAGAAAAAGAGAATTTTTCAGTCAGCAGAATCTTAACAACTTGAAAAAATAACTTACCCCTAAAGTTCTAAGTGAATAATACCACATACCAATAAGCATTAAGATAACTTTATCCATAAGATATTTCATTAGCATTCCAGAGTTTAAAATTTTTGCTGAATGTAATATCTAGGGAACATGCCATCCAATAATCAAGACCGATTTAAAAAAAATAAGCAAAGAATGATGACCAGTCCCAAGAATGAGTATGAGATTATAATGCCTAAAACTCAGGGTTCACATCACATTGCTTTATAGGACAGTACTAATGATTTGACTTGAGCAGAGTATGGATATCCTAATCGACCTCTTGAGCATATAATTTCTATTACCTATAAAGCTTAACTAATAATTAGTAACAAGAGTTAATTATCAACAGTGATATCCTAGAACAAAGCAAGTGTATCATCATTAAAGCAATATTTGCTGCTGCATAATTGCTACACAATGACATGAAATAAGCATACTATATATAACATATACAAGAAAGTTCTTTAAGAATGTGCATGAGTGACTAAAGTTTCACCTCATAACTAACAAATTAGCAAAGATGGCAAAAGATGGGAATAGTCAATAGTAAAGAAATTATGTGAAGAGTGTTACTCTGATACATTATTTTTGGAGCTATGAATCAGTTTTGGAATTATGCAAGTAAAGTAGCTAAAATGTCAATATCCTTTGACTCAGATATTCTACTACTATGCTTACACCCCAAGATCATTGATAAGAAGAAAGTTCCGGGCTGGCTAGGTGGCACAGTGGATAAAGCACGAGCCCTGGAGTCAGGAGTACCTGGGTTCAAATCTGGTCTCAGACACTTAGTAATTACCTGGCTGTGTGGCCTTGGGCAAGCCACTTAACCCCATTTGCCTTGCAAAAACCTAAAAAAAAAAAGAAGAAAGTTCCCATATGCACCAAAATATTTACAGCAGCATTTTATTTTTGGTAACAAAGAATTGGAAACAAAATAGATACCCATTGATTAGGAAACAATAAAACAAATTGTGTAAGTAATGTTATCTTACTGTATTATAAGAAACTATGTATGTGATACAGATATGCATGGAATGATTTACACATTATGATGCAGAATAGAGTAACAAAGCCAGGAAAACAATATAAATTCACAGTGACTACAGCTATGTAGTAAATGGAAAATACAACCACGGGGCAGAGCCAAGATGGCAGCATGAAAGCAGCTTTACCTGGGAACTCCTCCCCTCCCCCACTCCCAACTCCAAAAAGCAGCAAATGATAACTAGCCAATATTTAGAGGGGCAGAACCTACAGAAAGACTGAGTGATACATTTTCCCAGTCCAAGATAACTTAGAAATTCTGCAGGAATCATGTCTTTCATCAGGACGGGGGTTGGAAAAAGAAAAGCACCAGCTGCAGCCTATCCCAATCCAGCCCAGAGATCACCCACAACAGCTTGAAGGGGCAGTGAGAGAAAACTCTGCTGTACCAGAATGAGTGTGGAGTGAGGAATACTGGCCACAGAATCTGCAGCGAGAATCTAGAGAAAGCAGTCTGCACCCCCAGATATGGTAAGGGAAGTCTGAAGAGATTTCTCTGCTCTCCCTTGGGTAGAACTCTGCTGTTTGCCTACACTCAAATCCAAGTTGCAGTTTGGGCTTCCATACTAAAATAGTAAGCTCCTCCTTATAGCCCCAGGGCAGAGGGAAGTGGGAAACAATCTACATATCAAAGCACAGGCAAGAGAACATAAGACCTTGGAGGAATAAAGGTCCCAGTGGGGTGTGCCCCCCTCCCCCCAAAAAAACAAACCAAAGCCTTAGAAGTGCTGTCTTGGGCTGAGGAAATAAGTAAACAAAGAAAAAGAAGAATCTGACTATAGAGAATTACTTAAGTCCCCTGGAAGATCAAAACACATACTCAGATGATGACAAAATCGAAGCTTCCATATCTAAAACCTCCAAGAGAAATAGAAAATGGGCTCAGACTATGAATGAGCTCAAAAAAGACTTTGAAAAGCAATTAAGGGAGGTGGAGGAAAAATTGGGAGGAGAAATGAGAGCGCTGCAGAAAAATCATGAAAACCAAATCAAAAGCTTGGTGAAAGATATACCAAAAAATACTGAAGAAAATAATATGTTAAAAAGCAGTTTAGGCCTGACAGAAAAAGCAAAATAAAAGCCAAATGAGAAGAATGCCTTAAGAAGCAGAATTGGCCCACTGGAAAAGAAGATAAAAAAGCTCTCTGAAGAAAATAACCCTTCAAATGCAGAATAGAACTAAAGGAAGCTGATTACTTTGCAAGAAATCAGAAAGAAATAAAACTCTTCCAAAAAAAAGCCAAAAATTAGAAGAAAAAGTGAATTATCTCATTGGAAAACAACCGACCTCAAAAATATATCCAGAATAAGTAATTTTAAAATTATAGGGCTATCTGAAAGCCACAACAAGAAGAGTCTAGACTTCATTTTTTCAAGAAATAATACAGCAAAATTGCCTTGAGATCCTAGAAGCAGAGGGTAAAATAGAAATTGAGGGAATTCACTTAATCACCTCCCGAAAGAGATCCCAAAAGAAACACTTCCAAGAATATTATAGCCAAATTCCAAAACTCCCAAATCAAAGATAAAATTCTAAAAGCTGCCAGAAACAAACAACTCAACTACTGAGGCTCCATAGTCAGGATTGCACAGGATCTGGCAGCATCTACATTAAGGGCCTGTAGAGGGATTGGAATATGATATTCTGGAAGGCAAAGATCTTGGTTTACAACCAAGAATCAACTACCCAGCAAAACTGAACATCCTCTTTCAGGGGAAAAGATGAACTTTCAGTGAAATAGGGGACTTTTTCCTATCGAAACAACCAGAGCTGAACAGAAAGGTTATCTCCAAGTGTAGGACTCTGGTGATCCATAGAGGGAGTGGAAGAGAAGGACTAATTATGAGGAACTTAATGATATTGAACTGTTTGTATTCCTGCATGGGAAGAAGATATTGATAACTCATATGAACTTTCTCATCTATAAGAGCTGTTAGAAGGAACATATATAGACAGGACATAGGAAGGAGCAGAATATAATGGTATAATATAGTTAAAAGATGGAGTCAATGGGTAATAAAGGAAAGTACTGGGAGAAAGGGAAAGGAGATGAAGAAGAAGCTAAGAAACTTCACTTAAGGGTCAAGAAAAAGCTTTTTCAATGGAGTGGAAATGGGGAAGGCAAGGGGGAATGAGTGAGCCTTCATTCTCATCAGAAATGGTTCAGAGAAGAAATAACATACACATTTAATAGGGTGAGGAAATCTATCTTACCCTAGATCAAAATAAGAAGAAAGGAACGGGATAAGGGGGAATGGGGGAAGGGAAAGGGGGGAATAGGTGATCAAAGAGAGGGAAGATTGAGGGAGAGGGTACTTAGGTTCAACACACTTTTGGACAGGGCCAGGATGAAAGGAGAGAGAGAATAGAATAAATGAGAGTGGGGAGGAATAGAGTGGAGGTACAGCTAGTAATAGCAACTGTGGGGAAAATATTGAAGCAACTTCTTTGATCAACTTATGATAAAGAAAGCAACTCACCCCAGAGACAGAGCCATTGGACTCTAAACATAGAAGTATAATTTCTCTCTCTCTCTCTCTCTCTCTCTCTCTCTCTCTCTCTCTCTCTCTTTGAAGTTTCTCATCTTGTGGGGGGGTAGCTTATTGACTCTTATGTTTACTCTTATGACACATTCGATCAATGTATAGCATGGAAACAATGTAAAGACTGTCGGACAGCCTTCTGTGGGGGGGGGGGGAGGGAAGGGAGGGTAGGGGGAAAATTGTAAAATTTAAAACCTTACAAAAATGATAGGTACATATTACTATTGTATATAATTGGAAAACATTTTTAAAAAAATCTCTAGAAACATATCAGAGGTAGAACAATGCAGCTGGGAAAGGGAGAAACAGAAAATAAAAGCAACTCAATGGCTAGTTTCTGTTTCTCCCTCAACTTTCCCTCCTACTCCTCTTCCTCCTCCAGAAAACAAACTCCTAGTAACAAAAAGTAGGGGAAAGCAAAACAAATACAAAGATTTTCCAAGTCCCAATAAATCTGTTTCCTTCTGCCAAAAAAAAATGCAACCACAAAGCAATCAAAAGTGAATATCATCAAATTGTAATAATAAGCATATCTTGAAAAAAGAAATGAGAAGACTAACCCAGCTCATTCCTTTACAAAAGATAGGATGCCCTTGGTGTGATACATCTCATATATTTTCAGAGTTTTTGATGTATTTTAATTGCTTTTGCTGATTTTTTTATCTCTTCTTTCTCATTTTCTTTTTTTCTTCACCAATATTTGTTGTACGGTATTGTTCTCCAGGATGGAGAAACAGGGAACACACTGGAAGAAATTCTAACGACTAAAAAACAAAAACTATCAATAAAATTTATTTTTAAAAAGAATGCTTGAATATCAGCACTTCAAAAAATTTCAACTAAGTACCAAATTAGAAATTCTGAAAATCCAAAAAAGGATTAACAGAATGAATTTTTAAAATAAATAATAATAAAAGGCCTGGTTTTTTTTTATTTTGTTTTTGGTTTTTTATGAGAGTGGGACTGCTGGCCAAGATGGCTACCTAACTGAGAGAGGGATTGCTTAAGTAGCATAAACCTCCAACAACAACAACAACAAAAATCTGAAAATCACAATAAATGTAATAATGAATAAGAAATACAATGGGAAACTATAATAAGTACTTCATTCACCCCAGAATTGCATAAAATATCAGTCAAATTCCACAGGTATTAGAAAAAGGACTCCTGTGAGAAAAGACAGTCCTAGCTGAAGTAAACAAATTGGAAGCCTTCCAGTGTGATCAAAGAGTTTGGAATCACTTACAGCCTACAAGGTTCTATATCTTAAGCCAGTGATAATAGAAGGCTCTTCCAGGAGAGAAGGGGAGGAGAAGCCCACAGTATGGGGTACTAGTGCTGGTATCTCAGATTTAGAGTAGAATACCTCAGGTTCAGAACTCTAAGGTCTCTGGCACTTTGTTCTGATACCACCATAGAAGACCCTGAAAATTCAGCCCTCTGAACTTTCAAGATTAGGAGAGAGTAGGAGAGCAGAGAGAGAGAGAGAGAGAGGGTTGCTAATCCTAAGAAGTACAAGTCAACCTGGGAAGGCTGAGAGCAAGTGGAGCCAACCACTCTACCCAAAACCATAGCAGAGAGCAGAGGCTAACCATGCCACAAAACTCTAAGGCAGGAGATGAAGCTAGAGAAATGAATAGACTAAGAATATAGGGATCACTCTAAAGAATTAAAATAGTCTGGCCTCAGATACTTAATAATTACCTAGCTGTGTGGCCTTGGGCAAGCCATTTAACCCCATTACTTTGAAAAATCTAAATAATAAAAATTAAAAAAATTAAAAAAGAATTAAAATAGACTAAGGGATCCCCCCCAATCCAGTCTAAAAAGAGAAGATAACTCCATAACAATTGCAAATAAGAACTCAAAGCAAAAAGTGAATTTTCCACAAGATCTACATGAATACTCAAAAGAAATGAAACAATGTTTAAAAAAAGGGGGAAACAGAAGCTCTTGGGGGGGGGATTAAAAGGAGAACTAAATAAATAGCTTAGGGGATAAAGTGGTAAATTTTACTCAAATAACAAACTCCCTGAAAATCACAGAAATCAATTTGTACATGAGACATCAAGAAATATTGGAATGAAATCAAGAGATTGAAAAAAATCGAAGAAAATATAAGATATCTGCTATCAAATATAACTAACTGACCTAAAAAACAAGACAAGGAAAAGTAATTTGAGAATCATTATGCTCTTTGAAAGCATAATTTATTTAATTGGATACCATATTACATTATAAATGAAAACTGTCCCCCAATCTATTAGAATCAGAGAGCAAAATGAAATTAGAAGAAAAATCCATTGATTGCCTCCTGAAAGAAACCAAAGAAAATTTAGTCTCATAAAGGTCATTAAAAGAAAAATCCCGAGCTTTCATATGGAAGAAAAAAATACTACAGCGAACCAAAAAGAAAATTCTCCAGTATCAAAGAAATAGTCATAATTATATAAGACCTGACACCTTTTATTATAAAGAGAGGTCTTGAATTACATATTGCAAAATGCAAAAGATACAGGCTTATAAATAAAAATAACTTACTTAACAATGCTGAATAAAATCCCTCTTGGGGGTGGGAGAGTAGTAGAAAATTAGATCTTTAAATAGAGTATAGGATCCCTAATTAAAACACCGAGTTGACTAGGAACTTTTGTTTGTGAATATTTATGTATTCTCCAAGGAAAAAAACCTAGAAAGTTGATCCTATTTGAGCAATTGGAAGGGCCAGTAAAAAAATCAAATTCAATAGGAAAATAGGTAGGAATGGGAAGAGATGGGGAGGAATAGTCATGTTATAAATGGCTCACAATTATGAAAAGCTAGTCTAAGTGATTAAAATATATTTTTATTAATAAATTAACTCATCTGCAGAAAAGTACCATTTCCCTTAGTGGGAAAGACCCCCAAATTGCGACATTGTCTAGTCTAATATGCTGTTTAAAAGACCTTTCTCCTCCCCTCCAAGAAAGTCATTGATCTGAATCATCAGGATTACAACCTAATCAATATGCCCACCCCATGCCATTCTCTAATATGTTTTTTCCATCCTGATCATTATACTGATGAGCAAAAGGGAAGGTACAGTAATATGTATGGACTTCATTAAGCAAGTGCACTTGCCAAGGACAGGGACCCTAGGTTAACTCTTGACTATTTGGAGCTAGTTTTTCAACTCCCTCTGGGTAAAGAGGCTTAATATTGGGTGAGGGGACCTTACTTAATTCAATGATTGGTCAGAGTGACTTCTTTTATCTTACAATCACATACCTGAACATAGGGACCACAACCACAGGCAGACCCCAGTCTTTGTGTGTGTGTGTGTGTGTGTGTGTGTGTCTCTGTGTGTCTGTGTGTATCTGTGTGTATACTTATGTATTTTAAACTAACTGTCTCTTCTTGCATTCTGTGGAAACCAAACACCCTACATTCATCACAGTCACAAACTCAACAAATTTTCTCACCAGAAATGGGAGAGAATTAAAATAGGTGTGAGGAGAAAAACAAAGAACTGTAAACAAAGGGGGTTGCCCATCACTTAAGCAATGGATAAAAAATTTGTGCCATAAGAATTGGAAATTGAGTGAATGTCCATCCATTAGGGAATGTCTGAACAAATTGTGGTATATGTATGTTATGGCACACTATTGTTCGATTAGAAACCAGGAGGGATGGGAATTCAAAGAAGCCTGGAAGGATTTGCATGAACTGATGCTGAGCAAGATGACCAGAACCAGAAAAACATTGTACACCCTAATGGCAACATAGGGGTGATGATCAATCTTTTTTTGGCCAGGCAAATGGGGTTAAGTGGCTTGCCCAAGGCCACACAGCTAGGTAATTTTTTTTTTTAGATTTTGCAAGGCAATGGGGTTAAGTGGCTTGCCCAAGGCCACACGGCTAGGTAATTATTAAGTGTCTGAGGTCGAATTTGAACCCAGGTAGTCCTAACTCCAAGGCCGGTGCTTTATCCACTGCGCCACCTAGCCGCCAGTGATGATAAATCTTAATGGACTTGTTCATTTCATCAGTTCAATAATCAGGGACAAGTTTAGGGTATCTGCGATGGAAAATACCATCTGTATCCAAAGAAAGAACTGTGGAGTTTAAAAATTTGTGCCATATGAATGTAATATCATTGAACTATATGAAATAACAAAAGAAACAATTTCAGAGTGATCTGGGAAGTATGAACTTATATAAAATTATATGAGCAGAATCACAAGAAGAATGTACAAGAAAATGGAATTGCAAAAAAAATACTTTAAAAGATTTAACAACTCTGATAGAAGCAATAACTATTGCTCTAGAAGATCTATAATAAAGCATGTCACCCATTTCCTGATACAGAGGTGATGGACTTAAAATACAGGAGACAAACATTTTTTAGACGTGGTCACTGTGTGGACATGTTTTGTTTGGCTATTGTTATAAAGTTCTTTTTCCCCCCTTTGTTTTAATGGTGGGATAAAGGAATAGTATTGGTGAAGAAAAAAAAATTAAAAGACAAAAAATAGTGCATTTGAAACAGTTTTTAAAGTGCCCAGGGGAATAAAAAAGGCATTTTTTATAGGTTTTTTTTTTTGCAAGGCAAGGTTAAGTGGCTTGCCCAAGGCCACACAGCTAGGTAATTATTTAGTGTCTGAGGCCAGATTTGAACTCAGGTACTTATGACTCCAGGGCCGGTGCTCTACACCACCTAGCCACCCCAAAAGGCATTTATTTCATAAGGAAACACAGACAAGCAGGATAGTTTGCAATGAATGGACTAGAATTATTTTATACATATTTTTAAAAAGCAAGGGATATACATTAGAGATTCTTGTTTTCATACAGAGTGATCTTGTGCTCTACTTTGTATATGTTCTAATTTTTTGTTATTTGGTTCATAAATTAAAGAAAACATGGAGAAAAATAAACTATACCAAAGGCTAAAAAAGGGGAATTGATAACAATTGAAAGAAAATGAAAACTATTTTGCCTTATTATATAACTGATTACTTTGACAAATTGGATGATAATCACAGAAATATAAAATACTTTTCCCAATAGAATAAGAAATAGATTTTTTTTTAGTTTTTGCAAGGCATTGGGGTTAAGTGGCTTGCCCAAGGCCACACAGCTAGGTAATTATTAAGTGTCTGAGGCCAGATTCGAACCCAGGTACTCCTGACTCCAGGGCCGGTGCTCTATCCACTGCGCCACCTAGCCGCCCCCAAGAAATAGATTATTTAATAACCTAATATCTGAAAAAGAAATAATTCAGAAATGAACTCCCAAAGAGGGAGGAAAAAAGCCTGCGCTGGTCAAGTGAATTTTTTCAATCTTTCAAAGAACAATAAACTTTAATATTACATAAACTGTTTATAAAAATAGGGAAAGGGGGCGGCTAGGTGGCGTACTGGATAGAGCACCGGCCCTGGAGTCAGGAGTACCTGGGTTCAAGTCCGGTCTCAGACACTTAATAATTACCGAGCTGTGTGGCCTTGGGCAAGCCACTTAACCCCATTTGCCTTGCAAAAACCTCAAAAAAAAAAGAAAAAAAAGAAAAATGGGGAAAGAAGTAATCCTACCAAACGCCTTTTATGATACAAATATTGGATTAACACCTAAACTGGAATGAAACAAAGCAGATTTTAAAAAAATTAAAACTAATAGTATGATATCAAAATGTTAAAAAGATATTAGCATAGGAGCCACATAAAAGACCACGTTGGAATTATACCAAGATTGTAAAGTTTGATCAATGTATTTTTAAAAAGAACTATAACCTCAAAATAGCATATTAACAACAAAACTAATTAAAAGCACATAATTATACCAATAACATGCTAAAAAGAAAAAACTTTTTATAAAATTCAACACCTGTCTATTTAAACACTCAAAGATATAGGAAATAAATGGTCCTTTTCTTACTCTGAAGTAAAGTAGAATTTAGAACTAAGAACCAACATTATTTGTAATGGAGAAAAGCCAGAGACCTTTCCAGTAAGTTTAGGGGTAAAACAAAGATGTCTACTATCATTTGACCTTCTCTAGTGTTTGTTAAATTAAAGTTAAAAAAGAAAACAATTTGGGCGGCTAGGTGGCGCAGTGGATAGAGCACCAGCCCTGGAGTCACGAGCACCTGGGTTCAAATCTGGTCTCAGACACTTAATAATTACTTAGCCGTGTGGCCTTGGGCAAGCCACTTAACCCCACTGCTTTGCCAAAAAAAAAAAAAAAAAAAAAAACAATTTGAAGAATACATGGATGGCTATCCACTTCTAGAAGAAGAAAAAATAAAACAAAACAAAACAAAATGAAACTACAGATTCTGAATGAACACCATGTTCATTTGTTTAAAATTTCTCTTATGTTTTTCCTCCTTGTTTCATGGTTTTCTTTTTTTCTTAGTTCTGATTCCTCATACAGAAAATGACATCTGTAAACATGTTAAATACTAATGTATATGTACAATGTTTACCAGACTATTTGTCACTGAGGGGAAGGGAGTGGGAAGGGAGGATGGAAGGAAATTTTGTAACATAAATATGCATATGCTTGTGGATGAATGTTGAAAAACTTTCATAACATGTAATTGGAAAAATAAAATAAAAGATCAGTGGGGGGAAGAATACATGAATTCACAACATGAAATGATACAGCTTTTTTGAAGATTGTTGAAATGCAACAGTAGTAAATATTCCAACAAAATTATTAATACTCTTGACTTTTTGAGTAAAGGTGTCAGGGAGAATATCAATCTAAGAAAATTAAATTCTACAAATAATAATTGCAAAAAGAACAATCCTTCTGGGTATGCAATATTGAAAAAATCTTGAGAGTTATCAATAAATGCACTGGGCTAAACACCAAGAATACAAAGAGACAGAATTATAACTTGGTCTTTTTAGTCAATAAGTAATAGCATTATTTTTGAGTGCAAAGCACAACAATATTTGAACAAAACCCAGCCCACCATTATGATTTATTATTTTCAATTCTTTTACCTTTTGGCCTCTAATTTCTTAATGATTTTGGATTATTCTTTGTCATTGAAAGAAATTCAACTTTCTAATAATGTCTTGCTTTGGACCATCTCTTACTATAACTCTTAATTCAGTTTTTGAAATTACAATGCAGTTTGCATTCCTCATCTATAAAATGAGGGGGCTGAATTAGATGATACCTGATATCTGTGTGTGCTCTGCATCTATTATTACTTTGCTTATTGGAAATAAAAGAGATGGCTTTCCAGGGAATCATTTATATTTGCAAGACTAGAGAAAGGAATAAGTAAAACTCACTATAAATATTTTAAGTGAATCCAACTGCATGTCTAACATAGGTCCTATCATCATCTGAAGATTATCATGTCAAAACCTATTTGAGCCTCATCTTTTAATGATGTGGCAGCTAAGTGTTGCTCTAGCTATATAATTCTGGCATTTGACCACTTGTCTGCCACAGTTTCCTAATCTGCAAAGTGGGAATAATAATAGCTTCAGTATTGTTGTAAATACAAAATGAATTGTTTATAAATTACTTTACAAACTTTTAAAGATCTTTATGAATACCATTTATTATTATTGTTCTTATTATTATTAGTTATTATTCCCAGTTTGCCATTGCTAATAATTCTTCCTGATATCTCTAATTTTATTAATGGTAATACTATCCTTTAACTGATAAAGGTTTAAAAACTCTCACGAGCTTCCATTTACTCCTGTGCCCCTTTTACTACTGCAGTCAACCTGTCACCAATAAAATCCTGGTTGATACCACATCTGAAATGTTTTTTGCTTCCATTCCATTTTTCCATTATTTTTTCCTGTTTCCACCCTAGTTCAGATATTCATTACCTCTTTCCTAGATTACTGTAATGCCACTGAAATGATATTTGTCTCTACTTTCTCCTCTGCCCCAAACTATATTAAACACTGCTGGCAGATCCATTTTCCTTTAGCCCAGCTCTGATTATTGTAGCACTTCCCTGTCACAAAAGATTCAGAATTTATCTGAATAAAAATCGTTTTCCTTAACCTACTGTTCAAGGTCCCCCCTCAGTCAGGGGTCATTGTAATTTTGTCTTTGCTCCAAACACAGCCAGTACATTCTTACCCTTGTAACACTATGGAATTCCCTGATTTCTATTTCTAGACCCTAAGAAGTCTGGGGTAGGGTGGAATATCCATCATATGTTTGTTCCAAAAAGGAGACATCAATCAAAAAGTATATTTGTTCAAAGTACCTCAGGAATGCACACTTGGATCCAAGTGATCCCATGGGATCCACAGCTATGATTTGATCCATAATTTAATCCAGGCTAAAATTGATCTAGAGCAAAGGTGTCAAATCACAATTCCCAAAACCCCTGAGTGCCTTCAGAACCAGATTAAAGTATAACTGAGAAATGTTAACAAAATCAATATAAATATAATAAAATGGATAATGTTAATTTGTGGTTTTCTATGTCAATGTGGAGCCTACTGGGATATAGTTCTATTTAATTATGACACCATTGATCAAGAGGACTTCATGGAGACTCTCAGTCTCCAGGGCATCAAAGTATATTTCTTGAGGCAGCTCCTCACAAGGTTCAGAGTCTAACCAGTAGGTCAAAGAGATGAATAAGAAGATAGCTGAAAGAATAGTGTTAATTGGCACTACTGTCAAGTCCAGTGGTTTGCCATGGTTCCTTAAGCCACCAGTCCTTCAGGAAGTTTCCTTGGCATTTAAGAAGGGTGAGTATAATTAGAGTTCTATTCCTTCTTTGACTTGTAATTCCAATATAAGATAATCTTTTCCCTGTATGTCTTGACATGCAGAGTATAGTGTCTGATAGACTATGCAAATAGTGAATTATCTTTCAGTATCTGCTTAAATGCACCAACCAAGACCACATGCTGGCTGTTTTTAAATGATTTTTTTTTAGGTGTTTTTTTTTTTTTGCAAGGCAATGGGGTTAAGTGGCTTGTCAAAGACCACACAGCTAGGTAATTATTAAGTGTCTGAGGCTGGATTTGAACTCAGGTGCTCCTGACTCCAGTGCCAGTGCTCTATCCACTGAGCCACCTTAGCCGCCCCTGTTTAAATGCTTTTTTACTGATTAATTGATTTTTTTTCTTATTAGTTGAGAGATTCAGTGACCTAAACCTAAAAGACCTGGGCATCTCAAATTACAAATTGTCCCTGTTATTTCAAGGACATTGCTTTGTCTTCACTTTCCTTGTATGGATAAAGTGGGACTCTATTTAAGTGAATATGATACAGCTATTGATTTTACTTAATACTTAAAGATATGATTCCTTGGACCTAGTAACTCCCATTCTCCCTATTCTCTAATCCCAAACAAATTTTATATTGTAGAAGAGAACATGTTAAAGAATTAAATAGGCTGAATCTAAGTAATTACACGGTTTATAAATAGATGCATTAGTTTTGTCAACTTGTTGTAGGTAACTTTTTTTTTAGTTTTTTTTACAAGGCAATGGGGTTAAGTGACTTGCCCAAAGCCACACAGCTAGGTAATTGTTAAGTGTCTGAGGCTGTATTTGAACTCAGGTCTCCTGACTCCAGGGCCGGTGCTCTATCCACTGTGCCACCTAGCTGCCCCTGTAGGTAACTTTTAATTAAGGTATTTAAGTGGAATTTATTTGACACTTCTCAGGAATGTTGTAGATTAGATTAATCTTATCTCAACCAAGGAATTGGGCTAAAAGATTTTGTGGATGGAATTATAAAGCCTTAGTACAGGAAAGGACCTCAGAATTCACCTAATCCAAAAACTATATCCAAGAACAAAAGTCTCCTCTACAATATTGATGGTTCTTTTTTGTTTTCCATTATTCTGAACTTGACAAATACCAATAAGCAGGCACATTTACATGTACAAAGAAGAGCATGGAAAGAGAATTTCTGTAAAACCAATGTAAGTCATTAAGTATTAACCACCTACATTCTAGGCATTGTCCTAAATTCTGGAGAGGCAAAGAAAGGCAAAAACTACCCCTCCTCTAATGGTGATCACATTCTAATAGAAGAAGGCAATATGTACATAACTATATAGAAATAAGATGATAAACCAGACATGATATTAGAAGGAAGTACTAACATTTAGGAGAACTGAGGAAGGCTTCTTGAATAAGATATTTAAAAGAATTAAAAGATTTAAAAGAAGCCAAAGGGCAGAGATGCAAAGAGAACAGCTGGTGAAAATGTTCAGTCAGGAGATGGCATGTCCTGTCTAAAGAATAGAAGCTGACTAAAAGGATCACTTGTTGGTAAAATATTTCAGTTCCTTCTTCCTGAAGGCTTTGGCTTCCATGACACTGTTCTTCCCTGGTTTTTCTCCAGTGTATCTCCTTGGTTTCTTTTATTGGATAATTATCCATGTCCTGTCCCTCAATCATAGCTGTCCTCCAGTGTTCTGTCTCATACCTTTTTTCCGTTCTCTACTCTCTCCTCTTCTTTTTCTCTTCCTTCCCTTCTCCTTTTCATTCTCATTTTCCTCCCCTCCTCCTCCCTTTCCCTCTCTCCATCTTTTTTTCCCTTTCTCCCTTCTTGCTATTCACAAAGGACACCTCAAGATTCCCATCAAATACAGAGGGGAAAGGAAGAAGTTGAAAGATGTGACCTTCTAGGAGACAAAGCAATTGGTGCCATAGTGGAAAGGAAGAATTGGAGTCAGAAGACTAGAATTCAGATATTTGCTAATTTTTTGACCCAGAGCAAATTACTTTACCTTGGTTTGCTTTGCTTTCCTCAACTGTAAAAGTTGAATAATAATAGCATCTCTCTCTCTCTCTGCCATGGTCATTGTGAGGCTCAATAAGGTGATGTTTTTCTCCTTCTACATCCTCCTTTTTGTCTTTTTCTTTCTCCATTTTTTCTTCAATAGTGACTATATTGAATATTCTTGAACTGAACTGGAAAGGCAGTATTAGATTGAAGAAAATTCTTATGAGACTGGATGGGGGAGTCTTAAGAGAACTGGACAAAGCTAAGTTTTTCAGACTTTCATAGTAGTGGAGGTAGTTTCATTCTTTGTCTTTGTATCTACAGTCCCTGGCATATAGTAGGTGCTTAATAGATGTTTGTTGATGGATAATTGTGATGTCTTAGCTCAGACTTCTGCAAATTATAGATTCATGATAGCTTCAACTAGGACCCTAGGCAGCTAATTTTATATTGAACTTATTGTTCTTTTTTAAGTCTCTCTCCTCCTACCTCTTCTTTCCTGGCCCCCAGTACCTAGTACACTAATAGTGACTTTTGACTTTTTAGAGTCCCAGTCTACCCTGGGTCTGTTCTCTTTCAAGTGCCCCTTGGAGTGATGTAAAATTTCTAGAAATTTTTAAATCATAAAAAAATATCTCTGGGGTGGCTAGGTGGCGTAGTGGATAAAGCACCGGCCTTGGAATCAGGAGTACCTGGGTTCAAATCCTGTCTCAGACACTTAATAATTACCTAGCTGTGTGGCCTTAGGCAAGCCACTTAACCCCGTTTACCTTGCAAAAAACTAAAAAAAAATTATCTCTTTGAAATCGGATTATTAAAAAAGTAATATGGTGTTGTGGCATACTTCACCTTGGGGCCCACAGCGATGACCTCTCTCCTGGAGGGGAGCTGAGAATAAGGAGTCAAGCCACCACTGCCTTATGCCTCCAACTCAATTTTATTACTGCTTAGCTTCTACCTATATACTGTTAGGTCTTCCAGGGTAGAACAAAGAATAATTGAAGGAATGGTGAAGTGGTGTGTACGTGCAGCGTCTTGTGTTACAGGATAAGGGGGTACATTAGGGAGGAGGTGTCTTGTGCCCTTGGTCTGTGGAGCGGAATATCCAGCTCCTAAGGACTCCAGCGCACCTTATCTCTCAGGGCAGCGTGCCAGCTCCTGAGACTGTCCAGGTGGCGGTTTACTTGGAAATGATTTGTGTTATGGTTGTTAGAATAGCTTGTGTTCCCACAGTATGGCAATAATGTTATGAATGGAAATTAAAATGTGATATAAATTATGTATAATTTAGTACAGTGCAAATCCCACATCATGTTGATGGCTTACAAAAATAAAATTTATTTTTTATATCTTGGTTTTATCATAAAGTGATCATTTATTATATAAAATTTGATGTATGAATTAAATTTATTTTAGGCTTTTTAAAAAGCTTTTATTACAAATCAACAATAAGTTATTGGACTTTTTTTAAACTACTAATTTTAGTTTTTCTCACCATTTAAAAAGTCAAAAAACTTGAGAATGCCTGAAAGCATCCACTTTTGAATAAAACAAAGTTATGTTTTCACCACTTTTTTTCCCCAGAGGTATCAGGCAAGACTTGGATCTATGGGGTTTTTTTAGTTTGTTTTTTAGTGTAAAGGTCTCTTCCCATGAAAAATTCCTCCATCAAAACACATCTTCATGCATATTATTCATGTACAAAAATATAAACCCAAATAATCCTGACCCTCAAAACCCTTGCATTCTACTGGTGACACAGCATATATGTTGATAAATAAAGACCAAGTAATTTGAAGAGAAAGCTTTTGGTTAGAGATGTTAAAGTGAAGTATTCCAAGAGACAAAGATAAGAAGGGAGATCATTCTAGGTTTTTAGAGCTTGACTTGGTTTGTGGGTATACACAGAGGCTAGACATTGAATGTTAAATATGGGTATCAATTAGTAGATCATTTTAGCTTGAAGATAGAATTATATTAGCTACATAACCAAACCTATGACTTGAAAAGATTATTTTGGCAGCAAAGTGGAGAATGAATTTGAAAGGGAATATTTTGAAACAGAGGATAGAGTATTATAATAGTCTAAGCAAAATGTGATAAAGGTCTGAACCAGGTTGGTGATCATGTGGATGAAGAGAAGGCCAAGGATTCCACGGAGGCAAAATTGACAAGATATGGCAATGGAGAAAGAAAAGCCAGGGATGACTCCAAGATTGCACTAATCACTAATGTATAATAGTGATGCCTCTGACAAATAGGGAAATGTTGAGTGGGTTTAAATGGTGAGATAATAATTTTATTTTTTACATATTGTGGAAAGTATTTTTGAGGATTTCAGTAATTATTGATCACACAGTTGGCATCTAATAGCAGTTGAAAATGTGCAACTAAAATTCAGGAGAGAGATTGGTACTGGATATATAGTTTGAGAAGTCATGAGCATAGAATTGATACCTTAAACTCACAAAAGCTGATGAGATCACCTAGAGAATATAGAGAAAGGGTTCAGGGGATTGGGGGAAGGCTTGAGATTATAATTTAAAGGTTAATCATGATTATGAGACAAGACATGAATGAAAAAAATCAGGAGAGAACAGTGTCATAGAAGCAAAAAGAGAAAACATTTGAGAAAGAGATGAAAAACAACAAAATCAAAAACTTCAGGAAATTCAAGTAGCATAAGACCTGACAAAAAGGTCATCAAATTTAGTTGTTGTGGGATCAATAGTAATTTTGGAGAGAATGTTTTATTTAAAAGAGTGAGTTGGAATTCAGATTGGAAGAAATTGAAATATCTACAGGAATAAGGAACTAGAGGCAGCATACTGTTACTGGAAATTTGGCTGTATAAAGATAACTTTTATGAAAATAACTTGGGACAGCAATGTGAAGTGAAAGGATTTTTTTCTTTGTATGTTCATTTTAAAGGATAGGATGAGACAAGTTTATAGCCAGCCTCTTCCCAAGACTACTGAATGGTTATCTGAATTTAGACAAACATCTATCCTTTTCCAAGTTGAAAGTGGCATTAGAGCAGAAAAGTGGTCTCATTCTTAGACTGAATTATTTGGATATGAGACTAGAAGCAATTATTTAGTATAGTTTATTGAACTAGGGAATTACATGACTAAAATTTTTAAAGTTATTATTATATATATAGTTAATATTATAAAAAGTGTTATATTTAGGGTGGATTAAACTATCCTTTTATTAGAAAAGTACCATCAGTCTGGAGACAGGTAAAAGAAGATAGAAAATTGTTGCAAAAAGTACAGATAGAAACAAAGTAAGACCTTAAAAACTAGAAATTTGATCCTAATAGTAAATATATAATATATATGTGAATATAAACATAAATAGGAAACATATATATGTATATATATATATATATAAAATTATATATATATATATATATATATATATAATTTCTCCAATGATCTCCCGGAGAAGTGATCAAAGTATGAAAAGTGAAATAAAGGATAAAGATTGAAAGGAAGAAATCTTGCTGGAGAAGAAAACTATGTGGTGACAATCAGTTACTACTCATGGAGAAGTGAGAAAAATTGAACTTTTAAACTGGAGTATTTAGGAGAAAGTAAGAAAAAGTAAATTATCAAATGTGATGGAAAAAGAAGATTTAGGAACCCTGTCCTATTGTTAAATTTGGTGTTGTGGCATTTGCTAACATCCACTGTCCTCAGAGAAAAAGATGCTAGAGGGAGAAAATGAAAAGTGAAGAAAAGGTTTAGAATCAGAATAGATGTGATTGATCATGTCATATAAAAGAAAAGAATAGCAGAAGTATCTCTAGACTAGACAGTGACAGAATAAATGAAGGGAATATGAAGAACAAATTAACACAATCCTGAAAATATTGGGTGCTATCAGAGGGTTTTTTTTTAAGTTTTATAAGGAGATAATGGTCTCTTGAAGACTTTGAGACCTGTTTGTGGACTAAATCTGTGAGTAAACTAATCTAAAGAAATAAAAGTTTTTTCATTATAAAGAAGATCAATGGCATAGACCAATATCTCAGACTCTATACCAAGATAAGGATGAAATGGATACAGGATTTAGACATAAAAGGTAATTTGATAAGCTAATTAAGAGAACAAGGACTAGTTTACCTGTCAGATCTATGGAAGGGAGAGCAGTTTATATAAGCAAAGAAAAGATAGAGAACATTATAAAAAACAAACTGGATAATTTTGATTACATTAAATTAAAAAGTTTTTGCACAAACAAAACCACTGCAATGAAGATTAAAAGAAATGTAGTAAACTGGGAAATAATTTTTACAGCTAGTGTTTCTGACAAAGGACTCATTTCTAAAATAGAGAACTGAATCAAATAAACAACTCATTCCTCAATTGGTAAATTTCCATATTAAAGGTTATGGAAAGGCAGTTCTCAAAGAAATCAAAGCTATCTATAGTCATTGAAAAATTACTCGAAATCATTATTGATTAGAGAAATGCAAATTAAAACATCTCTGAGGTACCACTGCATACCTCTCAGATTGGCTAATATGACTAGAAAGGAAAATGATCAATGTTGGAGGAAATACTGGAAAACTAGGACACCTATGCATTGTTGGTGGAGTTGTGAACTGATCCAGCCTTTCTAGAGAGCAATTTGGGATCATGCCCAAAGGGCAATAAAAATGTGCATACCCTTTGATGTAGCAATATCACTACTTGGCTGTATCCTAAAGAGTCATGAAGAGTTTATTAAAATCCCACATGTACAAAAATATGCATAGCAGCTCTTTTAGTAGTGGCAAAGAATTAGAAATTGAGGGAATACCCATCAATTGGGGAATGGCTGAAGAAATTGTGGTATATGTATGTGATGAAATACTATTGTTCTTAAGAAATCATGGGGGGCAGGGCTAGGTGGTGCAATGGATAGAGCACTGACCCTGGAGTCAGGAGGACCTAAATTCAATCTGACCTCAGAAACTTAATCCTTACCTATCTGTGTGACCTTGGACAAGTTACTTGTCTTGCAAAAAAGAAAAAAGAAAGAAAAAAGAAAAGAAATCATGAAGGATAGGAATTCAGAAAGCCTGGAAAGACTTGCATGAATTGATGCTGAGTGAAATGAACAGAACCTGAAGAACATTATATACATTAATGACATAGGATGATGCTCGACCATGATGGACTTGTACAGCAATACAAATAATCAAAGACAATTTTAAAAGAGAAGGAACTGGGGAGTTTAAATGAAGATCAAAGCTTAATATCTTCAGTTTTAAAAGTTGTTTTATGTATTATGTCATTTTTTTCTCTTAATATTTTCTTCCATTTGGAACTGATTCTTCTCTCTCAACATGTTCAATATTGATCTATATTTAACATGGTTATAAACATAGAGCCTATATCAGATTGCTTTCTGTCAGGAGGAGGAGAAGGAGAAGGAGAAGGGAGTAAAATTGTAAAACTCAATTTGCAAAAAAAATGATTGCTACCATTGCATGTGGTTGAAAAAACAGATAAATAAAATACTATTTAAAAGAGCAATGGGGGCATCAGTTGGAGCATTTTTATTTAAATTAAATCTTGAAGGAAAACCAAATGATAAATCTATTGTTCTCTTTCTTACTTTCTTAAAGTATTGAAGCAACTTTGTATTTATTGTTGACTTAATCAGTGTTTTGTTTTGTCCTGTTTTCTATGTATGTGGATTTAGCTTCTTACATCCGTGTTTGACAACAGCATCAAGACTTTTGGAGTAATTGAGAGTGACCCTTTTGATTGGGAGAAGAGTGGAACTGATGGCTCCCTAACAACAACCACAACTTCCACAACTCCTCAGTTACACACTCGCTTAACACCAGCCGCAATTGGGTATGTCCTGATCAGTTCTTTCCCCAGTGTCACCTCCAAACCATTCAGGAGGAGTAGAAACACTCTATAGTTCATTCATACTCTTCAGGGACCTCAATGCCAAGAAAGAGGAAAAAGACTATGGATTTCCCCTGAATTCAGTAGACTGCCCTATAAAATGGGAGTTAAGGCATTATATAACTTGAGGATTCACAATCTCCTGACAAACATTCTTCCAAATGATAAATCACCTTTGCTGAGGCTGGGCTCACATCTTCTGGAGAACATACTCTAGAGAATATAATAAATAGTAATTTTATATTAATATATTATAATAAATGCTGAATATCAGAGTCACAAACATCACATGGGGCCTTTAAGAATAATTTTTCTGTTTTTTGATCAACTTATGGCATAAGTTAATCCTTGGTCTATGATGCTTTCCTTTTTTGTTGGGGTTTGTTTTTTGTTTGTTTTTTGTAAGACAATGAGGGGTAAAGTTGCTTGTACAAGATCACACAGCTTAGGTAATTATTACATGTCTGAAGTGGAATTTGAACTCAGGACCTCCTAACTCCAGGGCTTGGTGCTCTATTCACTGAGCCATCCCACTGCTCCTTTATGATTCTTTCCCTGCCTTCTTTTTCTTTCTGTTTTTCCCTCTTCTCTGCTACAATTCTGCCACACGAATCTTTTCATTTTTTACCTTTCTCATTTTTTTTATTCTCCTTAGTCATTTTATAACTTGTAAAATTCTTTTGGGAGGAAATGAACTTGACCCAAAAGTCTTGTTGTAGTATCAAGCTTTCAAAGCTTGTGGAATATCCTGTATAGATAGAAGTTCTCTCTTTACTTTGTGCAGGGCACAGTTAGCGCTATACATGTCAGTTTTAGTAGTTGCATTTCACCTCATGCTCATTTTTTAATATGAGTTTGAGACTGGAAATCTTCAGAGATTACTGAGATCATGGGAATTCATGTAGAATCACAAAACAGAACATAGAAACTCTTTGCCCAATTCCTTCCATTTTACAGACAAGGAACTTAGGTCCAAAGACGTTAAGAAATTTGTCCAAGGACATACATCTAGTTAGTTATGATGTAGGGTTAGAACTCAGACTTCCTGATCCTTATTCTAGTGCTCTTAGCCCTATTACTTTCTGATCAGTGTCAGTAATGTGCATGGCTCATTTTGGATCAATGTATACCATGGAAACAATGTATAGACTGACAAATTGCCTTCTGTGGGGGTGGGGGAGGGAAGTAAGATTAGGGGGAAAATTGTAAAACAAAAAATAAAATCTTTAATAAGAAAAAAATTTGGTTTATGTAAAAAAAATAATGTGCATGGCTAATGATTTCACATACAGATTTCTTATTCTGATCTTTTATTTTTTTTTTACTATACGGGAATGTTTTTTGCTGATGTTCTTTTTATTTTACTTTTTAAATAATTATTATTTATTTTTAACATTCTTTTCTTTTTAAATATTGAATTCCAGATTCTCTCCCTCCCTCCCATTCCTCCCCCTGATAAGGAAAATTATGTCAAGCATATATGTGAAATCATGTAAAACTTATTTCTATATTCGCCACATCACCAAAAAAAAACCCAAGAGAATTATATTTCAATTTGTACTTAGAATTTTTCAGTTCTCTCTCTGGAGGTAGATAATATTTTTCATCACGAATCCTTTGGGATTCTCTTGTATCACTGTTTGATCAGAGTAGCCAAGAGTTTGACTATTGATCTTCATTACAGCATTGCTATTACTCTGCACAATGATCTTCTGGTTCTTCTCACTTCACTTTGCATCAGTTCATATAAGTTTTGCCATGGTTTTTTTTTCTTAAAGCACTCCATTCATCATTTCTTAGAGCACAATATAACTCCATCCTAGTCATATGTCACACCTTTAATCAGCCACTTACCCTCAATTTCTAATTCTTTGTCACCACAAAAAGAGCTGCTATGAATATTTTTGTACATATAGATTCTTTTCCTTTTCTTTTGCTGTCTCTGGGGTACATATACCTAGTAGTGATATTGCTAGGTCAAAGGGTATACATGGTTTTAACCCTTTGAGCATAGATCCAGATTGCGCTCCACAATGGTGAGACCAGTACACAATTCCACCAGCAGTTTATTAATGTTACCTGTTTTTTAGCATTTGTCCTTTGTCCTTGACTCAGGACCTCTAGAATTTAGCTATTATATTCCAGGGAGTTCTCAGGTGATCAGTGGATTCTTTTAGTTTCTGTTTTCCCCACTGATTCTAGGATTCAGGACAGTTTTCCTTGATAATTGCTGGAAAGGTAATGTCTTAGCTCTTTTCTTTGATATGGTTTTTAGGTAATCCAGTGATTCTTAATGTTTCTCTCATTGATCTATTTTCTTTATCTAGGTCAATTGTTTTTCCATTTCCAGAAAATGTTTTTCACATTTTCTTCTATTTTTTTTTCATTCTTTTGATTTTGTCTTATTGTCTCTTAAGTCTTATGAGGTCATTATCTTCCATTTGCCCAATTCTAATTTTTAAAGAAATATTTTCTTCAGTGAATTTTTGAAGCTCCTTTTCCATTTGGTCTGTTCTACTTGGTTT
The DNA here is from genome assembly GCF_037893015.1 of Macrotis lagotis. Classification (NCBI taxonomy): domain Eukaryota; kingdom Metazoa; phylum Chordata; class Mammalia; order Peramelemorphia; family Peramelidae; genus Macrotis; species Macrotis lagotis. The sequence goes on along the minus strand of NC_133661.1, from coordinate 203,589,767 downwards.
TTTTATTTTTTTAGTTTTTGCAAAGCAAATGGGGTTAAGTGGCTTGCCCAAGGCCACACAGCTAGGTAATTATTAAGTGTCTGAGACCAGATTTGAACCCAGGTACTCCTGACTCCAAGGCTGGTGCTTTATCCACTACACCACCTAGCCGCCCCTGTTCTGCTTTTTAAGGTGATAGTTTCTTCAGTGTTCTTTGTGCCTCTTTTCTCAAACTGTTATTACTGTTTTCATAATTTTCTTGCATCACTCTCATTTCTTTTCACAATTTTTTCTCTTCTATTCTGGTTGGCATTGAAATTCTTGCTGGCAGTTTCAAACTATTTTTCTTTGAGGCTTAACTTGTAGCTATTTTCTTCTAAGGGTGTGGGGGCTTGGTTTTCTCTGCCACTGTCATACTTTGTCATGACAAAGTATTCTTTTGTTATTATTCTTTTTGTTGTTCATTTTTCCCAAATTATTTTTCACTTTAAACATTATATTAAAAATGGGCTCCCCCCGCCCCCCCAGGGAGGCACTGTCCTAAGTTTCAGACTTTTTGTGCTGCTGTTTTGAGAATTAGTGATCTGCAGGTTTTCAATGCTTCTAAGGTGGTGTAATCTGGGCAGAGGTGTGGTCACTGCTCTCCTGGTTCATGCTCTGGTCTTTGGAGGAGGGGGAGCAGTACCTGACACTGTGCAACCACAAGAACTAATGATTCTCTTGCTCCTGCTCCCTTGTGACCAATCACAAGTGCTCCTCTCTTCCCTAGAACTTCAACCCAGAACTATGCATGGGCAGTAGAGTTGTCAGTAAGTGCCCAGTGCACAGTGCCAGCAAAAGATCCTCTAATTTTATTCTTATCAGTTGTTCGAACTCCCATCACTGGACTAAAAACTCCCAAAGCTATTTCTGTTGCTGCTGTCATGGTCACCTCCAAGGTCCTCCATAGGTGTCCTACCATAATCCAGTCCTATATCCACCCTGCTGTTACAGTCTTGTTCTGTGGATCTCCTAGACTGGAAAAAGTTTTCTTTTTGTCGTTTTGTTGACTATGCCACTCCAAAATTTTACTAAACACATTATTTTAAAGTTTTATGGAAGGGAATATTGGGAGAGTTTATCTAGGCCCCAGCCTATTTACTTCATATTGGCTCTGTCTCCCATTGAGGTGAGGTTCATTTAAAAAAAAAGAAAGAAAAGAAAATTGGGAGAAGAAATAGAAGTGTATAAGACTACAGCAATTTAAGTGATAAAGATTAAAGACTCTCAGTAAAAAATTCTGTCAATATTCAGGTAGTAGTAATAATATATTGAGAAGCTATAAAATGATAAATTAAAAAATAAGACATCAGTCTTCTTCCTGAGGAAATACACATATATACATACGTGTGTGTGTGTGTGTGTGTGTGTGTGTGTGTGTGTGTAAAAAGAATAAGTGTTTGAGAGAGAAAACATTGGAAGAAAGTACCTTAAAATAGAGTACAATCTTTGTACTTTATTTCCCGTGGTTTAGCTCTATAATTTTTCCTTTTTCACATTCTACCTTATATTACACCTATTTATATACATATAATAACCTTCTTGTTAGATTATAAGCTTCTTGAGAACAAAAAGTGGAATTATTGTCTTTCTATTTCTGTCTTTTTTTTTTTTTGGAGGCAATTGGTGTTAAATGACTTGTCTAGGTTTCACATAACTACTTACTGTCTGAGACCAAAGTTGAACTCAGGTCCTCTTGATTCCAGAACTGGCTCTATCCATTGCACCACCTAGCCACCCCAAATGTATTGCTTTTCACTTTGTACTTAGCACAATAACCTGCATGGAGTAAACTGTAGCGAGAATATCACTGAATTTGAGTTCTTAATCCTGGCTCTGCTACTTATTACTTCTTTAACTTTGTCCAAGTTAATCAGTCTCTCCATGCCTGAGTTTTCTCATATATAACATGAGGGTGGCTGGACAAAATGAGCTTTAAGATTACCTTCAGAACTAATTCCTGTAATATGGAGACCATAAAATTATAACATTTAGATCTAGAAAGGGCTTAGAGCCCAATTCCTTAAACTTATAAATGAGAACAGTACAGGTGCTCAGAGAGGTTACTTTTCTCATAATAAGTAGTAGAGGCATAGTTCCAGTTGTTTTCTCACCTAGGACTTCAGTTCATTGCCCTTACCTCCAAATTCTATTTTTTACCTCCTTCCCACCCAGATATAGATCCAAAACCAGCCACATATGCATGTGCTTATGCCATATGTTCTTTTTCACATTACTTCTGGTCGCCTATTTCTTGGACACAACTGGAAGCTTATTTCCATTCATTCCTTGAATTCAGATTTAGATAGTACTGTGAACAGAGTTGCTATATTGTGATTTGAGTTAAAGATGATGCTGAATCATTAAGATGGGTTAAAGTAAGATTTGAGATGAAACCTTCACTTTTAAGTAAGAAGGCTATAGGCAGGGAGTGTGAATGGGTTTCTGGAGGAGCAAGATGGAGGGAGGAGTTCTAGTGTGACATCATCATTTCAGAGGTAGGAAGGGAATGAAGATGGTGGTTGGAGGGAAAGAAAGGATGAGGACTGTAGAGATTCCTTATATGTGAAAAGAATAGAAGTTAGGATACTGTGGGGGAGCCAGAGTTTAATGGAATCAATATGCTAGTGTAGAAGTTTGAGGATATTTACTGAAGAAACATTGTAACCACAGAGGAATCAGAGAATTTAAAATGATAGGACTCCATTTTTTCAGGTTTCAGAGATGCTTATAATAATCTTTTTCAAATCTCTGAGAGAACTACAGATCATAGGAATGCCACTTTAACTACTAATGGCTTTTCTTTTTTATTTTATTTTTCCCTAGTTACATGTAAAAACAAGTTTTAACATTCATTTTTTAAAATTTTTGAGATCTGAATTTTCTTCCTTCTTCCCACCCCTTCCTCATTAAGAAAGCAAGTAGTTTGATAAAGGTTTATAAAGGTGTAGTCATGCAAAACATTTCCATAATAGTCATATTGTGAAAGAAAATAGCATAGCCTGGCTTTCTAAAAACTCTTTATTTTTTTTTCATAGCCCAAGTATGTGTGAATTTTAAAATCTAGGAATCAAATATAGAAGGATAGACTCATAGTATTTTTATCTCTCTGCTGATTTAAAATCTTGCCTCTTTCTTTTGTCCCATATAGGATTGCAAATGCCACCCCTATTCCAGGAGACTTACTTCGAGAAAATACAGATGAGGTATTTCCAGATGAACAGCTCAGTGATGGGGAGAATGGAATCCCTGTTGCTGTATCTCCAGATAAACTTCCTGGATCTGTGGGACACCCTCGTCCTCAGGAGAAGGATGTTTGGGAGGAAATGGATGTCAACAGGAACAAGATAAAACTGGGGGTCTGTAAGGTGTGTACCTCTTAAACATGTTCCTTCCTGTTCTCTTAATTGCATTTATCTTATTGTTTTAAATTAGTAGTGTTTGGCTTCATTAACAATAAGAAGAAGCAGCATTCAGAATACATGGCAATTCATGAACATTTTAATATTAACTAATCTGCACTTCTGTAGCACATTTTATACAGGCTTTTTGAGTTTGCAAACATCAAACATTTTTATTTTGGCTATGTGAGGAAGGCAAGGTTATTTATTTTTAACAGACAAAAAGATGTCAATAAAAAAAGTGAACCTTTTGAAAACATCATGTGCAAATCCCAATCTTTTTCCTACTGCCATACTGAGAGAACTGTGAAATATACTGGCCATTGGCCTCTCTCAAGTAAGGCTTGGTCTTGATCATGTCAACTCCATTGGAATAGATGTGGGTAAGCAGTTAATGTTCACCAATCAATGAATCTGAAACTAGGGAAAATGGACCATACTAAGCTATCTAACATCTCTGAAATGTCCACTTTATGTTGCTGAAAAGAGCAGTTTTTACTCCTTCTTGACTACTCCTGACTTAATTATCTAGTCGTGAACAATTCTCAATTGTTCTCAATGGTAAAGTTTAAATATATAAACTTGGTCAGTAGAAGAGAGAAGTTCATTTATAACAGGTATAGATTTAGGGGTTAGTTGATTTTTAAATGTGTTCACATTCAGTAACTTAGGAATTAAAAGTTTTCCTTTTTTAATCCTTAAAAATTGATTCAAAGTTCAGGACTTTTGTGAGTTTTGTTACTGATCAGAAATGAGTCCTTTTTCTAAGTTGTTCATTCTGTACATTTAATTTATTTATTTTCACATTACTACAATATTCTTTCTATAAAAGTAACCACATAAAGATTGAGAAACCTCAAGTAAAACAAAGTGAGAGGAAAAAAAGTGTACTTCATTTTGTGTTCAGATACCATCAGCTCCATCTCTGGGATGGATCAAATTCTTTTTATCATAATTTGCTTTAATATTTTTTCCCCACAGTTTCTATTGTTAGCTGTATTTCTTTTCATCCTATTCCTCCCTACCTCCATTTATTCTGTTCGTTCATTCTCTCTTTCTCTCTCTCTCTCTCTCTCTCTCTCTCTCTCTCTCTCTCTCTCTCTCTCTCTCTCTCTCCTTTCATCCTGACCCTCCTTAATCTTCCCTCTCTTCTATCCCCTACTCCCCCTTTCCCTGCCCTGTCCCATTTCTCCCATCCCTTATCCCTTTCCTTTTCTTTTTCCACTAGGGTAAGATAGACTGCTCTGCCCTATTGAATGTGTGTGTTATTTCCTCTCTAAGTCACTTCCAAAGAGAATGAAGGCTCACTCATTCCCTCTCACCTTCCCCTCTTACACTCCATCGCAAGCGTTTTCTTGCCTCTTTTATATAAACTATCTTAGCCCATTCTACCTCTCCTTTTCCTTTCTCCTAGTACATTCCTTTCTCACCCATTGATTCCATCTTTATAATGCATTGTACCTTCATATTCAGTTCCCCTCTATGCCTTGTCTATGGATGCTCCTCACTACTCAAATAAATGAGAAGGTTCATATGAGTTATCATCTTCCTATGCAGGAATATATGCAGTTCAATATCAATAAAGCCCTCATAATTTGCCCTTCCCGTCTACCACAGGTCTGGGTGGGTGCTGGGTCTCTGGGGTGAGATGCAGGTTTGGGGCCTCCTGGCCCCAGGGCCAGTGCTCTGTCCACTGCGCCACTTGGCAGTTCCACAGCACACTTGGCAGTTCCACAGCACACTTTTGAAGAGGGACAGAGTGAAAGGAGAGAGAAAATATAATAGCTGGTAGTGGGCAGAAATGGATGGAGGTAATTATAATCAGCAGTATCAACTGTGGAAAAATATGGAAATAACTTCTCTGATGGGCTTATGATAAAGAATGTGATCCATTCCAGAGACAGAGATGATGGTATCAGAACACAGACTAAAGCATATTTTTTCCTCTTTCACATTATTTCTTGTGAGGTTTTTTTTTTTTATTTCTGTGGGGGGCAGTGGGGATTATGTTCACTCTTTCAACAAGACTATTTTAGTAATGTATAAATAAATAAAAAATAAAACAAAATCTAGGGTCTTTTCCTGGTTATGACTTTCAGGTGGCCCAGTAGTTGTTTTTTGTTTTTGTTTTTGTTTTTGTTAGGTTTTGCAAGGCAAATGGGGTTAAGTGGCTTGCCCAAGGCCACTCAGCTAGGTAATTATTAAGTGTCTGAGGCCAGATTTGAACTCAGGTACGCCTGACTCCAGGGCCACTGCGCCACCTAGCCGCCCCAGCCCAGTAGTTTTTAAATTATCTCTCCTGGATCTATTTTCTAAGTCACTAGTTTTTCCAATGAGCTATTTCATATTTTCTTCTAATTTTTCATTCTTTTGGTTTTGTTTAATTTTTTCTTTTGATTTCTCACAAAGTCATCAGCTTCCCTTAGATCAATTATACATTTGAAGGAGTTATTTTCTTCAGAGAGCTTTTTTATCTCCTTTTTCATCTGGCTAAATCTGCTTTCTGAGGTATCCTTCTCCTCATTGACCTTTTGGACTGCTTTTTCTATTTGATTTAACTAGTTTTTAAGATATTATTTTCTTCAATATTTTTTGTATCTCTTTCACCAGGCTGCTAACTTGGTTTTCATGATTTTCCTGCATTACTCTCTTCCCAATTTTTCCTTTAGCTCCACTTACTTGGTTTTCAAAATCTTTTTTTGAGTTCTTGCATAACCTGAAACCAATTCCTATTATTCTTGAAGGCTTTAGATTAAAAAGCTTTGATTTTGTGAACTCCTAAGTGTATATTTTGATCCTCCCATGGGACCAAATTAATTGTCTATGGTCAGATTTACTTTCTTCTGCTGTTCATACATTTCCCTGGCCTATGGTCTGATTTTAATGCACTTTCCCAAGCTTTTTTGTTTTTGTTTTTGGTTTTTTGCAATGAAGTATGGTTAAGTGACTTGCCCAAGGTCATCCCGCTAGGCAATTATTGTCTGAGGTCATATTGAACTCAGGACCTCCTGACTCTAGGGCTGGTGATTTATCCATTGTGACACCTAACGGCCCTTTTTTCCCAAGCTTTTGAGGGGTTTGGGATACTTCCTCCCAGGGATCTTAATTCCTTCAACGTCTTACAAGAGGCTCTTATTGCTCTCCTGGCCTATGCTCTTGTCTGTGGATGATCATAAGCATGGCTCTCTGCCCTGGAGCTGTGCGGAGGGTCCCTGCTTTTCTATGGCAGTATAGGGCCCCAGATTGCGACCTGGATAGGAGGATGGGCAAAGCAACATAGTCCTCTGCAGTCTCCCCCAACCCCCTTACTGTCTATGGGCTAAGGGCTCTGGATGACTTCACGAGTTACCAGAGCTAGATCTGTGCTGAGGCCTGCACTGGCCTAGACTCTGTGCTCACTCTGGTGCAACAGTTTCCTGGGGACCTTCCAAGGGTATCCTTGGCGATCCTTGGGCTGAGATGTCAGGAAGCTGCCAGACCCGAGCACCCTGCAGGCTGTTCCTGGAAGGCTAGAGCTGGTTTGTTCTGGTACAGCATGACCTGGGCCACTGTGGCCCCTTCCAACCCTATAGAATAGACCCTTCCCATGGATCTTCCAAGTTTTGTTAGGCAGGAAAATTATTTCACTCAGTCTTTTTGTGGATTACACCACTCTAGAATTTGATTAGAGTCATAATTTTAAGACATTTGGAGTGGTCTGGGGGGAGCTTCTGAGAATTCTTGCCTCCATTTCACCATCTTGGCTCCTCCCACAAAATGAATCTTAAGTATATTATTTATAATTCCAGTTGTTTTGGAACTAGAAGATGATGAGTATAATTCAACTGGAGTACATGCTTATTGTTGAGATCTTGTTAGGAATGTTACCCATTTTATTAGCTGTCCATTTTTCAAGGCATCTGTCAGCTAATTTAGAGATTGAAGGAACACATCTTTGCATTAAGATTACAATCATGAAAAAAAATTACAATCATGTGGATTTATTTTATTTAAAGTTAAGTCTTAATTACCTAGGGGACATGTTATCATATTTACTCTTTTGGGGTTTTTTGCAAGACAGTAGGGTTAAATGACTTGCCCAAGATCACACAGCTAGTATCAAGTGCCTGAGTCCAGATTTGAATTCAGATCCTCCTGACTTCAAGGTTATTGCTCTATCTTTTGAGCCACCTAGCTGCCTCACCTCCTTTACTCTTTTGCTGTGCCTGGAAAATTGTTTATGTTTAACCCCTCTAGTAGAGGTCACAGGATAAAGAAGAACATTGAGGGAGAGGAGATGACTCACTCCATCAATTTATTCCATTTTGGGATCTTCTAAAAGACTTTGGTTGAAAGGAAGTTGAAATTGATAGCTAAAATTATCTATGCTACTTTCTATATTAGCACAGATGATATGCCATGTCTTATGAAAAATCTTCCCTGTCCAACTCTGTCTTGCACAGTATCCTATCAGGCATCCCTTTGGACTAATGACCCAGCTATGAGATCATATATGGTCCTGTCATTGTAGATAGTACATGGTATCAATGTAGAGTTCTGGCAAGGACAGCACAAAGAAGACTGAACTTGGAGGTCTAGGACCTGAGCTTTAGTCTCCACTCAGATGCTCACTAGCTGCATGACTATGGCTAAGCCACTTTTCCTCTTGTTCTCAGTTTTTTTTATTTGTAAAAATAGGATAATACTAGAATTGTATACTTCACGGAGTTGTTAGGAGAAAAGTGCTTTATATATATGAATTATCATCCAAGGATTAGATTGTTCTCATTTCTAGAGAGTTATCAGCAAAATCTGTCAGTTTGCAACTCAGACCATAGAATATATTGACTGATTCTTTGGGAGTACTTAACTGTCTTTTGACCCAAACATCTCCAATGTTTCCTGACTTAAATGTTATTATTGACAGTTGACTCAGTCTTTGTCCATCATTTATTATCATAGTGATATTCGACTGTTTAAATTCATAATTGATAATAGTGTTTATCATAGTGCTCCAAATAGGTTCAAGGGACCCTAAACTTCTAGAATAGTAATTAGGCTAAATAAGCATAATAAATAGAAGAGATGATAACTAAATACATATAGAGAAGATCATAAGTTGTTACTCTCTAATACATTTAAAGGATTATTATTTATTTGAAATAATGTTATATATTTTTTACTCTTTCTTCCTATTCCTAAATCAGTACCCTAATAAAACTGAAACTAAATATACATTAAGATAATTAGTTTAGGATACTATTGGGTAGTGAATAAGTACATTGTGAACACAATCTTCCAGAACAACCTAAGCATCTCCTGAAACAAATTAGTCTTAATATGAGCTCATCTTGATATATTAGTTTCAGTAGAATCTGTTAAATATTGTACTTAAAATGATTTATATATTTCATATTTTATATAGGCTGCTACAGAAGAGGAGAATAGTCATGGTCCAGCAAATGGTATACTGAATGCACCAAGCCTTGGTTCACCAATTCGTGTCCGATCAGAGACGACCCAGCCAGAGAGAGATGTCCCTTTGGTTCGAAAGTTACGTTCCATCCACAGTTTTGAGTTGGAGAGGCGTCTGACCTTGGAGTCAAAGCCAGACACTGACAAGTTTCTGGAGACCTGGTATGAAATGTTCTCTGTTTTTTTAAAGAACCTTTTGTAAGGAGCTCTTATACATTTTATTTGTTTTCCAATTATATACAATAGTAATATGTACCCATCATTTTTTGCAAGGCTTTGAATTCTACAATTTCCCTCTCCCCTTCCCCCCCCCCAGAAGGCTGTCTGATAGTCTCTACCTTGTTTCCATGCCATACATTGATGTAAATTGAATGTGTTATAAGAGTAAACATAAGAATAAATATAACCCCACCCAAGAAGATGAGAAACCTCAAGAAGAGAGAGAGAAAAGAAAATTGTACTTCATTCTGTGTTCAGATTTCAATGGCTCTGTTTCTGGGGTGAGTTGCTTTCTTTATCATAAGTCCACCAGAAAAGTTGCTTCAATATTTTTCCCACAGTTGCTATTAATGGCTGTACCTCCACTCTATTCCTCCCCAGTCTCATCAATTCTGTTCTCTCTCTCGCTTCATCCTGGCCCTGTCCAAAAGTGTGTTGAATCTGAGTACCCTCTCCCTCGATTTTCCCTCTCTTCTATCACTTATTCCCCCCCCTTTCCTCCCCCATTCCCCCTTATCCCATCCCTTTCTTCTCATTTTTCTCTAGGGTAAGATAGATTTCCTCACACTATTAAGTGTGTGTGTTATTTCCTCTCTGAGCCATTTCTGATGAGAATGAAGGCTCGCTCATCCCCCCCTTGCCTCCCCCCTTTCCACTCCATTGAAAAAGCTTTTTCATTATTCTTAGGTGAAATTTCTTAGCTTCTTCTTCATCTCATTTCCCTTCTTCCTTTATCACCCTTTGACTTTATCACTTTCCTTTATCACCCATTGACTCCATCATTTTACTATATTATACTATTATATTCCTCTCCTTCCTAAGTCCTGTCTGTGCTGTAAAGAGCTCTTATAACTACTCTCCTGGTTTTGTTTTTTTTTTTTTGATGGGGAAAATGCACTATTTTGCAACAGTGGTTAGTGACAAAACTTTCAGCAACTACTTACGTAGCATGCTGGTTCTTAATGTGAATTTACAGAATTTCAGAGTTGGGAGGGACTTATGTGGCTATCTGGATCTACTGAACTAATTCCTTTACAATATTGCTAACAAATAGTTAAGTGGCCACTTCTTAGAGGCTTGTATTTGTGGGAAACTCACTGCCTCCTGATGGCAGTGGTCTGTTGTATTTTTAGAGAGACTATAATAATTTGAAAGTTATTCATTACATTCCTCCTAGATCTCCTTTTCTACAACTCATACCCATTTCTCTTAGTTTTGCTCTCTGAAAATAAATGGAGGAAGACTCTTCAATATGATGATATTTTTAATACTTGGAAGACAGCTATCCTATTTCCTTTCTCCCTCCCAAGAGAGGTCACTAGGCAATATATGATTAAGTATGAAATGACTGGTATAAGCAATGAGTTCACTGTAAGAAGTGACTGCTGTAGGCTGGAGCAAGGCTTCTCTTCTTTAAACTAAATAACCCGAATACCCATCAGTTCATATCCATATGGCATTCCTATGGCTTCTTGTCATTATGCTCACTTTCTGTAAATGCTTCAATTTTTCAATGCAGTTTCTAAAGTTTTGTGCCCATATTTGAACCAAAAAGCCTAGTTTTAAACTAAAAAGGGTAAAGTATCATAAAATTCCCTTATTCTGGATATTATATCTCTATTCCTGTAGTCTGTAATATTGTATTACATACTGATTTTTATTGGCTGTCATGTCACATCATAGTTAAAAAATTAAATTTGTGGTACAATAAAACACTCAGATTTTTTCATAAGAACTGTTTTCTAGCCATGCCCTATTCATTTTGTGCTTGTGCAATTGATTTTTGAACCTAAATATAGTACTGTACATTGCTCACTATTGAATTTCAGTTTAATAGATTTAGTCCATGATTTTAGCCTGAAATCAGTTTTGGTCCCAATGTGGTTGCTCAATGTACTAACAATCCTCCTCAGTTTTGAGTCATACGTAGATTTGATAAAAATGCCATCTTTGACTTCATTTAATTACTTTGACAGAACTAAGGATCAGGGCAGCTAGGTGGCGCAGTGAAAGCACCAGCCCTGGAGTCAGGAGTACCTGGGTTCAAATCTGGTCTCAGACACTTACTAATGACCTAGCTGTGTGGCCTTGGGCAAGCCACTTAACCCCGTTTGCCTTGCAAAAACCTTAAAAAAAAAAACAGAACTAAGGATAGATCAACAGAGCACTGCGCTAGACTCCTCTCTCCTAGCTGACTTTAAGTTATTAAAGACTATTTTTTAAAAATTTGTTCATTCTTCAAGTCCTGAATCCACTTAACTTAAACTAGAATTTATCCTGTACTTTTAGTTAGAAATCCAGTCTGCCCCTTTACCTTGACCTTTGGAGTGTTTGTTCATTTCCCTATGAATGTGTCATTTTGAGCAAAGCCATTTTCCACTGATGCTGTTTTCTCCATTTAAGGCAACATAGTATAGTAGAAAGGGTGGATTTCAAGTCAAAGATCCCATGGTTGAATTCTAACTACTATCTGCTGCTTTACTGTTTGCATGATCTTAAGTCATGAGCTTCAAGTTGTTTGCTAGGCCTCAGTTTACTCTTTGAAGTAGGAAGCTAGACTGCCTAATCTCTATGATACCTTTACTGTTCTAAATCTTTCCTCTTATAGGATCTCTTCATCTTTTTTTAAATTTATATTCTTATTTATTTACATATTATGAAATAGTCTTGTTGTAAGAGTAAACATAATCTCCCTCCACAAAAATAAAAACCTCACAAGAAATAAAATGAAAAAAAGAGGGGAAAAAAATGTGCTTCAGTCTGCGATCTAATACCATCAGCTCTGACTCTGGGGTAGATCTCATTCTTAATCATAAGTCCACCAGAGAAGTTATTTCCATATTTTCCCACAGTTACTGTTGCTAATTGTACTTCCCTCCATCCATTTCTCCCCACTACCAATTATTGTCTTTTCTCTCCTTTCACTATGTCCCTCTTCAAAAGTGTGCTGTGGGACAGCCGAGTGGCACAGTGGACAGAGCACTAGTGCTGGAGCTAAGAGGCCCCAAGCCTACATCCCACCCCAGAGACCCAGCACCTTCCTAGACCTGTGGTCCCAGACAGGCCAACCAACCCCATCACCTTGCAAAAAGTTAAAAAAAAAAAGAAAATGTATTATATCTGACTGTTCTCTCCCATGATCTACCTTCTCTTCTATCCCCTACCTCCCCCTCTCTTCCCCATCCCCTTTCTCTCCTTTTTCTTCTAGATTTCTTTGCCCTATTAAGCATATATGTTGTTTCCTTTCTTAGTCATTTCTGATGAGAATGAAGACTACTCAGTCCCCCTCACCTTCCCCCCCTTCCATACCATTGCAAAAGCTATTTCTTGACTCTTTTACATGAAATATCTTAGTCTACTCTACCTCTCCTTTCCTTTTTCCCAGTACAATTCCTTTACACCCATTGACTCCACCTGTAAAATATATTATACCTTCAAATTCAGCTCTCTGTGCCTCATCTATAAAGGCTCCTTTTAACTGCTTTAATAAATGAGAAGGTTCATATGAGTATTTCTTTATCATCTTCTGATGCAGGAATACATGCAGTTCTTCATAATTAAATCCCTCATAATTTACCCTTCTCATCCACCCTGTCTATGCTTCACCTGAGTTCTGTACTTGAAGATCAAACTTTCTGTTCAGCTCTGGCCATTTCAACAGGAACATTTGAAATTCCTCTATTTTATTGAAAGGCCATCTTTTCCCCTGGAAGACAATGTTCAGTTTTGCTGGGTAATTGATTCTTAGTTGTATTACAAGCTCTTTTGCTTCTGGAATATTATATTCCAAGCCCTACAAGCCTTCAATGTGGATATTGCCAAGTCCTGTGTGATTCTGACTGCAGCTTCATGATATCTGAATTGTTTTGTTCTGACTGCTTGTAATATTTTCTCTTTGACTTGGGAGTTATAGAACTTGGTTATAATATTCCTGGGGGTTATTTTTTAGGATCTCTTTTAAGGAGGAGATTGGTGGATTCTCTCAGTTTCTATTTTGCCTTCTGCTTCTAGGATAACAGGACAATTTTCTTGTAGAAGTGCTTTAAAAATGAAGATCATGACTTTCAGGTAGCCCAATAATTTTTAATTTGTTTCTTCTGGATCTGTTTTCCAGATCCATTGTTTTTTCAATAAGATATTTCATATTTTCTTCTGGTTTTTTATTCTTTTGATATTGTTTTATTGTGTCTTGATTCCTTGCAAAGTCATCAGCTTCCTTTAGCTCCATTTTACATTTGAAAGATTTGTTTTCTTCAGAGAGCTTTCTTATCTCCTTTTCCATCTGGCTAATTCTGTTTTTTAAAGTATTTTTCTCCTCATTAACTTTTTGAACTTTTTTTCCATTTGACCTAAACTAGTTTTTGGTATGTTATTTATAGCACCATTTTTTTTTTTTGGATCTCCTCAACTAAGCTGTTGACTTGGTTTCCATGGTTTTTCCTGCATCACCCTCATTTCTCTTCCCAATTTTTCCTCTGTTTCCCTTATTTGATTTTCAAAATCTCTTTTGAGCTCCGAAATAGCCTGAGACAAACTTTATCTCTTGGAGGATTTAGATGTAGAAGCTAGAACTTTCCCATCTTCTGATTGTGTGTTTTGGTCCTCCATGGGACCAAAGTAATTGCCTATGGTCAGGTTCCTTTTTTTCTGTTTACTCATTTCCCTAGCCTGTGCCTAGTTTTGGGGTGCTTCCCAAGCTTTTGAGTATTTTTGGACACCTCCCACAAGGACCTCAGTTCCTTCAAGGTCTTATGAGAAGTTCTAACTGCTCTCCTGCCTGTGCTCTCGTCTGTGCATGGCAGTGGGGGACCCCAGACTGCGACCAGGGTCTGAATATTGACAAACTACAAGAGTCCTGTCCCAGGGCCAGAGGAGAGCCCTCAACAGTCTCTGCCCATCCCTTACCTCCTGTGGGATAAGCACTCTGGGAGCAGCTGCCAGGCCCTCTGCAAGCCTGCTTCCGTTTCCTGGTATGTGAGCTGTGCTGAGGGCAACAGCTATGCTGCTGGCTGCAGCTGTGCTAAGGTTCACACTGGCTTCCACTCACACTAGCAGAGGTTTCCCCACTGTTCTTCCAAGTTGTGTTTGGTGTTCCCTGGGTTGCCAGGTCAGGAAAGCAGGATCTCTTCATCTTGATCACAAGGATAGCATGAAAAGCATGTCAAATGCCTCAATAGCTATGAAAACTATGTTTTATGCATTGCTATTAGTTGTCAGTCCAATTAGCCATGTCAAAAAAGGAAATGAGTATCATACCAATCAAACTACCCAAAAATTATTTTATAGAGCTAGGAAAAATAACAGTAAAATTTATCTGAAAGAACAAAAGATCAAGAATATCAAGGGGATTAATGATATACAAATAATTGGAAATTAATTTTTTTAAAAAGGAAATAAGATGAGGCTAATATATTGAAATAGCTAGATGGCTCATTGGAGAGTCAGAGGAAGATCTGACCTCAGATTTGAGATCAGACACTTACTATCTTTGTGACCTTGGGCAAGTCACTTAACTTGTTTGCCTTAGTATGTTGAAGAAGGAAATGCCAAACCACTCCATTATCTTTGCCAAGAAAACCCCAAGGACATGATGGTTCATGAAATCAATGAGTCAGACAATAACAGGCTGATACAGACCTATTTTTGCTGGGCTTATGCAGGTTCTTAGCAATCATCACTTCTTGTGAAATGCTCATAAACCATCCTTTTAGTTAGACTGTTTATCAAATTTGATATCTTGGGAGACAGACCTAGTACTAATATTGCTAGGTCAGAGTGTATGCACAATTTGTTTACCCTTTGGGCATAGTTCCAAATTACTCTCCAGAACAGTTGAACTACCATCTCACAATGCCACCCACAGGGTATTAGTGTCCCTATAAAAATTTCCACATCCCCTCCTGACTTTGTTATTTTCCTTTTCTATTGTCAATCTGAATTCAAGGGAAAAGAGCCAATGTAGCAAAATTGAGGTCTTTAATCAGGGCAAGTGAGCTGAAACTCAGGGTGCCACTCAGCAGGTGCTAGGCTACCTGAGGAGGGGGTATTAAGGTTGAGGGAAGGGCAGAGCTACAGCTGGAAGGGGTGGCCCTTGTAGAAGATATGGCCAGGCCTCAGGTAGGAGGGGAATTTCACAGTTTGACCACAAGCAAAATTCCACTGAGAAAAGCAAAGAAATCTCTGGAGGGTAGATTTTGGGACATTCACAGTTAGAGGCTGGGAGTGATGTCTGGGCAGCCTCAGGTAACTCATAGATCTGGGAATAAAGACTAGTCAGATTCAGTCACTGTCAGGTTAGCCAACCTGATAGGTGTAAAGTAGTTGTTTTTGGAGTTATTTTAATTTGTATTTCTCTTAATAGTATTTAGAGCATTTTTCATTTGATTATAGATAACTTTGATTTCTTCATTTGAAAAATATCTGTCCTTATCTTTTACCCATTTATCAATTGGGGAGTGACTTACATTCTTATAAATTTGATTCTATTCTATACATATTGAGGCTTTTATCAGAGAGACTTGCTGTAAAAATGTTTTCCTCAATTTCCTGCTTCCCTCCTAATCTTAGCTGAATTTTGTTTGTGCAAAATCTATTTAATTTTGATGTAAACAAAATTATCCATTTTACATTCCATAATGCTCTTTATCTCATTTGATCATAAATTCTTCATTGATCCATAAATCTTATAGCTAAACTATTCCATGATCCCCTAATTTACTTATATCACTATGTCTAAATGATGTGCCTATTTTGACATTATCTCAGTTGGAAGCAGGGGAACTCTGGGCACAGAAAAATAGTGTAATTTCCTCATTGTAGTGGAAATAGATCTTGTAATTTTTGTGCTGTTAAAGTGTTCTCAATTCTATATTAACTTAGAAACCAGTTCTGAGTATCCACATGACTGACCTTGGTCATGCCCTTGGGGCAATGACTTGAGCTGTAATGCAGCAGATACTACCTTCCATCAGGCATTATCTGCTCCTCAAGAACCATCCCTGGGATCCATGCAGTGGAAAGAACTTGGGGGTAGTATGGTTACATTGCCAGAGCTGAGTGAAAAAAGATTATACAATTTATTCTCTTGATTTGTTACTTGATTCTGTAAAGAGACACCTCCCTCTATTCCTTCACTATTTCCCAGAGCAGGACCCTAGTTGGAGCAATCTAGCAGGGTGGTCAGGCCTCTCCAGGTGGCATACTGATGCTTGTATTTTGTTGTTGGGATGCTTTCACTTGAATAAATAAGCTGTCTGGAGCTTATCAGTTGCATAAGCAGTTCTTTTTACCCCCCCCCACAATAATTTTGAGTAACTTCTTTCTTTTTCCATTTCCTTAAGCTTGGAGAAAATGCAGAAAGATTCCAGTGTGGAAAAGGAATCAGTTCTCCCTGCTTCTCTTCTTCATAAGCCTTGTGCTCCTGCTGTGACCTGTACAGACCACATCTGGCACTATGATGAAGAATACCCTCCAGATGCTTCTAAGCCTGCTTCTGCCAACTCCCCGGAGCAGGTTGATGGAGGGGGCAGCAATGGATTTATAGCTGTCAACCTGAGCTCCTGCCAGCAGGAGGTTGATTCCAAGGACTGGGTGATTGTAGACAAGGAGCGGGACCTTCAGGATTTCAGGACGAATGGGGCTGTAGGGCATAAAACTGGAAGCCCTTCAGATGAGGAACCTGAGGTGCTGCAAATCCTAGAGGAAACTCCTCAAGAAGAACAGCATCAACTAGGTCCTTGGGTAGAAGATGGTCATCCAAAAAATGGAGCTCCTGAGGTGATCTTGGCACTGTCTGTGGCGTGTCCTGCCACTGCAGAGTCAGAACAATATGCAGATAGACTAGAACTCCAGGCTGGAGCTTCTGGCCAATTTCTCGCAGCCACACCCACAAGCCCAATGGAGGCTCAAGCAGAAGGACCTCTCACACCAGTAAGTAATGTGCTCATCTTCCATCTGCCCTGTCCTCTATTTAGGGCATGAATTATTTAGCACAAATTATTATTCCCCTAAAATTCTTTTACAAATGGTTGAGCTCTGGACATATTGAACAAACTTTTGAAATTAATTCTCTTAACTAGTTACTTAAAGCAAAATAGTTTTAATTGTGAAAATATTTTTTATTTAGGAAACTAAATAGAATTTTATAGGGCTCATAGACCTAGAGATAGAAGGGAAAGTAAAGGTCATCTGTTTCAACTTCCTCATTTTACACATAAGAAAACTAAGGTTTAAAGAGCTTGATTTGCTCAGGATCATTCAGGCCCTAAGTGGCAGAGCCAGGATTGAAACCAAGGTGCCTGATTCCAAGTTCAGGACTGTTCAATAAGAGTCCATCCCCACTGACTCTCATCTATCATCTTGGAGGCATCTGCAGTACCCAGGGACCATCTAAGGAGGGGGTTAGGGAGCCCAAACACCTTCATGGGAGCTGCTCTCTCCCAGCAAAGGTTTACCCCTTGGAGTCTCTTCAAGTTACTTGGAATGATTCATCAGATTGATCACAGGTTCTACTTATCAACTCCTAGAATATGAGGACCCTACACAAGGTGAAAGAAGGCAATTAGTTCTCCCCAAAGTTTAATGATCATTAGTTGAAAAGGGCCTCTGTGATGATTTTTAACCCTTATGACAAGAAAAAACTCTAGATTTGATATGGACTCATCTTTTCTTCCCAGCAAATAGTAGGAGTAGAGATGTGGTCACCTCAGGTATATTCAGAGGAACATATCAATCAAGACATGGACCAGTAGCCTTTTGAATTGGTGTATAAAGAGTATAATGTAGGGGATTATGTATGTACATTTGCAGTGTGTGGATCACAGGTCTGCTTTAACTTAATAATTTCTAGTTTTCTTCCGAGGTCTTACAGCCTAGTTCCTTTGACCACGTTATGATTTCCAAATGGTATTATCTTTTTCTTGTAATCACTTGCTTGACACCCAACTTGAATAAATATACATAATTTTTTAATGATTAGTGTGTTTTTTGGTCTAACCTGTGACATAGTATTCCCAGGGTCTGGGCTTTGACAAATTGGGTTGATTTGTCAGCTTCTTAAAAATATTACTTTTTGGTTCATAGTACCCTCATTCAGAATCACCTCTTGGAAATTTCAGATTATAACGTGAATAGAAATGTCAGGGAGAGGGTTCCCATATCTCATACAGATACTCAAGGTCAAAATGCATGGATCTGGTTCAGGAGAACTTTCATTTCACCACCACCTCCAAAAATACAGAATATATTAGTTCCAGCTTCTCTCAGCACCTGCATGTTAGCTTTGGGTTTTTCGTTGGAAAACACTTGCTAATGATTCAAGCGCCCAACATTCTGGTGAGTCCCTCTTCCCAAATGAGACCAATCTAACTTAAGGTATTATTCTTTCTGTCAAATTGGACTCCCCCTGAAAGGGAACTAGACTTGAAGATTACCTTTCCTTTGAACTTGAAACATTCAGATAATTCTCAGTTAATGCAAAAGGGCAATTCCACGTTTTATTATCTATAAACTACCTGGCTGCTCCAACAGTTTTAGGAGGAAATGTCTTCTATTTCATATTCTCAATCCTTTCTGTCTCTAAGAGACAGGTGCTGACCAATAACTCATCTTCTTTCTTTTGAAGGCTAGATTTCAGAGCTCTTGGACTTGAGGTTTCTAACAGGGTAACAATAAAGTTGACGCTCTTGAGGAAATATCCCATCTATTTAGGAGGTTGGAATTCAGAAACTTTGCTATTTGTTTCCCTTTCCCACAGATGCTATTTAATGGACTGAGTACTTAGAATCCAGGAACTCTTAAGATAAGAGTACATACAGCTCCCATTTATTCCCCAAGGCAGCCACCAGGGGCTCATGTAGGAGGGAACAGTTATGGTACTGATTTTCATTAGTTTTCATTTAAGAAAAAAAAAGGTAGCATATAGCTTTGTAAATTACAGTTTAGTGTTTTTGGCCCAAGTTTTGTTGACATTTAAATTTTTCTTCATTTGTTTCACTATGGTAACTGTATATTGTTAATTGTATTAATTTATAGAGGTTTCCCATTACTTTCAATTTTTCATATTCATTGTTCCTTCTGGCCAAATAGTATTCAGTTATATTCATATCATAATTTGTCTAGCCATTCTCTAATTGCTATTTTTTTTTTGGCAAGGCAGTGGGGTTAAGTGACTTGCCCAAGGTTACACAGCTAGGTAATTATTATTAAGCGTCTGAGGCCAGCCATTCTCTGTTGAACACACAATTTGCCTTCAACTTTCTGCTAGTAAAAAACTTTACGATAATGAATATTTTCATGCAGGTAGATCTTTTCTTATTATCAATTACTTTCTTTAGGTAAAAACCCAGTATTGGGATTACTGCATTACAATATAACATCATTCTAGCAGTAAATTAATTTTCCTTTTTTTTCTGAGTCACCCAACAACATTTAATTTTTTTTTCATCTTTTTCTGTCTTGGCCACTTTGATAAATGAGAAATGATCTGTTTGTTTTTCCTATCAGCACATTGGTTCAGGTCTTTCACATCGTTGATCTTCCTGGTTCTTCTTACTTTACTTTTCATCAGTTCATTTAGGCCTTGCCATGTTTTTCCAAAACCACCCCTTTTTGTCATTTCTTATAGGACAGTGGTACTCTATGACAATCATATGTCACAACTTGTTTAGCCATTCCTCAATTGATCAGCATCCCCTCAATTTTCTATTCTTTGTCACCATAAAAAGAGCTGCTATAAATGATTTTGAACATAGATATCCTCTCTGTAACATTTGTCACTGCTGGTAGGTGGGAGCTTGTGCCTCAGAATTGTTTTAAATTGCATTAATTTCTCTAATCAATAGTGATCAAGAGCATGTTTTCATATAACTCTTTATAACTTTGATTTGTTCTGAAAACAGCTTGTTCATATGCTTTATTGTTGTTGTTCAATCATTTGAGTCATGTCTGACTCGTGAACCATTGGGGTTTTCTTGGCAAAGATATTGGAGTGGTTTGTCATTTCCTTCTCCAATTCATTTAACAGATGAGGAGACTGAGCGTATGGGGTTAAGTTACTTGCCTAAGACTGCATAGTGACTGAGGTTAGCTTTGAGCTCTAAGACCCAGCAATTCTATCTACCTAGCAGTCTATTTCATATCTTTTAATCATTTTTCAATTGGGGAATGGTTTTTTTTTTTTAAACAAATTTGACTCAGTTCCCTATATTTTTGGGAAATGAGGTCTGTAATCAGAGAAACTTTGTAAGAAAAATTGTATTATCCCATTATCTAATGGTACTTTTTAGCAATATGTAGTTTCCCTGATTTTCTCTTTTAATTATGTTTATTGTTGCTTTTACATTGTCTGAATCATGATTATTACCCCCTGTCTTTATTTCAGCTGAGATATATAATAAATTCTACTCTACCCTCTTTAACTCTGTGAGTGACTTTCCATCCCAAGTGTATCTCTTGTAACTAATGTATTTTGGTTTGTAATCCATTCTGCTTTTCATTTTTTGAGTGAGCTCATCCCATTTACATTCACTGTTATGATTACTGGATATTTCCCTCTATCTGTATCTTCTTGTTTATCCTTTCTCCCTTTTTATCCTGTCCTCAAAGAATCTGTTTTGCTTCTGATCATTGCCTCCTCTAATCCACCCT
The DNA here is from genome assembly GCF_037893015.1 of Macrotis lagotis. Lineage (NCBI taxonomy): Eukaryota > Metazoa > Chordata > Mammalia > Peramelemorphia > Peramelidae > Macrotis > Macrotis lagotis. Next base: position 203,569,029 of record NC_133661.1, on the reverse strand, counting down.
CTCTTTTATCATTGCCTCTATCCCCATTTCTTTTAATCTCTACTTCTCCTATATCCCTTTTAGGTAAAAGAGATCTCTATATCAGACTGTGTGTGTGTGTGTGTGTGTGTGTGTGTGTGTGTGTGCGCGTGCATGCTTCCCTGTTTGAACCAATTCCCATAAAAGCAACATTCAAGCATTCTCCACCACATTCTCATTCTACCTCTTTTTTTTTTTTTAAGGTTTTTCTTTTTTGCAAGGCAAATGGGGTTAAGTGGCTTGCCCAAAGCCACACAGCTAGGTAATTATTAAGAGTCCCGAGACCGGATTTGAACCCAGGTACTCCTGACTTCAGGGCTGGTGCTTTATCCACTACACCACCTAGCTGGCCCAATCTCCCCACTTCTTTCAAGTACAGCCATCATTATCACCTCTTCATTTTTTTTTTTTTTTGGAGATCACCGCAACATAATTGACCTCACACCCATGCCCTCTCTGCATGTAAACACTTTCTAACTGCCCTGAAAATGATAACATTTTTAGAAGTTACAGAGAGGGGAGAGAGAAAGGAAGGAAGAAGAAAAATGTAAAACTCAAAATTTCAAAAATTATTGTTGAAAACTATTTTTGAGGGGCAGCCAGGTGGCACAGTGGACCTGGAATCAGGAGTACCTAAGTTCAAATCCGGCCTCGGACACTTAATAACTGCCTAGCTGGGTGACCTTGGGCAAGTCACTTGACCCCATTGACTTAAATAAATTTTTTAAAAAAAAACTTTTTCATGTAATTGGAAAAATAAATAAAATTATTATTTTTTAAAAGTTGCATGGATCATGTTTTTATATAGGAATGCAAACAGTTTAACATCATTGTATCCCTTATGATGCTCTTTCATGTTTATATTTTTATGATTTTCCTAAGTCTTGTGCTTGAAAGTCAAATTTTCTGTTCATCTCTTAGGCTTTTCATAAGGAATGCTTACAAGTCCTCCATTTCATTAAATGTCCATTTTTTTCCTCCTGAAAGATTATACTCAGTTTTGCTACATAGCTTATTCTTTTTTAAAATTTTTATTTTTTAATTAAAAATTTTATTTATTTTGAGTTTTACAATTTCCCCCATCTTACTTCCCTCCCCCACCCCCCACAGAAAGCAATTTGTCAGTCTTTAAATTGTTTCCATGTTGTACATTGATCCAAATTGAGTGTGATAAGAGAGAAATCATATCCTTAAAGAAGAAACATAAAGTATAAGAGATAACAAGATCAGACAATAAGATAGTGTTTTTTTCCCTAAATTAAAGGGAATAGTCCTTGAACTTTGTTCAAACTCCGTGGTTCTTTATCTGGATACAGATGGTATTCTCCATTGCAGACAGCCCCAAATTGTCCCCAACTGTTGCACTAATGAAATAAGCATGTCCATCAAGGTTACTCATCACCCCCTTGTTGCTATTAGGTTGTACAGTGTTTTTCTGGTTCTGCTCATCTCACTCAGCATCAGTTCAGGCAAATCCCTCCAGGCTTCCCTGAATTCCCATCCCTCCTTGTTTCTAATAGAACAATAGTGTTCCATGATATACATATACCACAGTTTGCTAAGCCATTCCCCAATTGAAGGACATTTACTTGATTTCCAATTCTTTGCCACCACAAACAGGGCTGCTATGAATATTTTTGTACAAGTGATATTTTTACCCTTTTTCATCATCTCTTCAGGGTATAGACCCAGTAGTGATATTGCTGGATCAAAGGGTATGCACATTTTTGTTGCCTTTTGGGTATGTGCCTTATTCTTTTTTTTTAATATTTATTCTCTTTTGGTACAAATAATTTTTTATACATTAATAAAATATTCTTGTTTAAGAGTAAACAGAGTACCCCCTCCCCCCAAAAAGATAGACTTGCTTGAGCAATAAAGTAAAGGGGAGAGAAAAAATTTTAAAAAATTATAGTAATAATTCTAGGTATGTCCAGGTGGTGCAATGGACAGAGCCCCAGCCCTGGAACCAGGAGCACCCAAGCCCATATCCGGCCCCATGCACCCAACAATCACCCAGCCATGTGACATGCAAGCCACCCCAACCCCACTGCCCTGCAAAAACCAAAAAAAGAAAAAAAAAGACCCAAAACAAAATAAAGTAGTAATAATAGTAGGGGTGGCTGGGTGGTGGACAGAGCATTGGCCCTTGAGCCAGGAGCATAAGGGTCCAAATCCGACCTCAGACACCCAAAGGTCACCCTGCTATGCAGCTCCAGGCAGGCCACCCAACCCCATTTGCCCTGCACCCCCCCCCCAAGTAATAATAATAATAATAATAATAATAAATGTTCTTCTTTGTTCCAACACCAACAACTCTCACAGGTGGATCACACTCTTTATGATAAGTCCATGGCAAAAGTTACTTCCATATTTTTCCACCGTTGCCATTGTCGATCACAACTCCCTCCTTTCGTATTTCTCCACTACCATGTACTATATTTTCTCTCTCCTTTCACTCTGACTCTGCTGTAGGGTAGCTGAGTGGCGCAGCAGACAGATCCCTGGCCCTGGGGCCAAGAGGCCCTGAGCCCCCATACCACCCCTTAGGCCCTATGGTCCCGGACAGGCCATCCAATCCCAGCCCCCTGCAAGAAGTAAAAAAGAAAATGTGTTATATCTGACCACTCTCCCCCCATGGTCCATCCTCTCCTCCATCACTCACAACCCCCCCTTCCCCCTGTCCCCCCCTCCTTCTTATTCCAGATGCCTATACCCCATTGAGTATATATGCTGTTTCCTCTCCGAGCCACCTCTGATGAGAGCTAAGATTCCCTCATTCCCCCCTGCCTTCCCCCCTTCCATATCATTGTAATAGCTCATTGTAATAAAGAAAAATCTTATTATATGAAATATCTTGGCCTATTCCCCCTCTCCTTTTTCTTTCTTCAATTACATTTCCCTTTTTTTTCCTTTTGACTCCCATTTTTACACCATATTTTATCTTCAAATTCAGCTTTGTCATGTGCTTCAACTATAAAAGCTCCCTCTACCTGCTCTATGAGTATTTTCAGTGCCATTTTTCTATGCAGGAATACATGCAGTTCATCATCAAGTCCTTCATATTTTCCCCCTCTCCTTCAATATCCATGCTTACCTGACTCCTGTATCTGAAGATAAACCTTCTGTTCAGCTCTGGCCATTGCAACAGGAACATTTGAAATTCCCCTGGTTCATTGAATGTCCATCTTTTTTCTCTGGAAGAGGACATTCAGCCTTGCTGGGTAGTTGATTCTCGGTTGCATTCTAAGCTCTTTTGCCTTCCAGCATATTATATTCCAAGCCCTACAAGCTTCCAATGTAGTTGCTGCTAAGTCCTGTGTGATCCTGACTGTAGCTCCACGATATTTGAACTTTGTCCTTCTGGCTGCTTGTAATATTTTCTCTTTGACTTGGGAGTTCTGCAACTTGGCTATAATATTCCTAGGGGTTGGTTTTTTGGGATCTCTTTCTCTGGGGGATCGGTGGATTCTCTCCATTTCTATTTTGCCCTCTGCTTCTAGAATATCAGGGCAATTTTCCTGTAGTAATTCTTTGAAAATGATATCAAGGCTCTTTTCCTGATCATGACTTTCAGGTATTCCAGTAATTTTTAAATTATCTTTCCTAAGTCTGTTTTCCATATCAGTTGTTTTTTCAATGAGATGTTTCACATTTTCTTCTAATTTTTTCATTTTTTTTGGTTTTGAAGTGATGAGTCCTGATTTCTGGTAAATTCATCAATCTCTCTGAGTTCCATTTTTTGTCTGAAGGATTTGTTTGCCTCAGAGTTTTCTTATCTCTTTTTCCATCTGGCCCATTTTGCTTTTTAAAGCATTCTTCTCCTCAAAAACTTTTTGAACTGTTTTATCCATTTGACCTAAGCTGGTTTTTAGCATGCTATTTTCTTCAGCATTTTTTTGGATTTCCTTGACTAAGCTGCTGAACTCTTTTTCATGTTTTCCCTGCATCTCTCTCCTTTCTTTTCCCAGTTTTTCTTCTAACTCCCTCATTTGATTTTCAAAGTCTTTTTTGAGCTCTGTCATAGCCTGAGCCCAATTTCTGTTTTTCTTGGAGTCTTTAGATGCAGGAGCTTGTGCTTCCTCATCTTCAGACTGAGTATTTTGATCCTTCTTGGGCTCATTTGCAACATGTTTCTCAATGGTGTTCCTCTTGTTTCCTCTGCTTGCTCATTTTCCCAGCCTGAGCTTGGTTTTGGGGTGCTTCCTGATCTTTTGGGACACTCCCCCAAGGGTTTCAGTGTGTGAGGCTCTGTCCTCCCTCCTGGTCTGTGAATGACCATAAGTCCCCCCCTCTGCCACAGGGCTGAGGTGGGGGAGGCCCTGCTGTTCTATTTGGGGGGGGGGCTAGATTGCGATCAGGATCTGAATGTGTTCAGAGCCCCAGAGTCCTGTTCCAGGGGCAGAGGACAGAGGACAGAGCTCTGCAGTCTCTCTCTCTTCACTCCCCTCCCTAAGTTCAATGGGCTCATGCCCTGGGGGCTCCTGCTTACCAGCACCACCTGCTTCTGTTTCCTGGATCTGGAATGCAGTGGCCATGCTGCTGGCTGTGTGCCCTGAGGGCTGGGCTTCACGTGCTGTGCTCGCTCTGGCAGAGGTCCCCAGCAGTTCCCCCACTTTGTGCCTGGTGCTCCCCTGGGGTGTAGCTCCGGAAACTCCCCCACTGCTGTGAGCTGCAGCTCCCAGCGCCCTGGGGCTGCCTCCGGGAGGCTGAAGTTCTTTCGCTCTGGCAGGCTGCCCCTCCGGACCGGGGAGCAGAGCCTTTCTGCTCTTTTCCAGATTACCTTGAGTAGGAGAACTGCCTCACTGGGTCCCTTTGTGGGTTCAGTTACATGCCTTATTCTTGATTGTAATTGTAGCTCCTTTGCCTTCCAAATACTGTATTCTAAGCCTTCAGATCTTTTAGTATGGAAACCTTTCAGTCTTGTGTGATCATGTGCCTTCATATATATTCAATTTGTTTCTTTCTAGCTGTTTGCAATATTTTCTACTTGGTCTAGGAACTCAGTACTTTGCCTTTAATACTCCTGGGAGTTTTCATTTTGGGATCCATTTCAGGAGGTGATCAGTGAATTCTTTCTTCTTCTATTTTACTCTGTGGATAGAAGCTATTAGAGAAGATTCCTTAATAATTTCTTGTAATATGCAGTCCTCGCTCTGTTTTTCATTATGGCTTTCTGATAATCCAATAATTCTTCATTTATCTCTCCTGAAGCCATTTTCCAGGTCAGTTATTTTTCCAATGAGATATTTCACATTTTCTTATATTTTTTCATTCTTTTGACTTTGTTTCTTTTTTTTTTTTTTTGGCAAGGCAAATGTGGTTAAGTGGCTTGCCCAAGGCCACACAGCTAAGTAATTATTAAGTGTCTGAGATAGGATTTGAACCCAGGTACTCTTGACTCCAGGGCCCGTGCTTTATCCACTACACCACCTAGCCGCCCCTTTGACTTTGTTTCTTAATGTTTCATGAAGTCATTAACTTCCTCTTTCCCTCTTCTAATTTTTTAAATTATTTTATTTTCATAAATAGGTTTTCTCCTTTTCCATTCTACTTTTATTTATTTTGCTTATTTATTCCATATTCTGCTTTTTAAAGAGTTCTTTTCTTCAGTGAATTTTGCACCTTTCTTTTTACCATTAAGCTACTTCTGTTTTTAATGTCTTATTTTCTTCACAATTTTTTGTACCTTTTTAACCAATTTGTTAATTCTATTTTCATAATTTTCTTCCATCACTCACATTAAAAAAATCTCATAGGACCACTCATTTCTTTCTTTGAATCTTCCAGAAATATTTGTTGAGCTGGGGTCCAATTTGCATGGTTTTTTTGAGGATTTGCATATAGCTGTTTCATGATACTGTCTTCTAAGTTTTCATTTGATCTCCCCTGCCTCTCTAGCAACATTTTCTGGTTATATTCTTTTTTGTTGTTTGCTCATTTTGCCAACCTATTGACTTTTTGTTAAAGTTGGGCTCTGCTCATTTGGAAATGGAGGTCTACAAATTTTTTGGTGTCTCCAAGTTGTTGTGATCTGGGGAGAGGTGTGGTCACTGCTTTCCTAGTCTGTACTTTAATCTTTATTCAGGAAGGGCACCTGCTCCCCTAGTGTTTTCTTCTCAGCTTTGGAATTGTGAACAGTATCCCTGCTCCCTTGTGATGAATCACAAGTACTCCTCTCTATCCTGGAACTGTGACCCAGAATTGTATTTGGGTAATGGAGTTGTGAATCAGTGCCAGCTGCACTCAGTGTCTGCAGTGGATCCTCTGTAATCTCTTTCTGATCAGTAGTGCAACCCTTTATCATCTCTGAGCTGAGAGCTCCTAAAGCTGCTGTTATTGTTGTTACTGAAGGTGCTGTCATAGCCAACCCCAGGGCCCACTGTTGGTGCTGCTGCCACATGAGTTCCAACGTTACATACTTTTCCTGCTGACTTTTGTCCGATTCTGCTACTACACAATTTGATTTGAGGTATTATTTTATGTTGGGAGAGTTTAGCTGGTTGCTACTTTTAATTTATCATCTTGGCTCTTTCTCCCCCCCTCCCCCACTAGACTCACTCAGTTTTAAAGCTCTAAAATACACATTTGATGGGAATAATGTGATTCTATCAATTTGTTGTTTATTTGTAGTATGTATTTCATATTGATTCATGTTATTCACAAGCTCGCTGCCTTTCCCCAAAAACTTTTCCCTTTTGTTTTCCTATTTGTGTTGAAAACATTGCTGCCCTTATAATCACTCAGGTTCAAAACCTTGGAGCCCTCTTAAATTCTTCCCTCTTCACCATTTCTCATCTATCATTATCCTTTACACACCATGACTTCCCCCACTGATATTTCTATATATTGCGCATATATATATATATATATATATATACACATATATATATATATATAATGTTGGCATAAGAAATTAAATGGGAATTTTGGCGGAGTGTTATGGAAAACTCAGATGACACATATTGACCAGTGGACAATACAGAAAAAGTTTAGAAACTCAATGTAGTATTATATGATAACCAAAATTTTAGTATAAAATATTGTAAACACCCCCATAAAAGAAAGAAAGAAAAAAATTACAATTCTTTTCTTCTCCTGAATCTTTCAGGAGATTCAGAATTCTTCTCTCTTTTCTAGATCACAGTGGCACCATGCCCTAATCCTATTTGTATAATTATTTTCTAGGTTTTATGAATTCTACTTCCAAAATATTTCTTATATCATCTGGTCTTTTTTTTTTTTAAGTTTTTGCAAGGCAATGGGGTTAAGTGGCTTGCCCAAGGCCACACAGCTAGGTAATTATTGTGTCTGAAGCCAGATTTGAATTCAGGTACTCCTGATTCCAGGGCTGGTGCTCTATCCACTGTGCCACCTAGCCACCCCCCACTGCGCCACCTAGCCGTCCCATATCTGGTCTTCTTACTGTTCATGGCAACCACCCTTGAAAGTTCAGACCATCAACTCCTGCCTGTACTATTGCAATATCCTCTTAATTGGTCTCCCTTCCTCTAGTCTCCTCTCATATCTTATCTATCCTTAACACAGCTGTCACCTTTAAATTTCTAAAAATTAAAAAAAAATTTCTAAACGCTCCTCTGACCTTCAGCTTCTAGTATCAATTACAAACTCCTCTGTTAAGTTTAAGCTTTTAAAAGCCCTTCACAGTTCAGCTCTAACTCACCTTTCAAATCGTTCATCTAATGCATATTTCTAGCCTTCCTAGCTTATTTGTTACCTGCATAAAACATTGCCTCTCTCTTCTCTTTACCTTTGCAGAAGTTATGTGAATGTCTAGACTTCTCACTGAAATCAACCTGATAAAACTTTGACCTTTTTTCAAAGCTCAGTTCAGGGGCCCACCCATCCTGGACCTTCCCACTTTGCAATGGCTTCCTCTTCCCTCTGCCAAAATTATTTTGTGCTTACTTTCTCAATAGGTGCTCCTTCTTCCCCCTCCCCCAAAATAAGCTTCTTGAGGGTAGTAAATGTTTCCTTTTCTTTTATATTCCTAGCAGCTGGTGCAGTACCTGGCATAGCAGGTATTTAATAAATGCTATTGGATAAATTGAATGAAAACTAGGCCCAACCCTCTCTGGTATAGCTGCCTTCCTTTCCCTGAACTCAAACTTCCAAACCCTCATAAATTTTCTGAGAATTTCTAGCTAGGAAGGGGAGTCATCCTGCTTTTCTCTCCAAGGAATATATTATATATTGATGAAGTGGTCTGGAAGTATTGTACAGGTGCTCTCCTTTTGTCAGTTGAAGTCCTAAGTAAGCCAGGCTTTGAAATCTCCTGAAAAAAACTGGAAAAGCACCTGCAGTACTCCCAAGCAAGAAGGATAACTTAACAACCCTGTACATATGGATCATGAATATGCATGTGAATATAATTAGGCACTTCTATTCCCCCTGAATCCCAAAGATGCATGTACACACAACTCACATGTTTCCACTTACACTCATATCCAGAAATCAGGTGACTTACTTTATCCCACAACCATCTGGCAATCACCCTTCTCATAATCACCTCACAAAGCAGTACTGGTGTCCAAATTGATTTTTTTTTTCATGTTGGAATCCATCTCCAAAGAAGTCATTGCCTAAATCCTGTTTGACCTTCTATTATCTGGAATTCCATTACTACCTCTTCTAAATTAAGGCTCTTTTTAGATTCTGTTCCTAGATTCACTGCAATGTTTCATAGCTGATGATGCTTGTATAAACTTCTACACTTGATACTGTAACTGAACTAGAATCTCTGTTTTCTTCCCGGCTTTGCTCTTTTGCAGTTCCCATGTTTGCTACTTTTTTCCTGCCCACTTTCTGATGGTTCTCTTCCTCCCCCTACTGTTTGTCTTTGTACAACAACCCTTACTTAAGATCTCTGATCTCTTGGTTGCCTGAGTTTCCTCTCTATGAAATGTCAGAATTGGACCAGATGATTTCAGAGATCTCTTCTCATTCACAATTTATGATCCTATGACTTCAATCTGCAAGTTTGGTTACAGTTTAGAGAATTATTATTTGAAAGACATGCTTGTCATTTTCTTCTTGGCAAAAGTTCTGTAAGGAACTTCCAACTAAATCATCTGAACCTCTTCTTTATTTTTATTTTTATTTTTTTGCATGACTCTTTTCAGTTTATTACATGAATGAGTTACACTAGTCCAAGTTAAACAGCGGACCCCCAAATGGTTACATTATACAGACTGTGAGGTTTTTAAACTTGTGACAGGGGACAGAAGGGAATTTTTCTACTCATTGCAAGGAAATCCTCACTTAAGCTTTAGTGAGCCACAAGCACTTTTAAAACCCATGAACCTTCAGCTGGTCGTCCTTAGCCAGTCCATTCTCCATGAGGAACTGGCATATGTTATTGCGCTGGTCACCCTGTAGCTGAATTACTTCTCCATATTCTGGATGCTCAGTTACAGTACCATTGCAGGCCAATTTCTTCTTGAATGCCTTCACTAGTTTCTTTTTATCGTAATCATCAGCGATCCTTTGGACAGTAGTGAGGGTCTTCCTGCCGTTTCTCTGTTGAATTCTTATATGGATATAATCCTCAGTCCCAGCAGGAAGCAGGTCATCACCCTTACTTGCATCAGCAAAGGGGTCAAAAGAGTGGAGGTTCTGGATAGCGGACATACGATACGATTCCTTTTCCTGGGTGGAAATGGCTTTTGGAAGGCAATGGCGGGAGAAGGTGGGCTGGGGGGACGGAGCGTCAGGAAGCAAGGGGGCTCGAGGGGGAGGCTGCTGAGTCCTCGGCAGCTCAGTGATGGGCTGAACCTCTTCTTTATTGATTGATTTTTAAAAGTATATGCTTTGAAATTTGTTCTTATCTTTGCTCCTCCAGACTGCCTTCTGTATTCTGTATAGTTTTCAAAGTGTTTCCATAGCCTGTCTCTCTCTGTCTCTCTGTCTCTGTCTCTCTCTCTCTCTCTCTCTCTCTCTCTCTCTCTCTCTCTCGACCCTGGAACCCCTGTGCCCACTGTGGCCCAAGTGCTGCCTTGCCTGTGTTATTGCCCAGACCAGGGGGAGGGAGAGCCCTCAGCTTGCTTTGCCTCCAGACATAAATTCTTCTAGGCTACAAGTGTCTCTAGCCAGCCTCTGGTTCTGTCTTTTCCATCAGCTCCCTTTCCTATTGTTTGTACTCTTCTGCTCAGCTTTTTGTGAGGTGGGAAAAATCATTTATTACAATTTCTTTTTGGATTTCATGATCATTATTTGGTTTGTGCAGGTGGGAGAACTGAGCCACCTGCCTCTGCAGAGACAGAACAAACATCTTGCCCTAAAGTCTCCTTACTTTAGGTGAAAATGATAGCTCTTAAAGTAGTGCCTGATGCATGTATTTGTTGTATTGAATATTGAATGGATGCTTAGTTAATATCTCTTGAAATTAATTTAATATTTCTTTAGATCAGAGGGAAAAATTATAAAAGTAATCATTCTTTAAGAAAGTTTTTTAATTAACAGGATTTTGAAAATGTTTTTGAAAATGAAGTATCTGTTGAAAGATTTTCTTAGCATCATTACATGTAATAGTATAAAACTGAAAAAAAACCTAAATTTACATCAAGATGAATGGTTAAATAGGTTAAATAAATTATAGTATATTAAGGTAATAGGATGCTATAATCCACCAGAAGCTGACAAGTTTAAAGAATTATGGAAAGACCTTTAGACAAAGTAAAATAGAAAAAAGGTAAATTCAACACAATATTTTCTAATTACAACCACATATAAAAGGACAAGTGAATGGGAATTATTAAATAGACAGAATCCTGGTAAAGTTTTAGATGTTTTACTTGAAAAGTTGACCTACATTTATCTAAATTAGCTTAAAAAAAGCTGAACATATTGAAATTCAATATTTTTTGTTTTGTTTTTTGATTGATATTTTATTTTTTTCCAATTACATATTGTTAAAGTTTTTCAACATTCATCCACTTGCATATTTATAAGTTGCACAATTTTCTTCCACCCTCCCTTTCTCCTCTCTCTCCTCAGTAGTGAAAAGTCAGTCTTGCTGTACATGTATATTTGGATTTTAACATGTTAACATATTAGTCATTTTGAATATGAGAAATTAGTACTAAGGGAAAAGAAAGAAAACCATGGGATAGGAAGGACTAATATAAGAGAAAATTTTTAAAAGTTAACATGGTGTTCATTCAGATTCTGTGATTTGTTTTTATTTTTTCTTCTGGATATGGATAATGAACTGCTAAAAGGAGTGGCATCCATTAAAGTTGATCAACTCACAGTGTTAATGCGTGCAGTGTTCTCTTGGTTCTGATTCCCTTTACTCAACATTTAATCCTTTCCGTGCTTTCCTATAGAGTTTGACCATTCATGGTTTCTTAGGGAGCAACAGTGCTCCCTGATATTCACATACCATAACTTGTTCAGCCATTCCCCAATTGGTGGACATCCCTTCACTTTCCAATTCATTGCCAGTACAAAAAGAGCTGCTATAATATTTTGGAATATGTGGGACTTTTCCCATTTTTTATGATGTCTTCTCAATGTAAGCCTAGTATTGGTATGGCTGGGTCAAAGGGTATTGCTCTCCAGAATAGTTGGATTAGTTAATTCACTACTCCACTAACAATGCATTAATATCCCAATCTTCCCACAACCTCTCTAACATTGATCATTTTCCCTTTTTGTCATTTTAAACAATCTGGTAAGTGTGAAGTGATGCCTTATGGTTGTTTTAATTTGCATTTCTCTGATCAATAATGATTTGGAGCATTTTTTCATATGATTATATATAGCTTTAATTTCTTCATTTGAAAACTACCTGTTTATGTCCTTTGACCATTTATCAATGGGAGAATGACTTGTAACCTTATAAATTTGATTCAGTTCTCTATGTATTTAAGAAATGAGATCTTTATCAGACCCCTAACTGAAAATTGTTTCCCAGCTTTCTGTTTTCATTCTGTTCTTAGTAGCATTTGTTTTATTAGTTTAAAAACTTTTCAGTCTAATATAGTCAAAATCATTAATTTGTAATTTATAATGTATTCTATTTCTTGTTTAGTCATAAATTTTTCCCCAGCAGTGTTTTTTAATGGTAAGTTCCTATCCCAGATGCTATGTCTTTGGGTTTGTCAAACAGTAGATTACTATAAAAATTTATTACTATTTCTTTTGTACCTACCCTGAACCTCTGGTCTGTGACTCTATTTCTTAATCATTCTCAGGCAGTTTTGATGACTGCCACTTTATAGTATAGTTTTAGATCTAATACAGCTAGGCCACCTTCCTTTACACTTTTTCCCATCATTTCCTTGATATTCTTGTCCTTTTTGTTGCTCCAGATGTATTTTGTTCCTTTTTTTAATAAAATACTTATTTGGTAGCTTGATTGGTATGATGCTGAATAAGTAATTTAATTTGGGTAGAATTGTCATTTTTATTATATTAGCTTGACCTAACCATGAATATTATTTCTCCTTTTCTGCATTTGATTGTAAGGTTTTTCTGTCCTAGTACGCAGTCAATTTTGATATAGGGATCTGTCATATTTAATTTTTCTAATATTTTATTCACTTTAAACTTCCTTCTTGTTTATTTTTGTATTTAGATTTATCTAATTCTGAGAGAGGGAGGTTGAGGTACCCCATTATTAAAGTTTTGAAGTCTATGTATGCTTGTAATTCAGCTTCTCCTCTAAGAATTTAGATACTAGACACTTGATCATATATGTTTAATAATGAATCCTTATCCCTATTAATAAGATCTATTTTTGTTTTTGCTTTGTCTGAAATCAGGATCACTACCTCTGATTTTTTTGCTTCCACCTTTTACCTTTATTATGTGTGTATCTCTCTACTTCAAATGTGTTTCTAGTAAACAAAATATTATAGAATTCTAGTTTTTAAACCATTCTGCTATTCACTTCCATTTTATGGGAGAGTTCATCCCATCCCATTCACATTTACAGTTAAGATTACTTTATTACCCTGCATGCTGTCTTTCCATTTATACTTTTTCCTTTCCTTTCCTTTTATTTCTCTTCACTGTTTTGCTCCCTTTCCTCTTTAACTTTTCTTTTAAATTTTAACTTTCACTTTTGCTTTCACTTTCCATTTTATTAGTCCTTCCCTTTTCTTTCCCTCCCCCCCCCCCCTCCACTTACCTGTAGGGTAAGATAGATTTTTAAACCCAATTAGGAATGTATGTTATTTCCTCTCTGGGTCATATCTATTGAGTAAGATTTACTCAGTATTCTCACACCCCTTTCTTTCCCTCTACTATAATAGGTCTTTGTTGCCTCTTCACCTGTTGCTATTTATCCACTAATTTCAAGCCTTCTCCAAGGGCAGCCCTTCTTCTTATGTTTTTATTATTTTAACCCTGTCTTGTACTTACAACTCCTTTGTCAAAATATGCTCTTTCTATCTGTCCTGATAGAAATACTGATTTATATGCATCATTGCCTCCCAGTCATTCCCTTTCCTCTTCTGTCTCATTAGAAATACATTTCTCAAGTGTCATGAATCACATCAAATTATAATCACTTTATACCTTATTCCTTTTACAAGTATTCTCCATGGACACATAATCCTCATGAACCAAAGCATCATGCAAAGTTGATTCATTTCATGAACCATTTATATTATACTCTCTTCCCCCAGCCCCATAAACACATTCCTCCAATTGTAGCCAAAGTGTCAAGCAAAGCAAAATTTCATGATGTCATGTCCAGTTCCATAAGTACACTCTCTCCATCCTTCTCTATAGTACTCCACCCATAGCCCTACAACCCTCCCCAAACAAAGTATCAGGCATATTTCTGATGTCTACAGCAGAAAACTTGTTTTGATCTTTTTTTTTTTTTGGTGAGATCTGTAGCTTTAATGTCTGTGTAGAGGCTTCATTTAATTTGGTGTAGAAAAAAGCTCTGGGAGCATGCTATCTTCATATTATTTATGGTAAATTACTTGAATAATAATAATTTCCAGATCTTTCTCAGCTCTGATTATATGCTGCTGCTTCTCACTTCCTTTCTTGTTCTTCTTTTTCTCCTTTTTTTTCTTCATCATATCTTGGCTTTCTATTTTAGAAAACAAGTTGGTAATACTTAAAATAAATATACACATATCCTAAATATTCTGTGGCTATTAAAATGGGTAACACAAAAAATTTAAAATATAGTAATCACATTAAATTACTATCATAAAACTTTCAAACATAATAATTTAAATTCTAATTATTTGTCATTATATAGTGAGTCTTCTGTAGACCTTTGATAAATATTTAATAACTTGAAAAAGTACTGCTTAGCATTAATATTTGTGAATAATTTCACATTTGTGAGCCTTATGAAATATGACACATTGCAAGATAGATAAATGACTGACTAGTTGAAAGGAAATTGGTTTTATTCAGTTACATTGAGATATGCAATGTTAAAATTTGCTGGATATTAAGCACTTACTTTATCAGAAAGACAATATTTAAGATGGATGTAAAAGGTGAGCCTGAGCTTTCATCATAGAGAATCACAGAATTTAAGAGATGGAAGAGAACATGAAATCATCTAGTTCAACTGATAGCTAAAAAAGAATTCCCATTATACATTTCTCAACCATCTTACTAGAGCAGCCTTCCCAGCTTAGAGATGCTTCTGTCACGAGATCCATTCTTCTCATTGGCAAGTCCCTACTCTAGACCAGCATTTCATTTGCGGTCCAGATTATGTTCACTTCACTCCTGACTCCACTTGTTTTCTGAACTTTCCTCCTGTATCCTTTATACCCCTCCCCTTTCCCATTTCCCTTTAGCTGTCTTCCCTCATTAGAATTTAAGTTCCTTGAACTTCAATCTGTCTTGCTTGTTTACATTTATATTTATGTCCTTAGTGCTTAACATACTGGCACACATAATAAGAGCTTAATAAATTTTCTTTCTTTTTCCCTTTATTTTTATCTGTCAACCAGTCATTAAGTCTCTGCTTAAAGATCTCCATTAAGAAAGAACTCATTACTTCCTCCTGAAACAGCCCATTCCATTTATGATCAGTTCTAAATATTATGAAATTTTTCCGTATATATATTTGTAACTTTTACCTATTCCTTCCAATTCTGCCCTCTGGGACTAAACAGAGCAAATCCAATCCTTCTTCCATATCATAGTATTCAAATACTTAAAGATAGCTATCTTAAAGATAGCTAAGTATTCACTTCTTCTCCAATCATAGACTTGAAGGCCTAGAGATAACTTTGTGGCCTTTTAGGAAACATTTGCTTCAGGAGGAAGAGTAAATCCTAATTGATATTGGTCCTATTACATTCATCCAGAGCCATGTTACAGTCACGGATTTCATACCACAAACTCTGTGAAGTCAAATTTGTCTCTTTGTATTATGATCTGCAATTTATTTTACTTTATTGCCTAAACTATGGGTATTTCTGCATAAAAATTGGATACTATAAGGTCTTAACGACTGGTACATTTTGGGGTTTTCATTTCCTACAATCTTCAAGATATCTCAATTGCTATTTTTGGTCCTTCATTAGAGCCACTTTTTTATGGAATTTATCTTGGCACATAAATACAGATCTTAACAAAAATTTCTCACCCTATTAAAATTTAAAAGTAATCTCAGACTTCTTGGGTTATATGACCATCAAGCTGAAACATTAGACATTTTCTCGAATACTCAAAACCTTTCATACCTGTCTAAAATAGGAAATAGGTGCCAGAGATAAAACAGTTAAAGCTGTCTGCATAATCTAGGACACCAAGAACCCAAAGAAGGCAAGAATTTGATTATCTAAAAACAGCAAGAGTTAGTCCCCAACCCCTAATGTGTTTCATTTAGCACCCCACCATTACCACATATCCCACACTCAGCAGCAAGGCTACAAGCAATTGGACCCAAGCACTTTGAAATACAAGTTTACTCAACACTTCAACATTTCCCTCCTTTTCTTCCTAGTGCCTAAGAAACCAAATGGAAGAAATTTTCTCAGGTCACAGTAGCAATATGGCAGCTCTCTATGCTTCAACAGAATTCAGACAAAGAATAGAGGAAATGGGACAAGACTGATATGAGTGTGACTATATGATACTCCATTAAACTTGAGGAGCTTAGCATACAGTTGGGATTAGTTCTATCATCACCAGGAGTTGAGGCAGAGACTGATCTGGTAAACCGTGAATTACACAGTATGGGAGGAAATTTTGAAATCCAACCCTCAGAGATACTACCATTAAAAAGAAGTCCCAAAGTAGATAATTAAAAAAAAACCCTAAAGACTGAAATTACCAACATCACAAGAAGAACAAAACCCAAAGACGTTAAGCATAAGCATGTAAACCATAGGATTATATTAATAACAGAAGGGACAATGACCTCCAGATCAGGGAAAAGAGTTTAGGCATCTAGGAATAAGTATTTCAAGGGGAAAAAAAGAATAGTTAATGAGGCAGAGGATCCTGTAGATTACCAGAGTATGGAACCACATCAGGATGCTTCCTGAATAACTTAAAATAGAAATGAGAATTGTGAAAGCAGAATTTATGTCTTGTATAGTAGAAATAATTGGTAGAATAGGAAAAACTTGATTCTATAGTGGCATGTCTTTAAAGAAACAAAGCTGAGTGAGAATCTAAATGCATAGAAATAAAGGGCAATCTTAAAGTAGAGAAATAAAAGCAAATAGCATTAAAAGAAGCATGCTCTCCATGCATGCTCAATGTATTGATCTTGAAAACAGAATAATTTAAGAATTATAGATCTTCTAGAAATACCCAACAAATAAAAAATCATTTATATCATAATGCAAGAAATAAAACAAAGCTGTAGAACTTCTAAACCCAGAAAACAAAGTGTCAATTAAAAGAATCTATATATTGCCTCCAAGAAAAAAACAAGCAAACAAAAACTTCTTTTGCTTCACTTTCAAGAAATTATAATCATTAAATTTCCACTGACAAGCAATAAATTTGCAAATGTCCTAGAGGAAGTCTCAAAAATAAAGTAAAAGACATGTGAATAGTGTAAGTCTATTAAGTACCCAAGATGACAAGAGAGAATTGAATAATGTATTCCAAAAAAGCAAAGAAACGTAAAATCAAGTCTTTTCTGCAAATGTGAGCGTAACTATACATTTTTAAGTGGAAGTTCAATTTAAAAAAATTTAATTATCCTAGGAAGAAAGCCAGACTTGAAGAAATTATTTTTCAAACACTCCAGGCAAAGAAATGTAAGAAGGTAATAAACAAATTACAGTTGCTAAGGAGAACAAAAGCAAAAAGACAAATCATTCAGAGATTACTTTCTAAATGAGGAGACCAGAGTGAATACAGAAGTCAAATAAAAGTGATGTTGAAAAAAAAAAAAGACCTGAAACCCATGGATCAAATCTTAAAACACCCTGCCTACAGGGTGCATCAATGTTTTTTACAGGTCTCAAATTGCAGAAAGGAAGGGTATATGTAAGGGATGAGGAGGGAAAAAGGAAATGTGTGAATGTACTTCCCTAATGAAATCAAAGGCTAACAATAAAGGGAAAACAATTCCTTTAGTCTTTTAGTCAGTCAGTAAACATTATTAAGAACCTACTATGGGCCTAGGCACTATGCTAAGCTCTAGAGATACAAGAAGAGGCAGAAGACAGTCCTTACTAAAGGAACTTACATGCTAATTGGGGGGAGATAACAAGCAAATATGAACAAGTAAGTTATAATCAAGACAAAAAGGAAATAATTAACAGAAGAAAGATACTGGAGCTAAGAGGGTTGAGAAAGGCTTCCTATTAAAGATGTGATTTTAATTGGGACTTAAAGGAATTCAGGGAAGCCAGTAATCAGAGATGAATATGAAGAGCATTCTGAGCATGGGTATAGGCAGGGAGATGGAGTGTCTTTTTCCATGACAGTGAGGTGATCAATGAATTCATAACAGGAAATAAGGTGTAAGAATAATAGAAAGACAGGAGAAGGCTAGATTACAGGGGCTTTGAATGCCAAACCAAAGATTTTGAATTTGATCCTGGGGGCAATAGGAAGCAACTTGAGTTTATTGAATAGGGGATGATAGTAAGACTTGTGCTTTAGGGAAGTCACTTTAATGGTTGAATAGAGATGGATTGGAGTGAAAAAAGATTTGAGGTAGGCTGTTACAATAGTTCAGATATATGGTAATGGAGGGCCTACACTAGAGTGGTGGCAGTGTCAGAAGAGAGAAGGGGGCATAATTCAAGGATATTGCAAATGTGAAATCAATGGACATTAGGAAGATATTGAATATAGGAGTTAAGAGAGAATGAGGAATCAAAAGGAATAGTATGAGAGGTATTCAGGAGGATGGTATTACCTTCTACAGTAATGGGGTGGGGGATGTCAGGGAGAAAGAGAATGAGTTACATTTTGAATGTATTCAGTTTAAGATGTTTTCAGATGTCTGAAAGGCTTTTGGAGATGTGAGATTGGAAACGGGCAGAATAGGTAGATTTGAAAATCATCAGCATAGTAATGTTGATTAAATCTAGGGGAGCTGATATTATAGAGGGAGAAGAGAAGAACCCTGAAGAACATCTCTAATTAGAGGGTGTGATGAGAATCTAGCAAAAGTGACTGAGATGGATTGGACAAGATAAGTAGGAGGAGGACTAGCAAAGAGTGATGTCCCAAAAACCTAGAGGGGAGAGTATCAAGGAGGATGATCAACAGCATCAAAAGCTGCAGAATAACAGACACTTATTAGAAGAAGGAACTCCAAATAGAAACTTCAAAAGTTTAATTCCATGAAGGATAAAGAGATTAAAGGATTAACTAAATTTAAAGGTCATGATCAAAAATAGTCTAGAATAGACAGAAGGAAGATAATCTATAAAGAGAATGGGGGGGAATCCTTTCTTTAAGAAGGTGCACAGAAAATGAAATTTTAAAACTAAGAAAACAATTTTAAAAGGAGGTGTGAGGAATATAAATTTTACTTCACTTAACTCAGAGAGAAAAGAGAATAGAGAATTAAATAACCAGATAAAGCAAGAAAAAGAAACTAATAAACAGAACTATAGAACTAGAAAATAGAAAGCTGAAATAGAAGGGGAAGAGAAAATAGTTGGTGGGAATAAAATTGCCCTAAATAATAACTGAAGAGACATACATATGTCTGTTTACAGAGGAGGGGTGGAATCTACTTTGGGGAATCCAATATTAGAGCCAAATGGAAGAAACTTAACTCTTATAATTCAGAATATGAATTGATTAAATGATCCAGTTAAATTTTTGAAAGTGATAGATTGAATAAGAATATAAAGTTCCACAATCTGTTTTCATAAGAAACACATATTTTTTTAAAAAGGCATAAATGGAATAAAGATCAATGCTGGGGGGGAAAAATTACATTCATCACATGAATCTAAAAAAGCTAAGCTATGTTGATGGGGGAACTATAGTAAAAAAAGAATAATATTAAACTTAGATGCTCCCAATGCCTTAGCATCTAAATTCATAAAGGAAATATTAAATAAAATTCAAGAAATATTAACTGTCTCTGAGATACCACCTCAAACCTCTCATATTGACCAGTATTACCAAAAGGACAATGATCCATGTTGGAAGGGATGTGGGAAATCTGGGACACTAATACATTATTGGTGGAGCTGTGAACTCATCCAACCTTTCTGGAGAGCAATTTGGAATTGTGCCCCAGGGGCAGTAAAAATGAGCATTCCCCTTGGATGCAGGGACAGCACTACTGGGTCTATACCCTGAAGAGATGATGAAAGAGGGTAAAAACATCACTTTCATAGCAGCCCTGTTTGTGGTAGCAAAGAAGATGAGCAGAAGCAGAAAAGCATTGTACACCACAACAGCAACCTAAATGGACTTACTCGTTTTATCAGTGTAACAATCGGGGACAATTTTAGGGTATCTGTGATAGAGAATACCATCCGAATCCAATGAAAGAATTGTGGAGTTTAAACAAAGACCTTCAATTAAAAAAAATGTTATATTGGAGGTGAGCGCCGGGGCGGCTGGGGGGCGCGGGGGGCGGGGAGGAGGGGCTGACCCCCTCCCCCGAGCGTGCGCTGGGGGGCGGGGAAGGGCCCCCGCATGGCCAAGTCGTCCGGGGCCGGGGGCCGGGGGTGGGGGGCCCGTGAGTGCGGGGCCCCCGGCTGGGCAAGGGAGGAGGGGGGCCGTCCGGCATGGGGCGGGGAGGGGGCTCCGGGCAGGTGGGACAAAGGTCTGCCCCGGGAGGGAGGGGGGAGTTGGGCGGTAGTGGCGGTGGTTATCCCTGGGGTCCGTGTGTAGGGCAAGGGGGGCGGCGGGTTCGAGGGACGGGCCACAAATCTCTATTTTCCATATGTACAAAATCAGTGATTTTGGAAATCCTGCAGGGCCGGAGTTGTTGGAAGAAAGGGAGGAGCTTGAAGGTTTTCTAGTTGGAGAACCGTTTTGCAAGGAAAATATTAATTTCATTGTTTGTCCGTCCTGTCCCTCCTCTAAATCTCTCACCCCACCCCCTTTGTTGAGGAAACTAGGTGCTGTTACCTAGAAAAACGTAAAGTGTCAGATCTGGAAAGGACGTTTCTGTGACTTTCATTATCAAATGGCATTTTCCTTTTCTTTTTGACTCTGAGAAGCCTGAAGAGTAGAACCAGAAATTCAGACAATTCCACATTGTGGTCCATTTATTCTGCAAGAGGGAGGGAGAGAGCCGGCCCTGTGCCCAAGTAGGGTCCTGTTAAAGTTCTCCTCAGAACTTTTGTTTCTCACTTTTTTTCTCACATTACACATTGAAAGTGTAAGGCTCAGTCTTTTTTTTTTAACTGTTACTTTACCCTTATTAACTGGAAAGAGGACTTGGTACCAATAAATCTCTCCCTATGAACAGTTCATGAAATAATGAGAGGGGAGTTGTGTCTACTGGGTGAAAAGAGGAGCATTTCTGGAATGCCCTTCAATTCAAAATAAAATCATGCCTGCTGTAAGCATTGTCTGTGTGCATTCTGCAATAATGGTAAATGTTTGCTAAAGTTATTTGTTATTCCTGCATCTGTATACTATGCCTTGTTTGTTTGGGGTTTTTTTTTAGGTTGTTTTTTTTTTGCAAGGCAAATGGGCTTAAGTGACTTGCCCAAGGCCACACAGCTAGGTAATTATTAAGTGTCTGAGACCGAATTTGAACTCAGGTACTCCTGACTCCAAGACCAGTGCTTTATCCACTAGGACACCTAGCTGCCCCATTTGTTTTTTTTTAGCAACTTTTGTGTCACCTATATGAGTGCGTGGTTTAGGCAAGTACATTGAGATTCTTATAGAGCTTTTTTCTATAAGGTGGAAAGGAGTGTGGAGCATGATGAATTGTCTTAAGATAGTTCGCTTATTGTGCATGTATGTATACATGTATATATAAATAAAATGCATTAGATATGAAAAAATATTATATTAGGTATTACATAATTTTGCTATCTCTTATATTTTATTTTTTCCTTAAGTATATGATTTTTCTCTTACCATATTCAATTTTGATCACTGTATAGCACAGAAACAATGTAAAGACTATCACACTGCCTTCTGTGGGAGGGGTAGAGAAGCAAGATGGGGGGAAATTGTAAAATTCAAAAAATAAAAATTAAAGCAGTATTAGCTAGACCATACACAATTGTTGACAGGAGATTCTAGTGTCCCCTCAGTTTGGGGGGAATAAATCTAACAGAAAGATAAACAAAAGAGAAAATGTAGAACTGAATAAATTGCTGGAGAAACTAGCATCAAAAGTCACATGGCATCTACTGAATGAAACTAAAAAAGAATATATACATTTCTTAGCACTAATGGAACATTTATAAGAACTGACCATGAGTTAGGGCACAGTGATGTTGCAAATAAATCTAAGAAGCAAAATTAGTAAATATATCCTTTTCAGACCATAATGAAATGAAACAAAAGATACAAACCCAAATGAAGACTTAACAATGAAATCCTAAATAATGAGTAAGTCAGAGAAGAAATTATAGAAACAATTAGTGATGATGTGAAAGAAAATTATAACAGTGCAACAACATAAAAAAATTTCAGGGATGTAGCTAAAGCAGTCTATGAAAAAGAAAATAATTTTTCTACAAACATATTATTACCAAATGGAAAATCAACATGCATTATTTAAATATCAGAAGACCAAGAAATAAACAAACTTTAAATAAATACAAAATTAGAATTATTAAGAATTTAAAGAGAATTCTTTCTTTCTCCTGGTTGTTATCCCCTTAATTCTAATTCTTCTCAACATGACTAGTAAGGAAATATGTTAAATGCATTTATACATGTACAACTATCACCACAGTGTTTGCTGCCACAGTGATGAGGGAAGGAAGGGAGGATAGTAGAAAAATGTGGAATTCATAATGAAAATGAATGAATTTTAAAAATTAACTTTGCATATAATTAGGAAAAAATTTAAAGAAAAAAAGAATTACAAGAGAAATAGGCAAACTGAAAATCAAAAAACTGGAAGAGAAAAAAACTAAAAGCTAGTTCTTTGAAAAGACTTAACAAAATTGACTAGCCTCTATCCAATCTGATAACAAAGAAGATTCAAAAAAAGGTCAAATTAACAAAATAGCAAATGAGCAATGTGAAATCTCAACAAAACCAGGAGGGGAAAAAAAAAGAATTGCTGTTGTTGTTCAGTTATAATCAACACTTTGTGACCTCATTTGAGGTTTTCTTGCAGTGGTTTGCCATTTCCTTCTCCAGGTCATTTGACAGATGAGGAAACTGAGGCAAACAAGGATCAAATAACTTAGGTCACACACTAGGATGTGTCAGGAATTGGATTTGAATTCAAGTCCTATTCCAGGTCTGTTACTCTATCCACTGTGCCACCTAGCTGTCCTAGCAAAAAAAATAATAATAATTAGAAACAATTTGTTATACACAATCCTGTGCTAACAAACCTTCAAATACAAAATAAATGAAGGAATATTTTCAAAAATACAGAAATATCAAAATTAACAAAAGACCAAACCCAACCCCAGAAAACGAGAATTAGTTAGGAAAAAATTACAAAAACAGTGAATTAATGAATTCACAGAATTCTGTCAAATTTATAAAGAACAATTAGTACCCATAACACACAAATTATTCTCAGAAATTTTGAAAGAAAGCACCCCCACTGAAATCTGGGACACTAATACATTGTTAGTGGAGCTGTAAAGTGATCCAATCTTTCTGGAGAGCAATTTGGAATTATGCCCAAAGGGCAATAAAAATGTGTATACCCTTTGATCCAGCAATACCATTACTGGGTCTTTACCCTGAAGAGATCATGAAAAAGGGGTAAAAATGTCACTTGTACAAAAAAATATTCATAGCAGCTCTGTTTGTGGTAGCAAAGAATTAGAAAATGGCTGAACAAATTGTAATATGTGTATGTAATATGTAATATTATGGAATACTATTGTTCTATTAGAAACCAGGAGGGATGGGAATTTAGGGAATCCTGGGAGGATTTGCGTGAACTGATGCTGAGCTAGATGAGTAGAACCAGAAGAACATTGTACACCCTAACAGCAACATGGGGGTGATGATCAACCTTAATGGACTTGTTCATTCCATCAGTGCAATAATCAGGGACAATTTTAAGGTATCTGTGATGGAGAATACCACCTGTATCCATAGAAAAAAATTGTGGAGTTTAAACAAAGACGAAAGACTATTATTACCTCCATTTAAAAAAAAATGTTCTTACATACTACATAATTTTGCTATCTCTAATATTTTTTCCTCAAGGATATTTTTTTTCCTCTCATCACATTCAATTTTGATCAGTACATAGCATATAAACAATGTAAAGATACACAGATTGCTTTCTGGGGGGGGAAGGGAGGATGTGGGGAAAATGATAGGTAGAAAGGAAAAAAAATAAAATGTTTATATAATAAAGTACCCCCACCAGATTTCTTTTATGAGATACGGTTCTAATATCCACACCAAGAAAGAATAAAGCAAGAACTTTAAACTAACAACCTTAATGAATATCAATTCTAAATTTTTTTAAATAAAATGCTGTCAGACTGCAGTGATTTATCGAAGCAATCATTCACAATTATGAAGTTCCATTACTACCAAGAATTGCATGAATATTTCAATAGTAGGGAAATTAACACTGTCATTAATCATATTATACTCCAGAACTGCATGATTATCTCAATATATGTAGAAATAAATCTTTAACAGAGTATAATAGCCATTTAGGTGTTTATCCTCTATAAGTATAGAGGGACCTTTAAAAAATATCGGAGAAATGCAAATTAAAATAATTCTGAGGTACTACTTTATAGATATTAGGAAAATGGTAGTTTGTTCGAGGGAATGAAGGGAAAAATGAAACATTAATGCATGGTTAGTGGAATCGTGAACTGATTCAGTCAATCTCTAGAACTCAAGGGCTAAAAAAAACCATGCATTATCCTATAACCTAGTAATGCCACTACTAGGTCTATAAAAGAAATGAAAAACAAAAAGGAAAAGAACATATATGTACAAGGGTATTTTGTGGTAACAAGGAATTGGAAGTTGAGGGGGGATGTCCATCAGTTGGAAATTGGTTAAACAAATTTTATATAAGAGATGATGAGCAGAATGGTCTCAGAAAAATCTGGAAAGACTTACATGAGCTGATACAGAGTGAAATGTACAGTGTACAAAGTGACAACAATATGGTAGGATATTCAGCTATGGATGACATAGCTTTTCTCAGCTATACAGTGACACAAGAGAGCTCTGAAATGCTATTTATCCCCAGAGAGAACTGATGGTATCTGAAGACAGATTGCAGTATATATATATATATAGTTTTTTAACTTGAGAATTCTTTCACATCATGACTATTATGGCAATGAACTATACATAACCTATAGCAAATTGCTTGCCTTCTCATTGATGGAGGGGAGAAAGGAAGAGAGAGAATATGAAATTCAAAAGTTATAAAAATGAGTGTTAATTGTTTTTATATGTAACCTGGGAAAATTAAATACTGAAAAAATTAAAATTAAAAATATATCATAAAAATCATCTATCTAAAAGCAAAAGAAAGTATTATAGACCATGGGGACTTAACTAGAATCTCTTTTTCCTTTGTTTTTTTGGGTTTTTTGTAAGGCAATGGGGTTAAGGGATTTGCCTAAGGTTACACAGCTAGGTAAGTATTATGTGTCTGAGGCCACATCTGAACTCAGGTCCTCCTGACTCCAGGGTCTGTGCTCTATCCACTGTGCCACCTAACTGCCCCAATTAGAACCTTTTCTAGTAAATATAAGAGTACTATTTATTATTTAGATAGTTCTAGAAGTGTTAGCAATAATAATAAAACCAAGAGAAAGAAATTAAGATGGATAGTATCTATAAAGATACTAAAAGAGATAAAAGACTATTTGCTGATAATATGATGACTTAGTTGTATAATTCCAGGGTTTCAGCAAAGTTATTAAAATAATAGGTACAGAAAATTTGGAGGTTAAACCCTCAAAAACAAACTGCATATTTACATAATAAGAAAACTCAAGAGACAGTGATAGAAAGGAGAATCCCATTCCAAATAAATACAAAATTTATATGAAAAACTTGGGGATCAATCTACCTAAGCACTCAAAAGAGTTGTATAGATTTAGTTAGAAAGTGTTCTTTAAAGAAATAAGGAACAACTTAAATAGGTAGAAGAATATGTAGTGCTCATGGATAGTCCATGGCAAGCTAATAAAAAGGATAATCCTACAAAAGTAAATTTACATTTTTAATGTTATATCAAACAAATTATGAAAGGGAATTTTTTTTTTAGGTTTTTGAAAGGCAATGGGGTTAAATGGCTTGTCCAAGGCCACACAGCTAGGAATTATTAAGTGTCTGAGGCCAGATTTGAACTCAGGTACTCCTGACTCCAGGGCCAGTGCTCTATCCACTGTGCCACCTAGCCTCCCCAGAAAGGGAATTTTTTATAGAACTTGATAAAATAATAATTTATTTGAAAAAATAAAAAATCTATAAGTCAGTGAAAAGAAATAGGATCAAAGGGAGAATAGCATATCCAATCTTCAAACTATATTTTAAAGCATCAGTCATCAAGACTATCTGATAATCCATGTAGGTAATGATTTTGTGACTCTTCAGTATCTTGGTTGCCTTTCCTGAATGTATTCCAAACGATCAAGATCATTCCCAGATATTGCCCAGAACTGAATATAATACATTCGTTTCTAACCATTTGGTAGTCATTCTATTTAATTAAATGTTATTTTGGTTGACTATGATTTCTTCTGTGAAAGTATTTTTATGCCAAGGCATTTATAGTAGAGAAGAGAAGGATAGATTTTGAGGATATGTAACAAATAACAATTGATAAAGACAAAAAAAATTTGCTAGGATCAAGGAAATGGTTTGGAAAGGATATAAGGGAACGGAGGAGTTGGAGCTTTGTGGGATATAAAGTAGGGCAAGTCTGCCATCACTTCATGTTCTCTTCAGAAGCCAATTGTTGATTTCTAGCAGGATCTGGATTCCTATATAAGCCCACTATGAGAAAGTCTTCTTTGAGGAGTAGAGGCAATGTGTTTCAATAGCTCTTTTCTCTCACCAGCTCCCATGAAAATAATACTGCTTATTTATAATGGAGAAATAAAGTTAAATAAGAATACTGGGTACTTGGCAGATTAGTCTCAAATAGAAACAAGATAAGGAATAAAATCCCAAATAAAATCATAAGATCAAAACAATTTATATTTAGTTAAAATAAAAACTTTAACAAAAAATTTTTGGTTTCTAGACCCCTCTTCTGATCTATGTGCTCACACTTAGGTTCATAACCGCAGAGTGCTCTTCAGCTCCTAGATTTCCTCTTCCTACATAAAAAAATCAGTTGGTAAGTTAGCATGTCAGGTTTACCTCCACTGCATCTCTCATAACCACTACCCTTTATAGCTCAAGCCCTTATGACCTCTTGCCTGGACCACTGTAGTAGCTTCATTTCTTCCTCTGCCTCCAGTCTCTTCTCTATCCAATTCATCCTCTACACAGTTGCCAAAATGATTTTCTTAAAGCATAGATCTTAAGCTCTATTACTCCTCTATCAAATTCCATGAGTTTTCAAACCCCTTTACTTATCCTTTAAAATCCTTTACAGCCTTATTCTACCCTATCTTCCTCTCCTTTTCTGTGTTGTTGTAACTAGCTGGTCAATTTGCTTTTCTTCTCCAGTCCTCCCCCAGCCCTATGTCTTTAAATAAGCAGTCCTCTAGTCCTAGAATGTCCTATATCCACAACCATGATCTCTCAGAATCTCTTGTTTTCTTCGGGTTCAGATCCAATACCCTCTCCTTTGTGAGGCATTTGTATTCTCCCTCCCCTTAACTACCTGGTGCCTTCCCCAATCACCTTTTTTTACACACACACACACACACACACACACACACACATACACAAACACCCTTGTATCTAGTTAAATTCATCCAATAGACCACAATCTCCTTAAATCCAAGAACTTTTTCATTTTTTTCCCCGCTATACCCATATGCCTAGCATAGAGTCTAGCACATTCATTTTTCATTTTTCAGTCATTTTTGACTCTTTGTGACCCAATTTGGGGTTTTCTTGACAAAGACACTGGGATAGTTTGCCATTTCATTCTCCAGCTGAGTTTACAGATGAAGAAATGGAGGCAAGCATGAGTCAGTGACTTGCTCAGGGTCATCCAGTGAGTGAGTGTCTGAGGCTGGATTTGAACTCCTGCCTCCAGGTTTAGCCATTCTTTTCACTCTGACACCTAGCTACATTTAGTAAATTCATGTTGACATAGTGATTTCATCAATTTATGCAAATCTTCCTTTATGTCTGAATTTTTCATATTGTCATGTAGCAATGATTATATATTACTGTTCTATTACATTTGTATAGTGTGTTATATATGAATATAAATTATGTACAATAATTTATTCTCTTCTTCAAATGATGAGTACCCACTTTGCATTTGGATTTTTGCTACTACAAAAAAAGTAATATGTTTTGGTATCTGTGAGACTTTCCAGGTTGTTGGGGGGGTTTAAAACATGCATTTAGCTTATAGCTTCATGTAGGATACATTAAAGTATCTTTTTCTCCAAGTTCCACCAATATTAAATGTTATAATTTTATACTAGTTTTGGAAATTGAATGAGTATGAAGTTGTAATTAAAAGTTGCTTTGCTTTGTTTTTTCTCATTAATTGTGAACACTTCCCTTTAATCAATTATCCAGTGGAAAAAAATAGGAATTAGATATGAAAATCTCCAACAGTTCTTTGTGTATTCGGAATGTCGAATTTTTAATCACATATTGTTATTACAGGTTTTTTAATCAATCTCTTTTGTTTTTAGATTATGTTGTACAAAATATTTCCTTTTCTATAATTAAACCTGTTTGATAGATAGGAATTTATTCATAGAACCATAGATCTAAAACTGGAAGGATTCTCAAAGGTCATGAAGATAAACCCCCCCCATTTGAAAGTGAAGAAATTATTTGACCGCAATGACACAAATAATAAATATCAGAAGATGGATTAGAACCCAAGTCCTCTGACTCCTCCTACTCTACCATGATACTCTTAGCCATAATTGAGATAAATATAGTGTTCCTTTTCTTCTGTTTTAAAAATCTTTAGATCTTTGATCCAATTGCTGTGAGATGTGGGCTTCTTAACCTGGAGCAGTCATGATATATTTTTTAATGCTGTTAACAATATTTCTATGTAAATCTTCAGTGAATGAGTTTCCTGTGATCCCAACTGTGGAATTTATGCATTAATCAAATAATTATTATAAATTTGGCACCAAGTCCCAGAAATCAAATAGTCTGATTATTTTATAGACATATAAAGGGAATGTAGGGAACAAAAGTTTAAGAAAATATGAGCAATTTCCCTCCAGTAGGCCCTTTTACTTCCCCACACCTCTCTTTATTGTTCTACAATTGACACTATAGTGTCACTTTGATCAAAATGAGGAAATGTCAAAGGCTTTATATAAGATTTAAATATATTTCTGTAGCAAGTGATTGGAAATTTCCCTATTTTATAAGCCTCCTATTGACTAAATTAGGCAAGTGAGGAATGAGCAGGTTCAATCAAGGTGCCAGACAGGTAGCATTTGAAAAGGGTATTTTTCTTTTGAGGGAGATAACTCCCTTAAGAATAAACAAAACAAAAGTTCCTCCCCATCTTGTCTTCCTCCACCTCCTGAGTTCCCTCTGTCTCTTCCCTTGCCCTACCCTATCCTGCATTGGGAGCCATACTCTTTGTGGTTGGAGGTAATGTGATAGAAATAGTTAAGTCACAAATGAACTGCCCACCAAGCTGGAGGTCATAACATAGCAAAAGCAGAAGAAGAAAAGAGGAGGAGGAGGAGGAGGAGAAGAAGGAAGGGGGAGAAGAGGAGGAAGGAATAAAGATGATGATGATGATGATGTTATGGGCAGAAACTAACAAATAGTACAGAACTCACCATACCTAAAGGTAACCCCAAGGAACTGAAGGGCAAGATGTCCGCTTACCCCTTCTTTTTGCACACTTACTGGAAAGAGCATAAGAAGAAAAATCCAGATTTCCTGTTAACTTTGCAGAGTTTTCTAAATGGTGCTCTGAGAGGTAGAAGACCTTAGGGAAAGAGAAATCCAAATTTGATGAGATGGCAAAAGATAGGATGAAGAAATGAAAGAATTATGGACCAATGAAAAATGGCAAAAAGCAGACTATCTGGCTTCTTCCTATTCTGTTCAGTATTTCACCCCAGGATCAAGTCTACAAACCTTGGCATATACATTGGGGATATGATAAATAAGCTTGGCAGAATGTGGAACAATGAGAAATTACATTATAAGAATAAGGCATTCAAACTGAAGGAGAAATATGAGAAGGATGTCACAGATTATAAGTTGAAAAGAAAGTTTGATGGAGTTAAAGGGGACTACTAAAGCTGACTGGAAAAAGATAAGAGGAGGATGAGGAGGTTGAAGAAAATGATGAATGAAAATGTACCATGTTCTGTCTCCGTGTAAATACCATAGAATAAGAGAAATACCTTTAAATGAAACACCTCTCCTTTACAAGCATGGCTTTTCCCCCCTCATTAGGCTTCTGTTCACATAAAGCTTCTCAAACCATTTACAAATGTTATAAAACAAAAAAAAGAAGATATTGGAAGAACTGTGACAAAATTATAGAGCAAATGTTAAGAATTCAGGAGACAGAAAACATAAGAAGAAAGTTGAGATGATGACAGAACTAAGAAAATGATGTGAAAATATTATGCACTGATGAATGAATTAGAGCATCTAGGTGAAATGGAAAAGTACCCCAAAATTACCCAAACTGATACAAGAGATAGATAAATTAAGCAGACTAACCTGAGAAAAAAATGAAGTAGATCATTAATTATTTGTCTTATAAAATTCATATACACAAGCCAGAAGGATAGATGAGTGATTTTTTCCCCTAAACTTTGAAAGAACAAGTGATTTCTATGCAATATACATTGTGTTTAAGATTTTAAGTGTATAATACTTAATAATTCTTGAAAAGTAAAAATAGTCTTGATTTTAAAATCTAAGGGGAAAAGACCACAATGAAAGAAAGCCCTCATTAAGTTTTAAGCATTGTGATAAGTACTGGGGATACAAATACAAAATTAAAATAGTTCCTGCTCTCATCCTTATGGACAAAAAACACATATAAGCAAATTAGTAGGCAAAGGAATGCTGTTATGATCTAGGAAGTCATAAAGATGGTGAGTGGAACAATTGATAGACTTTTTCCAGAGGTAAAGGTTTAAAAAAAAAATAAAGATGGAAAGTGAAGCAAGTAGCTATACAGACAGTAGCAAGACATGGCCCCAAGGAGTGCCAAGTCAATTAGCTAATCCCAGGCATAGTCTGAGGGAAAAAGAAATTTGAGGGGTGGCTAGGTGGTGCAGTGAATAGAGCACTGGCCTTGGAGTCAGGAGTACCTGGGTTCAAATCCGACCTCAGACACTTAATAATTACCTAGCCATGTGGCCTTGGGCAAGGCACTTAACCCCATTGCCTTGAAATAAAAAAATTAAAAAAAAAAGAAATTTGAAAATAACTATGTAATAAGCTAATTTATGTATCATCAAATAAAATGCAGCATTAAATTTTTAAAGGAGCATAACTAAAAAGAACTTATTAGTTAGAAACACTAAGGATTCACAGATGGAAACTGATCAGCATTACACTGTTTCAACCAAAAACACCATGAAACATCATAAAAAGGTATGAGTGGCCTTTGGTAATTTTCAACAATAGCAATTCAGCAAACAAGTGCAAACTATTTGGGAGAGGTTCAGAGTTATAGCCCCTGCCTTCCTGGAGCTTACAATCTAACAGAAAGACAAAAAAAAATAGCATACTTCATAGTAATTCTTTCTTTGTGTATATACATATACATTTGTGAATTACATGTAGTATGTTATCATATATTAAAAAGTATATAAAATCTGCCTAGAACAAAACATAAGTGCATTTTTAGAACAATATAAGGAGGGGAGAACATTACTGATAGAATAGAATCGGAGAGTCTTCATATAAGAGGTAGAAGTTCAGTAAGGCTTTAAAAATGGGTAGAAATTTCTCATTGCGCTTATCACAAATGAAGTAAAAGAATTTTTTCCCCAATCATCTTCTTGAAAATTAAAAAAATTCCAACATCCCATGTATTAAAGAAATAAAATTTCAATCCTACTAAAAACTGGTACAAAACAAAATTTTCCTTTACTATTTCCCTTTGATATAGTATTAGCAGTGATAGCAGTTTTAATAAGATATGGGGGGGGGAAAGCAACTGTGGGGTAAGGTTTGCCAACAAAAGACATATATCACTTTTTTCAGAAGGTACATGTTTATATAAGGCCTAGAAAAAATAAGAGATATGACAGAAAATTGATGTGATGAATTTAGAAAGGTTTTAATTAGGCTGTGGAGTAAACCTAGAAAAATTCATTCTTCTATTCCCCAAGTGGAGAAATTTTTTAAAAAGTAATTCTATTTACAAAAATGACAAAAAACATAATGTATCTGATCCACTAATACATGGAAGTATTTTGAATTGGAAGTAACAGCAACCAGATTAACCCTACTGAGAACTTTTCTAATCCAGTATCCCCCAAATCTTCTCTGGACCAAACTTTTCCTCAGAATATGGGCATCAAGGAGCATGGGGCAAACACCTTCCAATAAGTAGAATGGACTTTGAGCTTATTTGGCTAGTTATGCCTACATATGAAGGAATCTTATTTACTAATCATTTTTCTTTCCAAATTCTACATTGTCAATTGTAACAAATTACATAGAACTTGGGAAACCTTCGATAATGATATTTTTGGAGATTGAACTTTTATCTTCCATGACAGTTTGAAGGGCAGGCATCACTTTGCCTTACCAGAGGCATTGTCCTTACTAAGCCTGGATAAGTGGCAGTTTATCTACAGGTCACAAAATGAACAAGCATTTTCTCCCTTGGTAACTGCTTTTATAAAGACAAGGATATCTACATTCACTTGCCAAAGGATCATTTTCTTTATAATTCCTAAAGATGTTTGCTAGATCCTTATTCTCAGGTAATGTATTTTTGTTTTGTTTTTTAACTTAAAAGTTAATGTTTAGCTTTTATTTCTATATTTCTTATCAGGTCTAAATGCTTAGAATAGGTTGAAGATACTGATTCTACATCTAAATTATAGATTTTAGCTAATACTTTTTCTTTTTTTTTTCCTTTATTTTTTGATTTTAGGTCACAATTCCCAGACCCTCTGTGGCATCCACACAGTCCACTTCAGGAAGCTTTCATTATGGCCAACCCTTGGAGAAGAAGGATCTTCAGCCCCTGGAACACACTGTCGAGCTTTACTCTCCAAGAGAAAATGTGTCTGGTGTGGTAGGGACAGAGGGTGAACTTCCTAGTGGTGCCAGCAGAACAGATTGGGTGCTTCCCTTAGATCATCAGGAGAATGCTTCAAGGGAAGGCCTCACTAAGGAATGTGTCAAATCCCAAGACTTGGTTCAAAAAGAGCTGCCTGACCAAAACAACATAAAAGTGGTCACAAAAGAATTTCAGACTCTCCCTTTGGGAGCTGAAGAGAAGAGCATTGTGTTGGATTCAGATAATGAGGAGGAGAAATTAGGCAAAGGGCACTGTTTCATTGAGATTTCTAATCTTCCAGGAGATTTAGAAAGGGAGCATCCACCTATTCCCGAACCTCTTGAAGAATTCAGGACACGGACTTTCTGCTTGGTGCCAAATCAGGACACAAATCATGAGATAATGAAACTTCTGGCAGGTGCAACTTCAGAAATTTCTCCAGCACAAATCATCCACCCACATGGTGAAGGACAGATAACTCAGGCTCAAAAAAGCAAATTCCAGAGAGGAGAGGATATCAGGAAGGGAGAAGGTATGCTCAGTCACCAAGGGGATCTCTCTGCTTTTTTACATCAAGAGGGTAAGAAAGAGAAAATTTCCCCTAGAAATGGAGAGTTGTTTCATTGCATTTCAGAAAATGAACATTCTCCCACATCCAGGAAAGATGTCATTAGGTCATCCTTTATAACTAGACACAGTCGCATCCCTGTTCTAGCACAAGAGATAGACTCGACTTTTGAGTCCTCTTCTCCAGTTTCAGCAAAAGAGAAACTCCTTCAAAAGAAAGCTTACCAGCCAGATCTAGTCAAGCTGCTGGTGGAGAAAAGACAACTCAAGTCTTTGCTTGGTGACCTCTCAAGTGCCTCTGACAAATCACTAGAAGAGAAGTTAGCTGCTGTTCCTGTTCCCTTTCCTGAGGATGAAGTCTTCACTCCCTTTTCAAGACTAACAATAGACCCTCAATTGAGCAGGTCAGCCGAGGATAGCTTTCTGTCACCTCTCAGCTCCCAGGCTAGAAAGAGCAAAATTCCACGGCCAGTTACCTGGGCTAATACAGACCAAGTCAGTAACTCAGCCTCAGCTCAATTCTTTCCTCGGCCACCACCAGGAAAGCCTCCAACTAGACCTGGAGTAGAAGCCAGGTAAGACCAAAAGGACAGAACATGTATATGTTAAAGTGTTTGTAAGAAAGCATTCTTAAGTCATACCATAGCACAGTTCAAAGGACAACAAACTATGCTTTCCACCCTTCCTCACCTATTTTTGTAAGGCCTATGAGTTAAAAATGGGTTTATCTATTTTTCTTTTTTTAAATAAGGTTTTGGTACTCCAACAAAGTAGAAAGAGGACTGGTTGTAGCAGACCTAGTTCTAGTCTTGGTTTTAATGTTTTCAAGCTGTTTGATGCTAGGAAGACCAAGGGCTTTTTGAAAAGTTTCTTCATTTTAAAATGCAGATAATATGTGCATGATAGGCCTCATAAGGGTGTTGTAAAGAAATAATTTTGTAAATCTTAAAGTACTTAAAGTTATAATTATTCTCCTAGCCTTTGAAATCTTATTCAAGCATTTTCTCTCCAAAAGCAGAGTGATTTTTAAGGTCTAAATGCTTCCATAAGTAGTTGGAATATCATTTTAATAAATATCATTATATTGTCTAACTCTATATTAAAAACTATTTCTGGTCTTGGCAGATGGCCCTCGGTGCTTTCCTGATCAGATTAAGATGAATTCCCCTAAAAAAATACTACAACAGATTTTACCAGTCTTTGTGTGTAAAGTTGTTTTGTATTTGTGATTTATGGTGTGACATGTATTACAATTTTTTTTAGAGGTGGAAAAGAGGAAGATCATAATTTGCCAGGGTGATATCAAAGATTTCTTCCCTTGAGAACTGAAACATTGAGGTTTCCAGGGTAGAAAATATCAATAAGGAAAAGAAAAGAGACCCTAAGCTTTTAACAGGAAACTAATGACAAAACAAACATCTGCAGTTACAAGCAATATAGTTATAAATCTCCCTTTGAATATGTTTTTGTATTGTAAAAATTTTTTTTAAATAAAGGGTCTAACTATAATATGAGCTTATACCAAGAACTAGCTTTAAAGTACCAATGTCTAAGAGAAGTAAGAAAGAATGTTTCCAATTGCATACTAATAATAAGTACATTAAATGAGACATTAAGATCTAAGGATTTGCCCAGGACCTATACATTTTCTCTTGATAGAATAAGGATTTAGTCAAGGGTTCATCACTCAGATTTTTCTCTTTTAACATCTCCTCAACGCAGATTATTTCATAAGTACCTTTCATGTGAAAAGCACTAAGGAAGAATAAAAAATTAAATATTATTTGGTCCCAAATCTTGTGAAACTTAGCACCTAAGTAACCTAAGCTTATATACATATATTACTATGATAAAGAATTATTTGTGAAGCTCAAACTAACTGTTAAGTAAGACCCAAGGGAAGAAAGGATTTTACTATCTGGTAGCAATCAGGGGTGGTCAGTTGATGGAAGAAGCAAAATTTGGACTGGACCTTAAAGGATGGATAGGACTTTATCAGATATAGTATAAAGAATGGGGAGGATATCCCAAGCTGTAGGGAAAAGTATGAACCAAAGGCAAAAAGATCTGAGAGGATCAGTTCTCCCCTATGTCTGGAATGTATTCCTTCTCTTTTCCACCTTAGAGTAGTCTTGCTTCAGGGGCCCACCTCCTTTGTATAACCATCCTTGATCTCATCAGTGTTCTTTCTCTCCTCAAATTTTTCTCTACTTTATCTCCTTTGCCCTCATTATTCCTTTTCTTGTGTTCTATTTATGTTCCTCCAGTATGATCTTTCAATAGAAAGGAAGCCTCTTGACTAGAAGGACATGTTATTCTTGCATGTGTTAGGCGGTTTATTATAAATAGTTGCTCAGTTGCTTTGTTGAATTTATGACTTGGGTTCAACATAAGAAAATAAATCTCAAAATGTTGATCATTTTAAGGTCATAAAAATCAGTGTCTTTTCTGCTAATCAGGGTAACGTTTTGTAAGTAGGCCCAGGAGGTAGCACTGTGTTAAACATAACATAGGATAAATCAGCTTTAACTTCTCAATTGGGCCATGGTACTAAAGCCACAGACCAAATTAATTTTAATTATAGTTCTATTCGTCCAGAGTCCTGGCACAACAGTCTCCTAAACTTAATATGATACTCATAAGAGGGAAAAGAAGCCCAGAAAAAGTGAATATGTTATTGATGACTGATTATTAAATGTCATTTCTAAGTTTCATGTTTCTTAAAGGTGCTAGTATAGCCCTGAAGGTCATTTTCCAGGTGCCTGGTAATAAGGTTATAGTAGTAGCAGTTTAGCAATTTAAAATTTTATAAATCAAAGTGAAGGCTTACCAAACACCTTTTCAAACACAATGGTATTAGGACTTCTTAGAGGTTCCATTAATTTAACAGAAATAGAGAATTACATTAACTAGAAAAAAATGATCATTTAGCTTTAACTTTTCACAGATAAGGACAGTTGAGGGATTAAGTAAAATCTTTTTATTTTATAAATTATTAAATATAACAAATATTTTTAATCAAAGTCTTTATTCTTCTTAGTGGGTACAATTCATATGGAAGACTCGCAGCATCATGTTAAGCTCTCCATATATGTAGACCTGCTCAGACTAAATTGTCTAACCAGTATCACATGATATACATGTGATCTTCTCAAATTCCTAAAAATATTGACAAGTAAAAGCAAAACAGTGAATTTCTCTGTACCCTCAAAACTATATTCTTATAATGACACAAACATCTGGCATTTGTAAAGTGTGGTATGTATTTTAGGAAGTTTACAGTTGACAGATTTTTATATATCTTACTGAAGTGTGAATATCAAGATAATTCTTCTTGTGTTCTTTTAAGGTTACGTAGGTATAAAGTCCTAGGGAGCAGCAATTCTGACTCAGACCTTTTCTCCCGTCTGGCTCAAATTCTTCAAAATGGATCTCAGAAATCTCGGGGCTCTACACAGTGCAAGAGTCCTGGCTCCCCTCACAGTCCAAAAACACCTCCCAAGAGCCCAGTTGTCCCTCGGAGAAGTCCCAGCGCCTCCCCACGAAGCTCTTCCTTGCCCCGCACTTCAAGTTCCTCACCATCCAGGGCTGGAAGGCCCCACCATGACCAGAGGAGTTCATCCCCACATCTGGGGAGAAGTAAATCACCTCCCAGCCACTCAGGATCCTCATCTTCGAGGAGGTCCTGCCAACAGGAGCACTGCTGTCTTAAACCCAGCAAGAATGGCATGAAAGGATCAGGCAGTCTCTACCATCATTCTGCCAGTCCCAAAACTCCCCCAGGGAAGAATAAGTCAGCCAGTAAACTCAGCAGATAGGAACCAAGCTATGTCCCTATCACAGGTGTGAAATCCTCCTAAATCTGATGCATGTTGTGTCCGTGTACTATATATTTTAAAAAAAAATCAGTGTTGACCTTCACTTGCAAAAGAAAGTAACATATGATAAATTATTTATGAAAAGAATGTATGACAAAGAATTTCCCAAAGGCAGGCAGCAAGCAGATCAGAAATCAAAATGTATTTGTGCGTGTGAAGGGAGAGTCCAGCAAACTCATTTGAGTAAAACTCACCAAGTCCAGTAATCTCTAATTTCTTAGCTTTTTTAAAAAAAAAGAGAGTTTTGTGGGGGGAAGTTGAATGAAATTTACAGTGTGGGCCTACTCTTTGCTTAATGATTACTTAAACAAATGTTGAATATACTTTAATATTTTCATCTAAGGTTTCCTCACCTTAGAGAATTGGTATTACTCAGATCATCTTAATTTAAGAAAATATGTTGTCTGGAAGCCAGTGATGACATGCTCTTTGCTTGTATGTACATATGAGCTGTTGAGTTTTTGTGTAACCTTTGCTCCAAGTCCACATGACCTCTTTGGAATCCAGTTTCATGAGCTTATCTTGACCACATAATTCATTCTTCCTTCTCTCACCAGGCTTATCTTTTAACATAAATATTTTAACATGTTTTTAGCAGTGTTTGCTAGGACTTCCCTTAGCTATTTCAAATCCAGAGAAGTTCTTGGTTCCCTCATATTGTCCTTTGAGGCAATACTTTGAGTTCAGTACTTCTCCTCTATGATTGACAGATAACTAAAGGCCTTCTTTGTGGACTATGGAAAGATGGGGTATGTCCCAAAGACTGATCTGGAAGCCTGAACCTTTATACAAGTAGCAACTTGGAAAGGTTCTAGGAAGTAGGAGAGTTCAAGCAGAGGAAACCCTCTGCTTATTTCACTATACTCAAATCCTCATTCCCTGATTCCTTGAAGCACCAGTTATTTTCAATGTCAACCACCAAGATATTTCCAGAAAGAGTAAATGGGAGAGGAATACTGGCATGGTTCTCCATTTCTACATCTCAGGCTTACCTCCAGAAAAGAAAATTAGGTATATTGTTGAGGGAGGTGATCCTCAAGCCTTACATTTTTTAAGTTACCTAAAAACTAGAATTGAATATCTGGGGAAATAAAGCTAAAAGATCAGGCGTAAATAGTTATCTTTGGTGTTTTTTAACCCATCTTTTGCTCCTCACAGGTCTTACCTCTGTGCCTCAGATGAACAATACTGAGCTTCCATCCCAATTAATGACTATGAGAGGACCCTAGCGTAAACCCTCCCATTATATACTCCCCCCCCAAAAGGGACCAGTCAAAAATGAAGCCTCAGACTTTGAATTGGCTTTCTTTGTACACCCTGTTCCTGGCATGCCGGGTGTTGTGGAAACCTAACAGGGTCAGATAAATAGGTCTGCTTGCTGTTGATAATTGCCTTCCAGCAAACATCTGTGCTTTTTCCTTTAACCTTGTGTTTGTTGCCAAACTTCATTCCCTTGGTTTAAAAAAAGGAATACTTTGAGTAAATATGTTCTGATGCTGCATCAATGTAGCCCTGAAGCTACACTGAACTTTCTCTTAGTCTGTGTTGGACTTAAAAAAAAACAAACAACACTCTCCATGTGTGTACTGTCTCCTATAAGTAATGTAGCATAGTAGGGAACCTTAATTTGAGTTTCAACCATTACAGAGGAATGCAATAGGTAGGGAATACCTGCTGTTCCTGAAGCAACTGTAATGTTGGCAAGGCCGATCTTTCTGTATCATATTGTATAATAACAACACTTGCATGTCTTCATGGTAAATTATATTATATAAATATTTATAAATATATATATATAGACATATGCGTATAAACTCATTCACTCTCATTCTCCATTTGTAATTTATAGACCGCAGATGGTAAAATTCCCTTTCTATTGCGTGCCTCAAATACACTTGGGCCTTGCGTCTTCATTTTTTGAAAATATTTTCTTGGCATGTGACATCACACAGATTCTTCCTGCCTTCCCTGTGTAATGTTTAAGGGGTGGCAGTTCTCAAATAAGCCAGGTTTTAGAGTGTAGTTTAAATTCTCATTTAAAGAGAGCCTTTAATAGAAAAAGAAATACTTGAAAGTTCTTGTATTACTGGTTCAAAAAATTTGTCATGTTAATCTCACAGTATTCTCATCATGGTTAAAGTGGAAAATCTGGGATGATCATCATGGTTTAAGTCCAGTGACAAAAAGAATGCCATGCTAGGTTAGCATGAACTGATAAAGAATCCCTAACTGTTATCATTCCATTTTACTTTCTTCATTTTTATTGTGTACTTTGTAGGCTTCTGATATCAGAGTTAGCTAATTTTTATTTTGTTGTATTGGCTAAAGTAGTCTGCTTTAAGGCCTTTTCTCTCCGATCAGAACTGTACTAGTTATAACCCATTTT
Organism: Macrotis lagotis; assembly: GCF_037893015.1. NCBI lineage: Eukaryota > Metazoa > Chordata > Mammalia > Peramelemorphia > Peramelidae > Macrotis > Macrotis lagotis. The sequence goes on along the minus strand of NC_133661.1, from coordinate 203,529,239 downwards.
GAAGAGCTGTTGTTACAGATGTGGCTACTGTTGTTGTAGTGTATACATGATTTCACTTTCCTACCGGCATCTTTGCCAAGTTTCCCCAAACGAACACTGAAGTCAGAGCAGCATTTAAATGTGTTTCCCCCACTTTGATTCTCTTCAATGTATCCCTGACCTTTCCACTGTGCTGCCTGCTTTTTTGTATAAGAAGCATTGGCAAAGTTTGTTAAGCCTCAAATACTACACATCAGGATAGAGAGATAAGCAGCCATCATTATGTAAGAATCTATCTTGCATGTTAAAGAATGAGTTAACCAAAGATGTGTTTCTGCTCTCTCTGCTTCCTTTTAAGGGAAAAACCCACAAAGTAGCTCTACCTTCACATATTATTAAGTATATTTAAAAGTACATGCCCTATATAGAGTATCTAACAGAAATGTTTTTTAAAAGCATAGTTGTCCTTGCACTAATTATTTGTGCTGTTAGATGATGAGTATTGCTCAGACTAAAATCAGAGTGGCTTTCCTGAGCAGAAGCTAGCTCAGAACTTTTTTGGGAGAGGGAGGAATCTTTTTTTTTTAAGTTAGGATACATAAAGAATTTTTTTTCTAGGTGACAATATATTGCAGACTTGGGTGTTAGGCATAACTTAATCAAATTAATTGCTTTTAAATTAGTGAATATCTGAAATAGAAATGTGTTGCATTTGGGGGTTTAGGAGAAGGTGCTAATCAAAGTCAAATAAAATTATATTAACATGCAAATACAAAAACATATATAAAAAATGTAAGGCAAAAGCCAGAACTGCATTATGGGATCTCAAGTACCTCAGTTGAATTGAGGTTGAGAAGGCAAGCCTTCTGACAGCCTACAATTCCTGGGTACTGTAACACAGTTATCTACTCAAACCTCCTAATCTCCCTTTTTTCTTCTCCAATTCTTTGTATTTCTTCAGTTGAGCAGAAGACATGGGCAGGAACATCTTAGTCACCTTAAGTTGGTAAATGATTTCATCCTGAACTTTGTTTCCCAGGGAATGGAGATTGGTTGAGACATTCAATTAAAATTCTATATGGTAATCTCTGCATATGTTTTCACATATAAAGATATTTTGTGGGACCAGATTTAATATGTGATAAATAAAAAGAAGAAAATTAATGTCTGATAAAATTTAATCTTAAAGCAACTGCCTGGAATTATGAAACTCTGAATTTTGGACTTAATTCAGAGATGTACTATTTCTCTAATTCACCATTCCTATGCAAGCTGGCTTTGCTAATAATGATGTATTTACACTTAAAGTTTAAGTTGCATGGTGTGAACTGAATTCCATTTTTCTACTAATATTACCAGGATAATCGAGATCCAAATAACTAGCAAAATATTAGTATTTATTGGAACCCATTGCAGTCAACATATACTTTATATTTTTTGCTCTTTTGACTCAAAAGAAGTCTTTGCTGCTTACTACTGCATTGTACTACATTTACAATTTTTTAAAGACTATAGAAGACTTCTTGATTAACCTTGGTAAATGATCATTTTGGGAACATTTCTGCACAGCTACTGTGAAGGCACTCACATCTTACATAAGACTTAAAGTCTATATAGATCTCTGTGCTAATGTTTTTCAAGGTTTCATTTATTTTACAGGGAGAAAGAGCTTTATGCATGTAAAAATACAGATAGTTAGAACCATAACTAACACACATGATGTGATCAAGTTGAAACGGAATTAGAGATTTTTTTTTGGGGGGGGGCCCTAGTTTGGAAATTTTCTTTACTTATCTAGTATTAAGGATTAGATGATGAAACAGCATCCCAGAAATCAGAATTTAATAGCCATGAGGGGGTGGGGAAGGTGCATTTGAATCTGGGTACTTTAAACTATTTATAAATGCTAAGTCAAATTTTAGTGGTCACAGGAAACTTAAGCTCTTCAGACTGAAAAAAAAATATTTTTGGTTCCTTTCTAACAAAAGTGCACTGGTATGAGAGAACCATTACTTCTGTTTCTGTTCTTTTGTAATCTTGATAGTAGGAAGTCTTGGATGTTTTGTTTACATATTTGTTCACTGAGTTTCTGTGCACTTTATCTCAGGTGAGAACGGTCACTTTAGCATCAATACCACTAGTGCTGAGAAAGAAAAAAACATTACTTTTTGGCTTCTCTTTGCCTTTGGTTCTGTAGACAAGGCAGAAACAGGCTTATTAGTCTTATTTTGAGAGAGAGAGAGAGAGAGAGGGTGGGGGGTAGAGAGAGAGAGACTTAAGGGACATAGCCACCATGGTTTTCCCCAAGATCATCATGTACTTACCTTAGGGAACTTACAGATATATGATACATACTCAAGACTTCACATCTGATTTCAGAGGGAATGAGTCAGAGCTACTGAATCTGGAAACCCCAACTCCTGCCCCCACAGAATGTAACCAGATTGAGTTTACACAACCACTTAAGAAAACTTTAATATTTACTATCCCAACCCTTATCCCATCCCCCATAGTAGGCAGTTTTATACTTTAAAAAAGTTTTAGTTTAAAAAAAAACTTTTAAAGGTTTCCTTTAAGTGGGTTTCCCAAGAAAGTAATGGAGAGTAGCAAAAGCTACACACTCTGACTCCAATGAGTGAATGCTTCCTAATTTCATTATGATTTAACATGCTTCATACCCCTTGTTCTCCAGACCCCTGGTGTTCCCTGACAAACATGATCAGATAAAGCATCACCTTGATATTTATTATACTCTGGTGACTGCATACATATATATGTATAAATATACATATATATTATATAATATATATGTTTTAGACATAAAAGCTGAGAAAGTTCCACAGTCAAGGAGCAAGTCATTTCCTCCTTATATCTTTCCCACTCATTTTCATTTCCAGTAGTAAATTTTAAGAAAAATCATTTGGCATTCTTTCTATCATTCCCTTATGAGGTGATAGGATTTTGAATGTCTTCCTAATGTATACTAGAAATTATTAGATGGGCCCAACTTGCTTCCTTAAGCTTTTTTTAGCATGAGTTATGCAGCCCTACTTTTCCCAGATGCCCAAGAACATTGGCAAGGTGCCCATTTATCTCAGGGGGGTTGGGGGGGAGAATGAAACAGGTCACTGAGTAGTTTCTTGCATTGTAGGGGCTGCTCATCTCACAAACTGTTATGAACATTTGCCTTGTACATTTTCTGTCTTTAGCAAACAAGTATTAGGTTCCACATTTGGATGCTTAACAACCAGACTGATCACAGTCTGATTGTAAAGATTCTTGGTAAGTCAGGTGAGCTTTTAGGATATAGTATTGTCTTGTACAAACTGCAATTCACATCCCTAATGACACTCATATCACAGGATCTAGGTTCTTTAGCCAGTTTGATTTCAAATGCAATTTTTCTTTCATGTTGTGTATTCATTCACTTCTAATGGGTAAATAGACCTATTTCTTCTCAGAGGCTAAAAGGCAAAGAGCTTGAATAGCAATCAATGGGCCTGGGAGAGAAGCAGTTAGGATGGAGGTCACAAGACTTTAAAAACCTTGAGTTTTTTAAGCTACTCACTGGGTTTTCCCTAAGAGAAAAATCATTGGTTACTAAGATAAAAGATGGCACTAAACAGTGGGAAACTAGACCATTTAAGATTTTGGTGAAAAGACATCTAGCAGAGAAGGCAGACTGAGAAAGATGAAAGGAAGTAGATTGAAGGATGTTCTTCATTTGCTTCAATCTGGATCCATTAGCTTTCTTCAGCATGCTGCTCTTTGGGGAACACCCCACACTAGGTTTTCATTCTGCTTTTGGCAGTCTTCTTGAAACGGCCAGTGCCTACATCATTGTGCCATTTTTTTTTTTACCTAGACATCCCAAACTTTTTTTAAAAAAAGGAAAACCCATTTTGAACCAGGAAGTAAACTTAAGAAGCTGTGAATTATTGATGACTGCTAAATCAGACTCAAACAGCAAGCTGAAGGGTAGAATTTCTTATTGAATCAGACAAATAAGTTAGGTGAACACTCACTTGATGATTCTTCTTGACCCCTTGTGAATCAGTGACAGGATACAGGAAGATGAAAAGCTGTTCTGTGAAAGTATTGGGTACTGTTTTAAATGGCACATCTGTGAGACTGTCTTCTGATTTTGTTGTCTCCCAAAGGTGTTGTATACAAAAGTGTCCCATCTCCCCCTACAAACATCACCCACCCCTTTTTCATGTTTTGCTCAGGCAACCAAGGACATAATTATCTGCAGAAATATGAGTGCTTTCATATCGGCCATTTGTACATAAAAAAAATGTAATTATTTATTTAATTTTCTCATTTGTATCATATTAAGGCTTTGTACAGTGTTTTAAGTTCTGTTTTCAAATTATTTTGTATTTTATTTTTATAAACTAGTAATAAAATATTCATTCCGCATGCAAATTCCAGCTCTGACTGCATTTTTATGATCATTTGGTTATTAGGAGTAAGAAATGCTACGAAATTTTTTTTGATTGTTTTTTTAAGCTTCTTACACCTACAGATTACCAAAGCAATCTCAGACTTTCCTTTCATAAAGGCAAAAACAGCTCATGCTACTTTAAGTGCAAGTTCACATCCAGCAATGATCCAAACTCAGAGGGATAAACTATATAAAACCGAAAAAGATGTTGGTTGCCACACACACCACATTTAAAACTCAGTCGAAGAGATTCACAGATTTTGAGCCAGAAGGGAACACAGAACTCTAGTCTAACCTTGTTTTAGATGAAGAAACTTGCCCAGAGAGGTTAAACAATTTGCCCAGGGTTGCAAACGTGTCAGTAAATGGTCAAGATGGGATTTAAACTCAGGTCCTCTGATCTGATCAGATGCGGCACTTTGTACTGGATCTCACTGCCTTAAATGTGCAATACTGGAGTTAATCAGTTCCCTTTGTCCCTCCTTGAATCTGCAGGTAATTAGAGAATGCTCAGCCCCGCCACCTCGCCCGGCCTCAGGTTTTCTCACAGCTGGGTGGTAGGGTGCTTCTGTTGGAGTTTGTTCCCCAAAAGGTCCGGACTCCAGAATTAATTATGCAAACACATGGGTGCTTTGTTAACACAGCTTGTAAATCACTGTTGTCTTTCCCGCCATGGGAAACTCCCTTCTTACTACAGTAATGCCTGGTCATGCAAATTGTTGTCTCTGCCATACAGTTGGTTGTCTCTTCTGTAACCTTCCTTTGAAATAAAGGAGCTGTCTTACCTGGGCTGGTTTGACCTGGAATTTTTCCATTGATCAACATCTAAAGGTACTGTGTGATGAGTTGCCCATTTCTCTGTTCAGTAGCTTCACCAGCAGGCAGGAGTCTGTCTTATTTCCCTGTCCCTCCTCACATGCCACTGCCGGCGCCCGCCTCGGTGGGTCGGGTCAGAACAGAAGCTACCTGAGGCTGGCCCCGGAGGCCCATTTGCTCGACTGCACTGTAATGCTGGCATCCATACAGGTGAGCGTGAGGATTTTGTCCCAAAGTCGTGCCGTGTGCGTGGGGAAGACGTGATTTCACAATATAGTCAAGTTCTGCAATGGGTGACGCTGTCCCGGTTTTATCGATTTATGTCAATGCGAAGAGCAAAACCAAAAGTACAGGAACTGGCGGTCGGGCGCTGTCTAGGTTTTGGGGTGCTGCGAGGGTGGGGAGCGGTTTAGCAAGCGAGGTCCACCGTGGGGGACCCTCCAACAATCTCTGGGCGAAAAGCTGGAGCGTGGCGCGGGGGCCGCCAAGGAAGGTCTGAGCCGGGCCTCGTGCTTGGCAGTGCCCTCGCACGGAGCCGCCCCGGGCTCAGCGGGGGAGCGGGCGGGCCGGCGCCGCCCCCGTCCGGGTGCCCGCGCTCCCCCGGGGGGGGGGGCTGCTCCTGGGCCGCGGCGCCTCGCCCCGCCCCGGCCGGGCCCCGCCCCCTCCTGCCGGGCCCCGCCCTTCTGCCCCGGCCCCTCCTGCCGGGCCCCGCCCCCCGGCCCCTCCTGCCGGGCCCCGCCCCGCCCCGGCCGGGCCCCGCCCCTCTGCCCCGGCCCCTCCTGCCGGGCCCCGCCCCCCGGCCCCTCGGCCCCGGCCCCTCCTGCCGGGCCCCGCCCCCCGGCCCGGCCCCGCCCCCGCGCGCCTGCGCAGCGGCGGAGGGACGGCCCGGCGGGATGGCGGCCGTTTTGGAGGCGCTGCTGCGCGGGGACGTGACGGCGGCGGCCGCCGTGCGGTGGCTGGCGCGCGGGCCGCGCGGCGCGGAGGTAACGGGCGCCCGGCGCGGGCGGGGCGGGCGGGGCGGGGCGGCGCCCCCGGCGCGGCCTCCCGCACGCTTCTCCCTCCCCCCGCAGGACGCCCCCGCGGAGCCGGCCGCCCTGGCGCCCCTCGCGCCGCTGCGGAAGGACTTCGTGCCGTTCCTGCTCAACTTCCTGCGCGAGCAGAGCGGCCGCGCCCTGCCCCCGGGGCCGCCCACCCCGGCCAAGGCCCCCGGGGCCGGCCTGGGGCGCCCGGCGCGCGGCGGCGGGGGCGGGGGCCGGGGGGCGCGCGGTCAGCTCTTCCCGCCCGAGCCCGCCGCCGCCTCGCTCGGGGACGCCCCGCCGGCCCGCCGCGGAGGGGGCGGCCGGCGGCGGGGCCGGGGCGGCGGGGACGGCGGGCCCCGGGGCGCCCCCGGCCCCGCGCCGGCCGAGCCCCCCAACCTGGGCAACCTGGAGGAGTTCCCCCCCGTGGGCTCCGGCCCCCCCGGGTGAGGACCCCCGCGGCGCCGGGCCGGGGGGGGGGGGCAAGGGCGGGAGGAGGGGGGCGGGCGCCGCGAGCGGGAGGAAACCTGTGGGGCTCCCAGCAGGGTGAAGCCCTCCCGGAGGATCAACCCCACGCGCGTGAGCGCCGAGCGGCCGCTGTCCAAGCCCAAGACCTGCTTCACCTCCCCGCCCCTCGGCCGGGGCCGGCCCGCCGCCAGCCTGGAGCCCGCCCCGGGGCGCGGCAGCCTGCAGGAGGAGCGCGAGATGCTGCGCCAGGAGCGGTGCGGGTCCCGGGGCGGTGCGGGCCCCCGGGGGGTGCGGGTCCTGGGGCGGTGCGGGCCCCCGGGGGGTGCGGGTCCCGGGGCGGGGCGGGTCCCGGGGCGGGGCGGGCCCCCCCCCGCCTCGGGACGGCTGACCAGCCCCGCCCCCGTGTGCACCCCCAGATCCAAGCTGCTGCAGCAGGCCCCCGGCCCCGCTCTCCCCGCCCCGGAGCCCGCGCTCCCCGCCCCCAGTAGAGCCGCCAGCCTGGCCCCGGAGCCCGCGGACCCCGGCCGGGTGTCCTGCCCGCGGAGGCTGGAGCTGGTCGCCGCAGTCTATGCGTCCTGCATCGCGGGTGAGTGAGGCCTGCCCGGGGTCCGGGGCCGGGGCCCACCCCAAGGCGGCCCCGCCGGCCGGGCTCTCACGGGCCCCGCTCTCCTTCAGAGAACCTGGTCCCGAGCCTCTTCTTGGAGCTGTTCTTCGTCCTTCAGCTGCTCACCGTCCGGCGGATACTGGAGGTGGACGATGACGACCTGGGACCCAGCCTCGGGGGTCAGTAGGAGAGCGTGCCCTGCAGAAGCATCCGCCGGACAGCTGAGACCAGAACACCCGGGGCTGATGTTCCCTTCCTGTCCTCTAGGTCCCCTCAAGAGGCCCCTATTCCAGAGCATCCACGACTGTGTGTTTTTTGCAGTGCAGGTTTTGGAGCATCAGTTCCAGTGAGTTTCATTAGTATAGTCGCTTGACCCTTCTCACGAATCCCCTCTGCTTTCTTGGCAGCCCGTTGGAGTACTTAAACTTGACTCTGGGCACAGGCTTGAGTCTTGAATCCACATGACCCATGTGTTGGTGGCTCACCTCTTTTTTATGCCTGATGTTCTTGACCCGTTCTCTCCAGCCCTCCTTTGTAAGCGCTTATTTTCTTTTGGGCCCATATTCACACTATTTTTCTTACCCTCTGAACTGTAATAGTCTTTGAACACTTCTGTCCCCGTCCACTCTGTATTTCTTCCCCGAGGTTGATAGGGCCATAAATTTTGAACTGGAAAGGACCTCAGAGATCATGCTAATCTGGCTCCCTCATTTTACAGAGGAGGAAATACACCCAAGGATATTCGGGAACTAGCCAAAAACCATACGGATAATGAACACCAGAGATAAGATTTGAATCTAGGTCTTCTAATTCCAGAACCACTTTTCCTTTTACTGTGCCAGGACTAGGCCATTTGTATGTTAGCCAGGCTGGGCCTCAAAACTCAGTGATACAATCTGTCATGCTCTCTCCAGTTCTCACATCCTTGTCCTCCTCACTTCTGTGCAGCTTATTCCCTGTTGTGACTATTCTCATCCCTTCCTCCAGGGTTCTCTCCCACCTGGACAAAGGGACATTGAAGCTGCTAGCTGAGAATGAGCGTCTGCTTTGCTTCTCTCCTACTTTGCAGGGCCGACTCCGGGATGCCTATGAAAGCAGTACAGCTAAGGTACTCATTTTAACCTGTACCTGACTCCTCTACTCAAAACTTCGGCCTTTCTTAGACTAGCAAAACACAAGGAATACCAGTGATTTAACCAAATAATTTGCAAACTTCATTTTTTTTTTGTGATTAAGGCCAGCTCTATGCGCCTGGGTGAATGCATAGAGAGTTTGTGGTTGACTTCTGAGGACTACTGGCTTAACTTTGTGATATGCTTTAGGTTTCTCTGCTGCTATCACTCCCTGCCCAGGCTGTCTCCTTTCAGCCAGAAACAGACAACCGTGCAAATTTCTCTAGTGACCGGGCCTTTCATACTTTCAAGAAGCAGAGGTGATGGGAGGGGAGGGGGGTAGTCGTTATTCTGTGGGACAGGTGGTGTTTGTTACCCTGGGAACCAGGAGCCTCATATTAATGAGGCACTAATAAAGCCCAAGGAATGGATTTGATTTCCCACTTGTGTTTTTAACTCCATTGTCCTTCTTTGACATAGATTGTACTCCACCGCCTATCAGAAAGCTGCATGTCATTTAATCTTAAGGGTCATGGGGTGAGAAGATGGATGAATCTACATAGGTCCATTAAAATAAATCTAAAAGGCTATAGTATATGCTTTGGAGTAAAACTAATCCCTTAGTTGAGAAACTGTCATCATATTTGGAGTGAACTTTGGGTGGATTATTATAGGGCATAGATTTTTAGCCCTGGTTGGCTAGGCATTCTATTGTCTCTTTCCTTAGGGATGTATTTTATGAGGTGCTCCGGGAATGGGAGGATCGGCATGAGGAACCTGGCTGGGATTTTGAGAAAGGCTTAGGTAACAGGATCAGGTAGGTACCCTTATTTATATAGGCTGTTTTTTCTTCCTTTCCTCCAGCAAAGAAGCAGTCCAGTAACTGGATTGGGGTATGATGGGAAGTGATAGTCTTTGGATTTTTGTCAAGACTAGTTATTGCTTCACTTTTTATTGACCTCCTGACCACTTGGATTTGAAAGAAGGACTCTTGAATTCATCTATTCATAGGTGACTCAATCAGGATTAGTTTAATTAACCCTTATTCCTATATGTGGGTTCAGAGGAGCCCTAAATACCTGGGCAGGATTCTTCAGTTAGCTTCTTTTATAGTTCTTATTTTTCCTTATAGGCAAAGGAACACTTATAATCATAACTTTTCTTGATAAGAGAGTTTAGGGGCTGAGCTATTGCTTGATTTAAACCCACTAACATCTTTATAACTTGTCTCCTAAAGGGCACACATGCAGAGAAGCGTTTTTTCTTTCCCACTTAGACTTTCCCTACTTCTTTTCATATTCTGCCTTTCCTTTGATCACTCCATAGGTCCATAATGAGTCAACTCTCTGCAGCCTCCAGTCACGGCCATTTTGTTCGACTTTTTCAGAAACAACTTCTTCAGGTGATGACCACATTACTGCCACCCCCCAGGCCTGGGGACTTAGCAGTCAGGAGATAGAAAAGGGGGTTGAGGTAATACTACAAGGAGCAGCTCGAATTTTAGGAAAGAGTGGTGGGTCCTTGGGAAGCCACAGCCTAGAAGCTGGGATTCCATCTCTACAGATAAGTTTAGATTGGAGAAGTGACCCTAACTCTGCCAAATTAACTAGGAGGTTGAAGCAGATGTAGAGCTGGTTATTTACCCTACGTTGACTAACATTGTGAGTTTTCTCTTGACTTTTACTATGCTGTTACCTTATGTCGTTATCTTAATTTCTTAGGTCCCTGTTTCTTCCAGTAACTGTTCTGTTTCTGACGTATTTCTGCTATATTTTCTTTCTGTCCCAGATGTGTCAGAACCCTTCAGGTGCTGGAGGAATGGCTTTGGGTGAGGCCCCTGACCCAGATGTGTTGAGCATGCTAGGTGCTGACAAACTGGGTCGACTTCGACGTCTGCAGGAGCGACTGGTGGCTCCTCAGAGTAGTAGTGGACCCTGTCCACCACCTACCTTTCCTGGTTGGCAAGGCTTTTTCCGTGACTTCATTTTAAGTGCCAGCAGGTGAGCATCTAAGGGGAAAACGCTTATCAACAGCAGAGTCTAGAAAAGGCTACCTGAAGTACAGAGCAGATACTTCTCCATTCTCTTTCATATATAAGATAAAGCATTTGTACTCCATGACCTCTAAGGCTCTTTTTAGTTTTTAATGCTCTGGGATTAAAATTCCAGTCTCTCTCAACCTCTCCTTCCTTCTACTCAAAGACATAGAAATCACTTTACCTCTGGAGTATTCTTACTCAAATTATTCTCCCCACTGTCATGTTCTTTCTTCCTTTCTAGTTTTCAGTTTAACCAACACCTTATGGACAGTCTGAGTTTGAAGATCCGAGAACTTAATGACCTTTCCTTGCCCCAGCACGAACCCAGTGATGAGGATGGGGAGTCTGATGTGGACCGGCAGGTAGAAAAAGACTAGGAATGAGGAGGAGGGAGAAGTGGGAAGAGAGTGGGAGAATTCTTCAGACTTTGGGTAGAAGACAGTTTTAGGGACAGAATTTCAGAATGTTGATGTTTAATGGTGGATTATAGACTTATCTTGACCTCATTTCTCTTGATCCTCCCATAGGATGAAAGAAGACAGTTTGCCTCAGTGCTGCTGAGTCTCCGCCTTTTGGCCAAGTTTCTGGGCTTTGTGGCTTTTCTTCCTTATCGAAGCCCTGAACCACCTCCAACTCGTGAGCTACAAGATTCAGCTCTGGCCCTCAGGAACCAGGTAAGTGAGGGACCTGATGGGTTGGGAGTATCAGTGCAGGGCTCAAGATGAACAGTTTACCTGAGGCTGTCACCCTCAATGGGTTCTTTAGATGGAGCAGAGTAAGGAACAACTGGGGCTTGCTGTCATTCTTCAGTAATGACTACCTCATTCATTTACCCATAGTTCTTTATCTGGTCCTCGCCTATCAATGATGCACACATTCTTCCCCCTCCCAGGTGCCTCCTGTATTGGATGTGCTGACTTTACTGCACCAGGGGTTACAGAACCACCAAGTGGTGCTCACCGTACCCTGGCTGGTTGAGTTCCTCTCTTTTGTTGACCACATTGCTCCCTTACTGGATTATTACCACAGCGTCTTCTCTCTCCTGTTGCAGCTATACCGGTGAGCAGCCAGGATACAGAACAGAACCAGTGGTCTTAGAATAGGATTTGGGCATATAATTCCCTGACCAGTTTTTTTTTTGGGGGGGGTAGCATTCTTTATCATAAGTCCTTCAGAGAACTTCCTTCGATATTATTTCCCTGTTATTACTAGCTGTATTTCTCTCCTTTCTTCCTGTCCTTTCTCAAAAGTGTGTTGCATCTGACTCTTTACATCTTCCACCCCCCCACCCCCCAATCCCCTTTCTTCCATCATTTTCCTCTAGGGTAAGATGATTTCTATACCCAATTGAACGTGCTTGTCATTCCCTCTCTAAGCCAGTTTCGATGAGAATAAGGTTCACTAGATTTTTAAACAGGTTTAAGGGACTGAGTTAGTATGGAGTCTCCTATGACCCAGGTCAGCTACAAAATCAAAAGGAAGACAAAATATATGATGACTAGAAAAATAGTGTCTATATTTGCTCCTAGGAGCCTGATCCTAACGGAAGAGAATAGAAGAATGTTTTTTCTGAACAAATTGCTGCTCCTTGCTGTGCTAGGATGGCTTTTCCAGGTTGGAACCAAAGACCTCAGATGGGAGCAAAATGTATCTTGGTGTTGGGAAGAAGGGTGCTTAGGGTTTTGACTATGGTTGGAACCAGAAATATGTTTTACAAGGGATAGCAGAAAATATCCTGTCAACTCACTGGGAACTACCAAGAAGTACATGTGAAATGTTCATCCTCTGAAGAACAATTGTATCTGCCCCGATCTCTTTACAGATCCCTACAGTTCCAGAAGACTTGTTCTTTTTGGCAGAAGGCCGGCTAGATACCTTGGAAGGAGCCACATTGCCCTTGGTGCCGGGTCTGGTGAGTGATGGGACTAAGGGGTGGCAGAAGGAGACCTCTTACCTAGTGAAAGAACCCAGGACTGGAAGTTAAGAGGTCCTGGATTTAAGATCCAGTTCTGTTACTTATGTTGACTCGGGGTCAGTCATTTAACCTGAGTCTCAGTTTCCTTATCTGCAAAACATAAATGGCTGTTTTCACCAGTCAGTGTGAGAGCATGATGTGTCCTCAGAGTAATACAGTGGAAAGAGCATTAATAATTTGAGAATCAGAGAACCTGCTTTCAAATTCTATTTTCTGTCTGACCTTAAGCCAATCAATATCCTCATTTATAAAATGTTTGACTGGATGTTCTTGCTTTCCTATCTCCCAGGACACATTGCCTGTTGTGGATCAACAACTTCTCTACACCTGCTGCCCTTTCATTGGTAAGCATCAGACCCTCTTAAAAGGTGAAATCCTGGTGATCCATAAGCAGACACTGACTGAAGCCCTCTGTGTGTCTGTAATTTCTAGATCTCCTAAGGTGATGGCTTTCTGATATCTTTCAATACCCTGAATTTATTACTTGAGGAAATGAGTTCCAGACTCTCAGCAATTTCCATAATCTTATAGATAAGGTGTTTCTGAGATGACGAGCCTTTCTCTTAATCCAGGAGAACTTCGGAAGCTGCTTGCTTCCTGGGTATCTGGTAGCAGTGGACGAAGTGGGGGCTTTGTGAGGAAAATTACTCCAACCTCAACTACTGCCCTAGGATCTCAGACCCCAAAAACATTCCAAGGGCTACAGGTAAGTTAGAGAATGAGGAGTAGAGATTACTAAAAGGAAAAATGAGTTGATGGGACCTAGGGTTCCTTTGTCTTGTTTACCCTCACACAGGCAGAGTTAGCCCGAGCCTTCTTCCACAACCAACCACCTTCTCTTCGAAGGACTGTGGAATTTGTTGCAGAGAGAGTTGGGTCCAATTGCATCAAACACATTAAGTGAGAGTCCTGAGCCTTATCTCTGCGATTCCCCCTTTGTCCTTCACTGAATGGGGTGGAGGGTAGTAAATTTTATTTTCTAACTAAATTTCCCTGAACTTTACAATCTAGGGCAACATTTGTGGCTGACCTAGTACGACAAGCAGAATCATTGCTACAGGAGCAACTTGGGGAGCAGGAACAAGAAGGGGGAGCCTCAGCCCAGCTTTTGGAGGCATTGTGTGATCAGATCTGCACAGAGGGAGGACAAGCCTTAACTCAAGGGCGAGAGTAAGAAACAGATCTGCACTTCTCTCTTCCCTCTCTCTGTCTTTGTCCCTTGTCTTCTGAATCCCATTCCTGGTGAGAATTGGCCTTAAGAGAAAAAAAAAATCTAAGCAGGGCAATGGAGGGCAAAATGAGTTAAGGTGGAGATTTTAGGCTCAGCATGAAAAAATCCCAAGACAGCCAGCAGAGGCAGGTGGTTATTTAAAGGAGCCACAGCCATCAGCTATGGAACTTTTCACACTTTTTCTCATTTTCCTTGGTGTTTTTTTTTCTTCCAGGACTTCCTTAGTCCCGGTAATTTTTCTTCCTTAGTTTCAGTAATCCTTACCCAGTCTCCCTTTCCATGTACAACTTTTTAAAGTTTCAGTCGTTGCTACATTTTAACTCAAATATAATTTGTAACAGAGGGGTACCAGCAGGACCTGGGTTGGCAAGTCATTTTCTTGTTGCCTTGACCACCTGTGGCTATGAATTGCCAAATGTCATACTGTATTGGGAGCCCTCCCATACACAAAAGTGTAAGACTGGGTACCAGTCTTTACAGGTATAGCCGTTTGCTCTCTCCTGTCAGACAGGAAGGAATCTCTAGACCAAGAACCTGTAATGATCTCAAACAAGACAATACATGTTCTTTTCAATGATCTCTGTACTCAGTCTCCTCCTCATTTCAGATTTTGCAGAAAAAAGGGCCCCGAGGCTGTACGGGTGCTGCTGCCAGAGGAAACTTCCCCAGCTGTATGTAGTGGGGGGTTCTGATTAAGTAACCTAAGCCACATCAGTGGGGCAGGTGGGGGTGGGGCAGGTGTGGGTTGGGGTAAGTAACACATGGGAGGAAGGGATCCAACCAGGATGCCAAAAACTACTCGAGAACTGCTTCCCTTCAGTGGAGAAAATTCCTTTGTTTTTGATGGTGATGTTGGTGATATGTGTCACAGGTCCTGAGGAGTGCAGAGGATATTGCTGTAGGGCTTGCTATAGAAAAGGCCTGTGCTTGGTTATCAGCCAACATCACAGGTAAAGTTTTGGGGAAGTGGAGAATTGGCCAATGTTCATACTCATGTGAAAAAACCTGGCTTGAAGGTTGGCTTAGGTGACTCTTCTTTCTTGCCTATAGCCCTGATCCGGAGGGAAGTAAAAGCAGCTGTGAGCAGAACACTTCGAGCCCAGGGTCCTGATGTAGCTGCCCAGGGGGAGAGGAGGGGCTGCTCCCGTGCCTGTGAGCACCATGCTCCCCTCCCCTCCCACCTCATCTCCGAGATCAAAGTACACAGCTACCCTTGCCCCATTGCCCCTCTCATTACCTCCATTCTAGTATTCAGAGATACAGCTCTCTCCCATTTCTCTGGGTTTTTCTCCATTTCTTCCATTCATCAGTGAACTGTATTTGAAAAGTTGCTTCCATAATTCCATTCCTGTTGTTTTTGTTGGGGGTCTAGAAGTAGGAAATGGAAAATACAGCCCACTAACCAGAATCACGCTACACAAATCCAAGGTACAAGTAAGAGTGTGAATGTTAGCAAAGGATCTAAGGGGACAGTGGCTAAGAAATGTGTTATTGTTGGGATGGAAAAGAATAAACAGATATGAAAAGGATTGGGAAATAGACTAAAAAATATTAGACTTGAAATTAGTAGGAAGAGGAGAAAGCTAGAAGGCCTTTAGTATAGACACATAGGACCAGCTGTTTTCTCACTCCAGAGAGGACAGAACAAGAGGGGGGAAAAAACTGAGTAAGCATAAGATGCCTGGAAGAATTTTCAAGAAATCCTTTTGTCTCCCCTATCCTAATAAAACTGCCCCCTGGGAGAATGATTAGTTTCAACCCTACCCCAGCCCTAGAATAAGGGGGGGAGGAGTTGTCTTCCAGTTCTGTAACCTTTTCTTTCCAAGCCACTGCTTACTGGCTACCACAGTTCTTGACCATTAGCACTATTTAGTGCAGGCAGAGGAGGACACAGGAATCGTTCTTGTGCCCCTTGTGATGATGGTTCTACTGCCTTCCTCCCTTCCTTCTGTAGGACGTGCTTGCTCTCACTGTGGGTCCTCGGGATCCTGAGGAGGGGATTACTCCAGAGCAGCTGGAGACACTCCTACAGCAGCTGAGGGAGACCCTTCAGTGCCGGCAGGTGAGATTGGACCCAGCTGCGGGGGTTGCTTTTAGTTCTGTTGCTTATGTTCAATCCATTTACTCCTCTTTATCTTCACAGTTCCTTTGCCCAATCTCTGAGCAGCAGCTTGCAAAGTGCTCTGTGGAATTGGCCTCTTTTCTTGGTATGGTGCTGCAGCTCAGGGAGGGAGGGAAGAACTTTGGATGGTTGCCTACCATGGATGTTCCGTGGAATGGCCCAAGGACTCAATTTTCTTAACAGTTGCTGACCAGGTCCCAACCCTGGGGCCTTCAACCCCACACAGACTGGAAAGGGGGGAAACCCTAGCACTTTTGCAAACACTCCTTTCACTCTGGCACGAGGACTTCCAAGTGCCCGTTCCACTGCAGCTGCTGCTCAGCCCAAGAAACGTGGGGCTTCTGGCAGATACACGGCCAAGAGAGGTGGGTTCCCCAGAGACTAAAGGCTTCCAAGGCAACCTAGGGTTCTACAGCAGGTGTTTCCACCTCTGTCCTTTGTCTTTTCCCTGGCGGTTCTTCTGATACCACTCTTGGGTTGCAGTGGGACCTGTTGCTGTTCCTGCTTCGGGGACTGGTGGACCGAGGGCTAATGGGAAGGGTGGAGATAGAAACCTGCCTGAGGAGTCTCCACCAGGCCTCCTGGCCCGAGGTAAGGGTTCCTGGCTCTGTTGTGGGGAGTATGAGGATGAAACGGAGGCCTGTTCCAAGTGTCACACTGGATTATTAGAGTAAAGAGCTAAACTGGAAAGAGAATGATTAGGTTGTCCAAAACCAATTGATAATAGCTGCATGTAGTGCTTATT
Source organism: Macrotis lagotis (assembly GCF_037893015.1). Lineage (NCBI taxonomy): Eukaryota > Metazoa > Chordata > Mammalia > Peramelemorphia > Peramelidae > Macrotis > Macrotis lagotis. The sequence continues at coordinate 203,512,686 of NC_133661.1, read as the reverse complement.
AAGTGCTTTAACAGATCTCATAACTTAAGAGGATAACTGTTATCCCCATCTTACAGATGAGGGAACTGAGGTGAAGTGATTTGTCCAGGGTCACAAGGTAAAATAAAATAGTACAGCTGGATTTGAACAAAAATCCCTGACTCCAGTGACAGACAATGAATGTTATCACTTAGTTTCCCAGTTTAGGACCATTTACATGCACCTCAAGCATTCTACTCTCAGGGAAGAAATTTCATGTCAAATATGAAGGAACCAAGGAGGATGATCTTACTCCGTCACTGTGAAATCCCTGGCTATTAAGTTTGAGGCTTGTAGTGTTTTCCCACCAATAAAAAAAAACCTTTTATTCCCATTCTATAATTTCCCCCAGGACTTTTCTGAGGAGCTAGCAACGCTGTCTTGCCTATTTCTGGCTGAGCCACAGGTACCAGGACCCAGGTTAAGAGCTTGTGAATTGATGAGACCACCTCGTGGGACTGTCCTGGCCCAAAGTTAGGGTCATTGTATGAGGTGTCCTCCACCTTGGAGCTCATGGTCAAAAAGCTACAGCCCTCACTTTATATAGTCTCAGTGAAGGAAGCAAGAGCCTGTCCTATAAGAAGTTGTCCACCTAATGGTCCTTACCAGAAGATGGAAGAAGAGAATCACCCTGAGCTGCCATAAGTAATAATAGGCCCAATGGGGAGTCTTCAAGTTTCCTACCCAGAGCTATCTTCAGGACATAGGTGACAAACTCTAGGAGCCCCGAAGGAAGGAGAGAGAGCTTTTATCACTATCGCTTGGACTCTTAAGTGGATACTGTCAGAGAGGAGCTAAACTGCTGCTTACCCAGAAGCTTTTTTGGACTTTTGTGGTTTTAGAAAAGCAGGAGACTGACTTCTTGCTTATATTAACTTATAGGAGGAAGATTTAAATAAAAATGTAGAGCTTTGGGAGTTCACCAGAGTATGCATAATGGATTCCAGCAACAGATCACACCTCACTCTATTTTACCAGCATGCCCAGTTTCAGGGAAGCCTAGGTGGCTGTTATTTAAATACTATCTATGAACCAGAAAAGGAAGTCCATGGGGGGAGAAGGGATTTCCTTTTTTTTTTTAATACTAAAATAAATACTTTGTCAAACAAAAGAGTGTTTAGCCTTTCCTATATGCAAGACACATTTCAAGACAAGAGGGTTATCCCTACTACCCACTGAGTGACAAAGAGTTGCTTTTGAAAAAAATGTCTCACTGCTCCAAACTCCATAACCCTGTGGGATTTTTGAAACTCAGTATGAGACCTAGGAACACCACTATACACTTTCAGATGGGCTAGGAGAGAAGTCTCCTTGGCTTGAGAGTTGGGGATCCTGACTGCTAGAAAAAAATCCAGAAACAGGTTGACGAGAGTTTTGATATTCTGACAGGCTTTGATTTGTACCATTACTGCTGCCTATTATTCCTACAACCTGGTCAATGAGCTTGAATTTCATTCTTGAATTATTTCTAATGGTTCTGACCAAATGTGGCCATTAGTCTAGTGGTAACATATTTGAAGGGTGACGAGGTGGTACATAAATAAGAATTTTAATCAATTGTTGATTGTATTGCTTGAAAAATAAAGTTTAAAAACAGTTTTAAAAAACCACATTCAATAATACAAATAACTTAACCTAGAACTATAGTAGAAAAGGGGAAACTGGAGGTGAGGCAAGGGGTCCATAAAAGTTAAAAAAATAAAATTTTGCTGCACTGTACAGAATTTGCCCTTTACTCACACACTTTATCCCCATTCTATTCCCAGTATAATCCTCTGATTCAGTATTGAATGAGGGGATATTAACAAAATCCCCCTCAACTTGGCCCTGGAAAAGTAGGTGAGGTCAGACTAAAGCTGGGATGAGAAAAGATGAATTCAACCTTTCCCATCACCTTCCCAGTGATTGAGGGCTCCTTGCAGATGCTTAATAAAAGCCTGTTGCCATAAAGCAGGATGAACATCTATTTGGGGGATATTGGTGACAGGAAACCAGATCATTGTCAGGGCTGACTTTTTTTTTCTGCTTGGGACAGAGAAGTCCGTTCCCCTGCACTTAACCTCAGTACCCAAAGTGAACATGAAGAAAGGAAGGGAAGGAAAGTTGAGAGAGGAACTAAAGAGCCTGGAGGATAGGATTCTGAACTGCCTGCCTGGTGAAAACATGTCTATTCTTCAAAGCCCTTTTCATTCTATCTAGTTTCTCAGGGGCCTCAGCCCCTTTTCCTCTTAATGTAGGACGCAGATTTAATGCCTCCTACTTTTCCAAGTCAGGAATACTGGCTTATATGGTCACTAAGTCTGCCAACTCACTAAGAAAAGCCCATTTCCCCACCTTTTCACCAAGTTCTCCCAACTCGGGTTAAATGGGGCCCAACCCTGTACCCATGGGCTATATGGCCCCAAAACCAAACAAGCAAAGCTGTGGGGGTGGCAAGGCAAGAAAGTGGAGCAGAGAGAGATGGGACCATTTATGAGACTCAAAATATGATGGCCATTGATGTAGAGGTACCTAGATCTGAAAAAGTGGCCCCTTCACTGCAATACCAGGGCCAAGAGGTTCAGGCCCCCCCTTGTTCTGCAGTGGGACCACATGTGGCAATGTGTTTATTTGCCAACAGCTCTTGGACTGAGCTGCTGACAACCCCCCATCCCACTGTCACTTGTTGCCCCTCATCTCTTGTGCTGCAGTAAGCTCCACCATTAATCTGCTACAGGGTCTTTTCATGGCCACCTTCTGGACCTGTCTCTCAGTAGAACCAGCTCTGTGAGTTTGGGAATTAGCTACTGAGGAAGGAAGCCAGGTTTGCTATTACCAATGGCTGTTGCTTGGCACAGTGAGTCAGCAGCCCAGGGGGAAGGCCTGGAGCCCCCAGTTCCACCTGAAATAAAGGCAGAGAAGAAAATAGATGATGCTAACACAAGTACCTAGGAGAGAATGACATGACTGTTCCACAGGATCCCTACATTGTATCTGAAGAAAAAAATGACTACACCCATAGCTTATACTACTCTTCTCTGACCCCTTAGCAGATTGTGCTGCTAAGGACTTAGATCCTGGAGGGAGCTTTCTGGATCCTGGAAGTAAGGGCTGGGCCAAACAACATTTCATCCTAAGGCCCCTACCTCCATGTCAGAGAGTGATGATGACGATGGTCCATTTTCCAAAAAAGTCTGAAAATAGCTATAGGATGCCTGGCAACCCCTGGGGAAATACTGAAATGTCACTTCCAAATAAAAGCCCCTCAACTATAGCAGACTTCCCACAGCCTTAATTAACACTTGGGAAGACAAGACTCCTTTGGGATTTACAGTTTTGTTTTTGTTTGTTTTTTTAGTTAATGGCCCAAGGTCACAGAAATGGCACCAGATACACATTCGCCAAGTCATGAAGTTACTGCCAAGACCCATGAGGCTGGTTTGAACCAGTCCCAAGCCATGGCCTCAGCCAGTCTTAAGTTCCACCCCCAAACTGATGAAAGATGTGAAGTTGCTCACCTGGACCATATAAATGACTTTAGTAACTTCCTTCCCATCCAGAGTGTGAGGCTGCAGGATCCAGGCACTGGGCAAGATCTCCCCCCGGATCCTGTTCCTGTTGGGCCGGGGCATTGACTTGTCATACACGGACTGAACTACTATAATGGTCAGGTTACCCTGGAAACAGAGAAATGTAGCCCAGATGGCAGGTGAGGGTTCTCATCTTGGAGGATGCAGCTTGCCCAATCCCCAAGACTCGCCCATACCCTCCATGCAAACTCACTTCTTTGGCTTCACCACTGACGCAGCAGAAATCCCGGGGTTGCTTCAGGCAGTTCACTGAGCTGTTGCTGACCAGGTACACTACAAGGGTGGGAAGAAGAAGTCAGAAGAGCATCGAACCCTCTCCTCATTCTCCCTTGTCCTAGGCACTGGATCTAGAGCTTCCATATTTCAGAGACCACTGCTCTTCAGTTGGAGGCACCCTGGAGCAGTGAATAGAGAGCAATTGAAGCTGCAGGCAGGAAGACCGACCTGAGTTCAAATCCAGCTTCAAGAGACTTTCCAAGTTGTGTGATTGGGCATTGCTTTGCCTGTTTGACTGTTTTTTCATCTGTAAAATGGGGGTAAACACACCTACCTCCCAGGGTTGTTAAGATAAAAATGAGATATTTGAAATATGCTTTAAGACAGGGCTTGGCCCATATGTGAGGGGCCTATTAAATCCTTGCTCCATTTCACCCTCCCCCCCTTCAGCTTTCCTAGATTTACCAAAAGATTAAGAAAACAGAAGATCCCAGAGGCACCTGACTCTGCCCTCCCTACCTTCTATTCTTCATCCTTGTTGAATTCCCATCTTTCCCTTCTTGCTCTACAAAGTGTAGCGGTCCTTAGTGACCAATATGTTAAGCCACACCCTAGCCTGGGGCTTACCCAGTTTGATGGAGCTGGTCACCCTCTGGTACAACTGGGCAATCTGAATGGACTTGTCATACAAGGTCCACAAGGTAGGATCCCTCACAGCTGCCCAGACTCGAGGCAGTGGCTGAGGCACCACCCTGGCCCCCAAGAAACCATGCCTGGTAGCTGAGGGAAATCCCTTATAGTATATTAGCACACCCTTTTCTTCACCTTGGTACCTGAATGAGAGGAGAGAGGCAAGAGGATGGGGAAGATAGAGGAGGTCATTCAAAATAGGTCCCAGTAGATCTAGGCAAGTTTCCTTAATGAAGGTCTCATCTCTGTGACATTTGAAAAACTGATCACATTTATAAGAGACATCCTTCAATTGATAAGTGATCCATTATTAGAAAATTCTAGAGAGAAAAAATCATGCTAACAACAGCCATATAAAGAAATGCTCCCAATCACTAATAATTAAAAGAAGTACATCCCTATCATATTAGCAAAACTGACAAAAAAGGGAAATGACAAATGCTGGAGGGGCTATGGGAAAATAGGCCCATCCATGTGCTTGCTGATTGAACCATGAACTGTTCTAACCATTCTGAAAAGCAAACTGGAATCATGCCCCCCAAAATCAATAAACTTCTCATGCCCATTGTCCCAGTGATACCTCTAAGAGATCTTTCAAGAAAGAGAAAAGGAAAATGAATGAAAATATATCTATCAGTTCTTTTTCTGATGACAAAAAAAAGGAAATGAGGAAAGGGTGCTGGAAAATTGGAGAAGAGTCAAACAATATATGGCATTGTGGATGGAATGTACAAGAGAAATGATCAAGGAAAAGATTTCAGAGAAGGCTTGAATGAACTGGTGCAAAGGGAACATAACTAAGAAAATCATGCTTACTATAATAACAACATTGTGAAAAAAATCTACTTTGAAACACTTTAAAGGAAGTGATCAGTGAAACAACAAACCATGAGAGCTGACCAATGAGGGAACATGTTACCACTCACTTCTTGACAGAGAAGGGTGGGCTCAAGGGGCTGAATAAGAAAAACATTTTTGGATATGGCCAACATGGAAATTTGTTTTTCTGGATGATTATTGTAAAATATTTTGTTTTTCTTTATTTTTTTTCTTTTGCTGAGGAAGAGGGGCAGAAAAAGGTGTGACTGAGAGTGATAGAGGATAAATGCCAGTTAAATGAAATAAAACCATATTTCCAAAATTATGAAAATGGACCCTAAAGGGGTATTTGAGGACAAGATAAGATGGAATGGTGGGGTCATGGGGACAGTGACATGGGAAGCTCAGCATAGGGAAGTCACAGGAACTCACTTCCAACCTGCCGCAGCCTGGCAGCTGAAGAGATTCTGCAGGTTGTCCGAACAGGCAGCCATCACCTGAAAGTAGACAGCAGCCCCATGAGTCACCAAAGCGCAGACCAATCTTCAGCCCCATGCAATGTGGTCACATTTCCTGGGTATCTCTTAACCTTTCCCATGTTCTCATTCCTCTCTTCTAGGGGAAAAAAAAAAAAAAGCCTAGCAGCTGAATACTTACTTCATTCATCATGCTGGCCAGGATGTGTTTGACCAGATCTTGGTAGAGAGTAGTGGGGGAGGAAGAGAGGCAGCTGTCTGAGTTTGACTGGATGATGAGGGACTTCCTAGGTCTGTCAGAGGAGAACTGTTGGTTTTCCCCTCGAGGCTCTAGGAGAGAAGGAAACACTTAAGGATGAGGGATGGCAGGTGGCAGGGCCAGGCCCTCTGGAGCAGGGAGCACCACTCCTTCCTTGGGGAGTCTCAGTAAAGAACCCTCAAAGCTGACACCCTTTAGCTTCCCTTCTTTCCTACTTACTGTGACCTAAGTTCTGTGCAAGCCCGGTCAGGTAGAGCTGATGGTTTCTCACCACAGAGCGGCCCCGCACAAGTGCTCCAACAATCTCTTTGAAACCAGATGAGTTAGCGTTCCCCTACAAGACAGACATGGACCCCAGAAAACCCTCAGAACTGGAGGGAGGAGGGCATGTGGCTAGGTGGTGCATTGCATAGAGCACCAGCTCTGAAGTCAGGAGTACCTGAGTCCAAATCTGGCCTCAGATACTTAATAATTACCTAGCTGTGTGGCCTTGGGCAAGCCACTTAACCCCAATGCCTTGCAAAAAAAAAAAAAGAATTGGAGGGAGGAATCTGACTCCAACCCCCACCCCAAAATTCCACCATAATTATTCACCTGAAATGACCCAGTTGGGACTTTGTCATTTGGATTGCTGGGATCTGATGGGGGTGATACAAAATGGCAAAAACTCCTCTCTAGCCCCAAGCCCCTATGGCCAATACAGATCCATGTCTCTTGGCACTGACCAAACACTCCCTGAAGCTTTCAAAGATAGTCTCAGATTCACCCCAACAAATGGCTGGCTGAAGTGACCCATTGGGGGAAATGATCTGTCAACTCTCCCTGCCCTTCTCTGCTATTCTGACGAGGAGTAAAGGGGGCATGGGGAGAGGTGGCCTTGAGGTGGAAAGCAAGAACAGGAAGGCCATTAAGGAGATGGACAGGACCCTTCACTTCTGACTGATCATAATGGAGAAAGCCATCATTCTGATTCAAGGCGCACTCTCCCCCTCATCCTCAGAGGCATCACCCAACCTCTTTCCTGAAGCCATATCTAACAGTCTTTTTTTTTTTTGTCCTGACCATCTGACTGACATTGCTGCCCAACTCCCTCTCTCCCTCTCTGTGCTCTCTGACTGTGGTTTCCAAGGCAGCAAGGAAAAAGTGGGGAGTGGGAGGGGATTGAAGGGTGGGGCAGAAACTGTACTAGAAGGCAGACAGAAAGCAGCTAAGACCCAAACTCAATAGTATGGCTTAAGAGAAACGTTTGTTCATCTGCCTCCCCAAAAGCCATAAGGCAGAAACCTAGCCGAATCAGTGCCATTCCAGGACAGTGCCTGGGCATTCCTCCTGCCTGGGTTTGCCCACCCTCTTCTTCCCTGACCTGCTTCTCTGGAGGCTGAATCTGGCTGGCCAAGGTTAGGTTGCTGCTATCATAGCCAGAGGTAGGGCTGGAAGAGAGGCTGTCCATGGAGCTGGTACACAGGGTGCTCACACTGACCAGGGTTTGCAGCTTTGCTTCTTCCTGGGGAAGGAAGGGCACTGGTCAACCTCCCCCACCCCCCGCGGAGCTCCTGCCCCCACAACACCCCCAGGCCTCCATCAGGTGGGTTAGTCAGGTCAGGGTGGGGAGACCAATTCAAGGCATCAGAGAAGGCTCCCAGTCACACACACCCGCTGCAGCTGAGAGACAATCTGCTGACGGATGCGCTGCTTTTCCTGCTCAGCCCGCTCCCGCAGTCTGTCTCGGGCTCGAGCAATCTCCATCTTGGTCTCTTCCCTGGCCCGCTGATAATCTTGGAGCATCACCTCTATGTCAGAGGGCTGGTGGCTCCTGACGTCAGACACAGGCTCCAGGTTCCTGAGGGGGAGAAAGATGTGCTCCACACAGGGAGGAAGAAACAGTCCTGACTCAGCGCCAGGCAAACCTAGCTGGCACTGGCACTGGCACACAGGAGCAAGAGGGTATGCCAAGCCCGTCACACAACCAGGAAGCCAGAGAGCCCACTCCCCTCCCTCTGCACCTCGGCCCATTCCAAGGTAGTTTTCTGGTCTCGTCCCAGGTCCAGAGAGCTTCAAAGGAGCTTCAAAACCTGAAAAAAACAACTTGGGGCCCCTAATCTAGTTGACCAGAAACAAAGGCTTGAAGAAAACTTGGGAATCCTAGATCCAAATTTGGGTTCCCAAATCTCTAGGCTAAAAGTGAGGGAAACAAAGCCCATCTGGCTCCACTTCGTCTTTTTTTCAGAATAAATTCCTCTTCATTTCTCTTTTTGCTTCATTTATTAATATCTCCTTTTCTCATTCTTTTCTTTTTTCATATATATATGTTATACTTCATGTGGAATATTATTATAATATGAACTATGCATACCTTATACACATATGTGTGTGTACATTTGTTTATCTTTATACAAAAACATCTCCATTTCCATCTGCACTTATACCTATACCTGGAGACATCTCCAGCAGGGGAGAGGTGTAGGGTCTAAGATCAGGAAGACTCATCTTTCTTAGTTCAAGCTGACCCCAGACACTTACTGGCTATGTGACCCTGGGCAAGTCACTTAACCTGTTTGCCTCAGTTTCCTCATCTGTAAAACAAGCTGAAGGAAGAAAAGGCAAATCACTCCAGTATCTCTACCAAGAAAACCACAAAGAGTCGAACACGACTAAAATGACTGGGTAATAATACATATACATACCTATGTATGTATGTGTAAGCATCCACACACAGACACCCCCACAGTCCTTTCTTACACCTCTCCCTTTCAGTTTGCTTTGTCTCAGAGACAGACCAGAGATGGCCTTTCAAAAAAAAAGAAAAAAGCAAGCAAACTAATCCTTCGGATCCTACACTATGGCCAACATGTAAACCCCATTTCCCACCCTGCCTCCCATTTTCAACCCTTCTTGGCCCTGACTCTGGGCCCATCCTTGCCTAGTGGTCTCCACAACATCTTTTCGAAGCTGCTGCAGATATTCTCGCCGACGACTAGGTAGATCAGGGTCTCGGTTGAGTCCTTCTGGGGTAGGCAATAGGCTGAGATGCTTCATAGGGCTGTGGCTGCGGGTCCGGCGGAAGTTCTGAAGTCGATCTGACCGCTCTCTCCGAATGACTTCAATGGTCTTCAAGTGCCTAAGGTAAGATGGGATCAGAGTCATCTGGCAGTCTACAGACTCCTCTATTTAAAAGAAGGGTTAAGAGAATGGTAAAAGTTGGATCCACCACCCCAGATAAGAACACAGGATTCTCCCCAAAAAATTCCAATTTTTTAAGAGTTTCCTTTTTTTTTTTTAACTGGATCTCTGTTTTTATACAGTTTGAATGTTTGAATGGTAAACCTCTTCTTGCCTTCAGTTGTGCCTTCACAGGGCTTATCTTTTGAGGAATAATTTCTCTGCCTCCTTTCTATAGTCCTGGGAAATGTCCCAGTCCCCTCCTTTACCCACCCTTCCCTAGGCTATTAATTATTCTCATTTGATTTTCACAACAATCTTGTGAGAAAGCTGTCATTTTTTTTGTTTAGTTTTTGCAAGGCAATGGGGTTAAGTGACTTGCCCAAGGCCACACAGCTAGATAATTAAGTGTCTGAGGTCGGATTTTAACTCAGGTACTCCTGACTCCAGGGCCAGTGCTCTATCCACTTTGCCACCTAGCCACCCCTTAGAAAGGTGTCATTTTACAGATGAGGAAACTGAATTTGAAAGAAATTAAGGTACAGGGTCATAAAGTTACTAAATATCTGAAGTCGGATTCAAACTGAGTCTTCCCTTGAGTCTTAACGGCCATAGTACAAGGAAAGAGATTGTGATTTTATGGATAAAAGGCATATTGGTGATGACTTTCCCTCTCTACCAATACAAGACAATTCTGCAATTTACAATATTAGATAATGATTGCACATGTATAAACTATATCAGATTGCTTGCCATCTTGGGGAGGGGGAGAAAAATTTGGAACTCAAAATCTTATAAAACATGAACATTGAAATCTATCTTTACATTGTAATAAGGAAAAATAAAATACTATTTACAAGAAAAAAATTGTAGTATTTGAGTCAAGCAGAGGTGCCACAGGTAGTCCACAGATTAGTGTGTGGCCCAAACCAGTCTAAAATTTAATTAAGAAATATTTAACAAAATAAAAAAATAAAACATTGATAACATTCTATTTTGAATAAGAGGCCTTAGAAATGGTTTAGTGGCCCCATTTGACACTAATGGCCTTGCGCCATAAATAAGTGACTTGTCCATCCAGGACACAGTCAGGATGTCAGAGGCAAGCCTTGAACCCAGCTTTTGCTCATCCCAGGATCAGCTCTCCCATCCAGTACATCATGCTATCTTGTCTGACTTACCGAAAGTGCATATCCTCCTGGTGTGGCTTCATTGGGGTGATGGGAACCAGGGCCTCACCAGTCCCACTCTGCATCACTCTCAGAAGTGCATCAGTCTCTCCAAGGCCATAGAGAAGCTTGGCTTCAGCCAGCTCCACACTGAGGGGTGGGGTCTGTCGCCCTAGTTCCAAGGGGACCCCAGCCAGCACCTGCACTTGTTCCCTCTGAAGTTGTTCAGGCACCTGGCTCAGGTGCTCATGGGGCTGTGCTGGCTTCTCCCCCATCCCCTTGGTGTTGGTGTTGTCAACATTTGTCATTTCTCTCACAAGGATGGTCCCCTCAGTCCCCTTGATGGAGCTTCCCTGAACCCCACACCAATTACTAAACTTGTTGTGGACAGGAAGGTCTCTCAGGCTATGATACTTGGACTCGGAAGCATGGACTTTCTGGGTACAGGACCTCAGCAGGATCTCTGATTGGGTGTCCCTAGCTATGCTGCTAAGCCCTGGAGCCACACTGACTTCGGAGATGGAAAAAGGGCTCTGGCAGTGGCTCGGGACCGCCCCCCAAGAGGCAGCCTCCGACGGGAGAAGGGATTTCAAGGGCCCTTCAGAGGATGCAGCACCAGTACTTGTCCTCTTCTGATTCCAACTTGTACTCTGGCTAGCTAGCTGAACCAACTTGGGATTGGCCACCTCTAAAGCCACTTCTGCCACAAAGTTACTGGTGTTTGAGGCTTCGGACTGACCCTCAGTAGGGCTCAACTCTGTCACAGGCAGGGACAGGTACAAAGGTCTCTCCCAGGAGTTGGGCTTTTTCCTTCTACCAGCCAGTTGTTCTTCCCAGGCCAGAAGTCCCAAGGAAGCCTGCACCTGCAACTGTTGAGGGTGATTCAATAGTCCTGCAGACATAGAGGAGTTTCCTTGAAGGCACAGGCTCCGCTTTAAGGTCCCAGAGAGGTCAGATGAGGGGAAACCTTTGCTTAACTTCTTTTCTGTGGACTTTCCACTATCTCCAGAAATATTCCTAGTCTCCCCTTCAATGCAAGTTTGGGAAAAGTTGTTCACTGTGATCACCTGGGCAGCTCCAGGCTTCTGGTGGTGTTTAGTGGAATGAGAGCAAGAAGCTCTGTGACAAGTAGGGTTCAAGGAGGAGGAGGAAGAGGGATCTTGAGGGCTGGCACTGAGAGTCAGGATAGGGGAGGAAGCCCTGTCCACCAACAAGATGCCCCTATAGCCTGCTTTCTTGTTTCTCTGGGCCCTGGATTCACAAGTTGATCCTCCCTCCTGAAGAGAGAAGCCTCTGAAAGAGGATGAGGTGCATGAAGTTAGTGGAGTGACAGCTGTGAAGTAGGATCCATCCATCTGGCAACTGGCATTTGGAGAGGCAACAGAGGAATCTTGAGGGCTTACCAGGCTATCCTGGGCTAGGGAGTATTTTTGAAAATCAAAACTCTGGTGGGATGTGCTTGGGGATTTCTGTGGAATGGTATAGTCCCTCTGGCTACCAGAGCTGGAAGAAGTCTGCTGCTTCTCACCTGTGCATTCAGGCTCCTTCTCCTGAAACACTGGGGACTGGTCCACCTTCTCCTGAAGCACCAGGGGATGGTCAACCTTCTCCTGATGAGCATCCCAGGCATCCATCACATCCAGAGAACCATGTTTTGGAGCAGTCACATTTGCTTCCTGAGGATTGGTTAACTTGTTGTCCATAGGACAATGGAGGGAGACATCCTTTGGAGCTGGGTCCATCTCATCGGTCTGGATACCCACATCCACAGTGGTCTGAGTGCTGCTGTCCATTGTCATTGCCTTGGTGGCCTCTTCCAGGGCCTCAGTCTTAATGCTCCACTCCCTCTCAGACATCCCCTGATGGGTGAGGTTGCCCAACAGTTCTGAAGTGTTGTGCAAGAGCTGTGAAAGATGCAGTGACAGGTTATGCATACTGGTCCATGTTGCTGGGGGTGGATGTGACATGAAGTCAGAAATCTCTGGATTCGGGTGAGTGGCATCTACGGGATCCTGACAGGGCATGAGAACTTGCTGCAGCTGAGTTGGAGCCAGAGTCACCATCCCCTGCTCACAGGTGGCTACACTGGTCTTTGGACAGGACTCAGACTTGATGGGGAACTGCAGCCCAACATCATTCACCTGCCTGGAAACCTTCCCCTGCTCTGTCAGGGCATCCTCATCCTGAAGCAGTTGGCTTTCCTCAGGCAGACCCTTACCTATCATGTCTGGGGTTCTGGCTGAGAGAGTTGTTATGAATCCATCTGAGAAATCATGGTGGTTCCTGAAAACACCAGAAGTCTTGCACTCTTTCCTTTCTTCTTCTAAACCCCGAGAATCCTCAGTGCTACTAAGGGTGCAGGAAAGCCCATGAGTGCTAGCATATGAACTGGGGTGGGAATGGGATGGGTAGCCCGAAGTGTTCAAGCCATTGTCTATACTGGAGCAACAAACAGCTCCCTGTATGTCCGGATTCCATGAAATTTGACTGCAGATGTCATCACTGGCACTGTCAAGAACATATTTCTTCCAGGCTATCTTCCCAGGATCCCCCTGCTGACAGGATTGAAGGAAGGGACTCATACTGTCAGATGTGAATTGCATCCCATTCATGTTTGCTGGTGTGAAGCAGCCTTTTTTCCTAGGATGGTTATTATGCTCCTCTACCACGATATCTGATGATCCACCTTCTGTGACTGACAGAGTCAAGAGAGCAGAAGAGGTTGGGCAGGGAGCAATGCCAGACTTTGAGGGCTGCAGACTAGGGGGTTCTAAGCTATAATTTGATAAAGCTGTCTGACCGCAATCAGCAGATCTTGGAATTTTCCCCAGTTCCATCAGCAGCATCATTTCAGATTCATTTGGGGAGAGGTTACTAAGGTACAGCCTCTCAATTCCACAACTCTCCTCATCTTCTGTGGGAGAAGGAGGTTCCACACTCATGTTTAGCTCCTGTAGAAATCTGGAGGAAGTCCCTACAGAGAGCTTCAGGGAAGAGAAGTCTTTCAGAGAATGCTTAAGGTTAAGGGGAAAAGCAATACAGGGGGAAGAGTCGAAGTGAGAGCCAGTGTCCAGATCATCCTGTGAGACTTCTGGCAATGAGCAAGGTCCCTGGGCATCAAAAGTTCCCTCATTTCTCTTTGAAAGAAAACTACATCTTTCAGGCTTGCCATCAATCCTCAGGCTATCTCTGCATTCCTGGGGGCTAGCTTGGCCATTGGTTCCTGAATAATCCTGATTTCTATCCCTCACTGTACTCCCAAAATTGTTTGAAAGCTGCTCATTCTCCTGCAGATTGTCCAGAAGGTTTCTGAGGATACACTTTTTACCTACTTTTGTCCTAGGGTACGGAATAGGAACACTCTGATTTCTGGAATTCTTAGGAAATGGTTGCCCTTCGGCAAAGTGCGGAGACCCTACTCTACATTCATCCTCAAGAATGCCTTCGTTTACATGTTTTGCTTCCAGTCTCCCAGCTGCTATGTGGTGCCCTGATTTAGCTACAGAAGGGAATTCCCCTTTATTTTGACTAACTTTGTGCTTCTCTTGGATATTCTCCAACTTCTCAAAACTGGTCCTGGCAGGTAAAGGAGTCATTTCCGGTGTGATAGAGGCTGTCTTCTTAATATCTACTCTCCCAGAGCTTTCCATACTGAATAAACCAATGTTGGAAGCTTCTAGTCTCAATTTTTGCTGGTCTTCTCTGAGATTCAGGTTACATGTCAAAGCTATTTTGGGCCTTCTTGAATGACAGCCTAGATTGTGCTTAGAAGATACAAGGAAAACCGGAAGCATGGTGTCTGATGCAGACCGGGAAATTCGCTTCTCAGGATCATTATTTCCATAAGACAGAGAATTAAGAAAAGAAGGTGAATCGATCCTAGTAGTACCTTGAGACATGCATGGTGGCCTAGAAGGAGATGTCACCACTTCTTCCTGGGATGTTGATGAGATAAATATAATGCTGCTTTTAGGATTCTCCAGGTTACTTTGAACCATGCTTTCTTCTGGGCAGTTCTCCATCTTGCCAACAAATTCTGAGGTAAGATTCTCATCGAGGAAAGTTGATCTTGGACATTTATTACCAACACCATAGGCCATAGACTTCCCAGAGTGAGAAACCCCTTTCATTTTTGGGTACTGTGGCAAGGTACCCCCTGGACTGCCTCCCTCTACTGTTCCAGGAACCACCATGTTTTGTTGGTGACTTGCCCTCCTTTCTCCTAATCCTGGGGAATGGACACATCTTGAATGAGCATGAAGACTCCCTGACTGTTTGATGTCCAAGGGTGCCACAGGACTGTCAAAGTTTAGTGATTCCTCAGCCTCAACCATGTATACTTCACAGTAATCTGGCTGCTTTCTGACATGAAAGGTTTCTTGGGACATCAAATCAGGCCATATAGTAGTAGAATTCACCATTACACAAGACATTTCAGCCTCTGATATCCCAGATTCTGCATGGAGAGGGGCATCTTTCCAGGAAGATTGAATGGAAGCACCCCAATGGTTTTGTAAGTCAGCCATTGTCTCTGAAGACTTGTCCAAGTCTCCACCACACAAACTCTCACAAGCTATGCTTTGGGAGCTGAATCCTTCCCAAGCCCTTCGGATACTCTCCTTGCTCCCTAGGCTAGTTCTCTCCACTTCTGAATGTGTCCCTATCTGTTTAGATGACAAGGCTTGGCTCAGTTCCTGATCAATTACTCTAAAGCTGTTGGAGATGGCATGGAGAGAAGAGGCAATCGGTTGCTGCGGTGGTGGCTCATCCATCTTGTTCTCCTTCAAGGCTAATGGGAAAAGCAGGTTTCCTGAAGCCACATTACCAGGAGAAGGTGATTTGATAACTTCTTCCTTTCTGACTGGGCTTTTTGAGATGACCTGAGGATCAAAGTGTTCTGTCAACTTCTCCCCTGCTGTTTGCATATCACTGGCTTTGCTAAAGCCTGGGTTAGCCATGGTGCTAAAGGACAGTGTTGAGTCATGCTCTGATCCTCTGCCAGGGACAACAACATCATTCATTAAATCGAGAGCATCTCCCACAAACAGCTTTGCCACAGGATTATTCTTATCAGGATGCTTTCTTGATGCAATACCTGGAAATGTCTCCTGGATGTGCCTCCCTCTTATGACTTTATTTTGCATAAAACATGATTGTGACTCATCTTCATCCTGGGATCTAACTAACTCCAGCTGGTCTCTTTGATTGCAGTGAGGCTGCTTAGGGGTTCCAGAAAATGCCTCAAGCTCTAATAGAGTTTCACTGTAAGACAAGATAATCTGCTCATCAGTGCTGTCCTTTAAAGATTTCCCATACTCCTCTGAAAGACTAGTATCCTCCACTGTGGTCTCTGTGTTCATTTTTGGATGCATAGATGAATTGGCAGAAGCCTCCGAAAACCCTGATGACACCCTAGTCACTTTAGGCACGATAATCTGTTCATCAGTGCTGTCCTCTGAAGACTTCCCACCCCACTCTGATCGTCTGGTGTCCTCCACTGTGATCTCTGCATTCACTTTTGGATGCGTGGATGAATTGGCAGAAGTCTCTGAAAGCCCTGATGACACCCCTATCAATTTAGGCATGATAATCTGCTCATCAGTGCTGTCTCCTGAAGACTTCCCACATTCCTCTGAAGACTTCTCGCACACCTCTGATAGCCTAGTGTCCTCCACTGTGATCTCTGCATTCACTTTTAGATGCATGGACGAATTGGCATAAGTCCCTGAAAGCCTTGATGACACCCTGGTCAATTCAGGCACAAGAATCTGCTCATCGGTACTGTCCTCTGAAGACTTCCCATACTCCTCTGATAATCTAGTATCCTCTTGTGTGATCTCTGCATTCACTTTTAGATGCATGGGTGAATTGACAGAGGGCCCCCAAAGCCTTGATGAGACCCCAGACAGTTTAGACACAATAATCTGCTCATCAGGGCTGTCCTCTGAAGACTTCCCACACTCCTCTGAAAGTCTAATGTCCTCCGCTGTTGTATGTAGGTTCACTTTTGGATACATGGATGAGTTGGCAGAGGTACTCCAAAGTACTGATGAGATCCTGGTCAGCTTAGGCATGATAATTTGTTCATCAGTGCTGTCCTCTGAAGACTTCCCACACTTCTCTGATAGTCTAGTATCCTCCACTGTGGCCTCTACATTTGCTTCTGGACACATGAATGAATTGGCAGGGGCACCCCTAAGACTTGGGGAGACCCGAATCAGTTTAGGCATGAGAATCTGTTCATCGGTGCTGTCTTCTGAAGATTTCCCACACTCTTCTGATAGTCTAATATCCCCCACTGTGGTCTCAACATTTGTTTTTGGATACATGGATGAATTGACAGAAGCTCCCCAAAGCACTGATGAGACCCTGGTCAGTTTAGGCATGATAATCTGCTTATCTATGTTGTCCTCTGAAGACTTTCCACATTCCTCTGATAGTCTAGTATCCTCTAGTGTGGTCTCTATATTTGCTTTTGGATACATGAATGAGTTGGCAGAGGATCGCCAAAACCTTGATGAGACCTTGGTCAGTTTAGGCATGACAATCTGCTCATCGGTGCTGTCCTCTGAAGACTTCCCATACTCCTCTGATATTCTAGTATCCTCTATTGTAGTCTCTACATTCACTTCTGAATACATGGATGAGTTGGCAGAGGGACGCCAAAGACATGGCGAGACCTTGGTCAGTTTAGGCATGATAATCTGCTCATCAGTGCTGTCCTCTGAAGACTTCCCACATTCCTCTGCTAGTCTAGGGTCCTCCACTGTAGTCTCTGCATTTGCTTTTGGATACATAGATGAGTTGGCAGAGGGCTCCCAAGGCTTTAATGAGACTCTGGCCAGTTTAGGCATGATAATTTGCTCATCGGTACTATTCTCTGAAGACTTCCCACACTCCTCTGATAGTCTAGTATCCTCTATTATGGCCTCTGCATTTGCTTCTGGATACATGGATGAGTTGGCAGAGGACTCTTGAAGTCTTGAGAACTTGACCAGTTTAGGCACAATAATCTGCTCATCAGTGCTATCCTCTGAAGACTTCCCACACTCCTCTGATAGTCTAGTATCCTCTGCTCCAAAAATATTTGGTTTTGGATACATGGATGAATTGATAGAGGGTCCCCAAAGCACTGAGGAAACTCGTGTCAGTTTAGGTATGATAATCTGCTCATCAGTGCTGTTCTCTGAAGACTTCCCACATTCCTCTGATAGTCTAGTATCCTCCACTTTGGTCTCTATATCTGTTTTTGGATACATGGATGAATTAGAAGAAGTCCTCCAAAGTGTTGATGAGGCCCAAGGCAGTTTAGGCACAGTAATTTGCTCATCAGTGCTCTCCTCTAAAGACTTTTCACACTCCTCTGATTGTCTAGTATCCTCCACTGTGGTCTCCACATTTGTTTTTGGATTCAAATTGGCAGAGGCTCCCCAAATCTCTGATGAGGAAGCCTCTTTTCCCTCATTACCTGCTGACAAAGAATCATCCAGTTCTATGGCAAAATCTCCAGTTCTCCACAGCTTCTCAAATATTTGAGATACTTGGAGTTCACTGTCTTCCTGCTGGTGACTGGCTCTCTTCTCCAATGGACACTGGTTAAGTGAACTGGCTCTTTTCATCTTTCTTAACAAGAGCATTTCCAGCTCATGAGCATTTCCTAGGTTCAAATCATTAGGTGTGATTCTGCTATCTCCTCCCTGCTTTTCTAGGAGTATAGCAGTAGCTGATGCTTTAATTTCTTTCATAGAAAAGTTGTCACCTGAAGGCTCATCAGGGCTGCTCTCACCACCATTGGATTGACAACTGAGGTCAGATACCATTTTCAAACCAGAACTCTGACAAACTGAATGCTCTACGAAAGAGTTTTTGCAGCTAACACTTCTGAGAGAGCTGTGGTTTCTAGCTTCTTCGTTTATTCGTTGCTGTTCTTCTCCTCTGCCTTCTGAGGGGATGGCGATTTGTGTTTTCAGAAACTTTAGTTCTGGCTCAGAGTCATTGGAAGAAAGGCTCACTGCTTTTGTTGACAACTTGAAATGCTTTTCTGACAGTTGTGGGTGAACAGAAGAAAAGATGATGCTGCCTGTTTCATCTTGAGTGGGAGCCACTGGGTGGCATTCTTGGCTTGGCAATGAATGTGCTGTCTCCTGAGTGCAAAATCTGCTCATATGCATGGTTTGGCTTATGATAGGTAACTCTTGGGCCAGTGGAGTTGAATGGTTTTCTGTTTGCAGGGTCTTTCCCTGCAAGGTACTTGATTCTTGATCTATGTCACAGACTCTTGGTTCTTTGCACTTGGCCACTATCATGGTGTTAGTTGGGTTTTCAGCATCCTGACTTTCCTGGAAATTGTCCTTGGGCTGCAATTCTGGAAAAATTTCTGTCCCCTCAGTGGCATGACTTTGGGGGTTCAGTTCTGAAGCTAAGTCCTCATTGCAGCTTTCCTCAGATCTTTCTTCCTGGGGTCTCAATGGATCAATTCTGACCAATGGCTCCACTATCTCTGGATTTTCAGGAGCATTCCCAGGTTTTTCCTGAACAGTACTTTGTGGAAACCTCAGGAATAAATAATCACTAGGGTCCCTAATCGACATTTCAGGTACAGGTAAGAGAGTATGTTTTCTTTCAAACTTCTCCTCTTCAATAAATTCAGTGGACCTGGTAAGGTTTGGTTTGACGTTCTGGGCCTGATGACTCTCCTGAATACAACTGTTGACTACCTTGATTCCTTGGGTTTCAATGCCATCTCTGAAGTCATTTGGATTCAGAGTGAAATGGACCTTTTCTTGGTCCTTCCTATCCTTACACTTAGCTCTCCTATAGGCTTCTGCCATATATAAGACACGAGGGTAATATCTTTGCCAGGAATCTATTTCCATGATGCTATCTTCCAGCTGTGATACACTACTAATCAGCCTGGCTATTTCTTCAGAATGATTAGTAATTTTATCTGAAGAGAAAGCATGCTTTCTTCCTCTAGACATTTCTCCTTGAGAAGTGGATGTCACTGCTAAGCTCCCAGGTTCCTTGTTTGCAACAGGGCCCTCTTCCTTGGAGGACACAGCTGGCAGATGGATTGAGGCAGAGTGAGGCATGAGTTCTTCTGAGCAATCCTTAGGATGCAAAACCACTCCAAGAGAAACAGGTTCAGTTCCTTCCTGTGGGTGGGACAGGATTTCATCCTTGTCCATCATCCCTGGACTCACACACCTAGAGTGACTAGCTGAACTGTGCTTTTTGGAAACCAAATCATTCTCCTGCATATTGACTCTATGTTGAGTTTGACTTAAGCTGGCTGTTTTGTAAATGAAATTGGAATTGGGTTTAGAATGGATCTGCCCTTCGAAATCTGGTGCATCAAGTCCCAGGAGGTAGCCTGCTGGCTTCCCTCGCATGTCACCTTCATTCTGCCTATGTTTGTGGTCTCCTTCTACATTAGAGTTAACAGGGAGATGTATTGCCACCCCAGAATCACTAAATGGAATACTCCTAGGAGGCTGAGTCTGGCTTTTTTCCTTAATCTTCAGTGATGACTGTGGGTGTTTGTCATTTAATATTCCAGCTGGTTTTCCTGCCTGACATATTCCCATGCTCTCCAGCAACAGTCTACTGTGAGTAGAAGAGAGAGGGACAGAAGTGTTGTACTTGTCCATACTTTTGGGGACCCAAATTTCACTAAGTTCTTTCTTGGTGCCTGGACTAAAGGATCTCTCTGCCACAATTTGCTGAGATGATGTATTATTAGGGGTATTTAATAAAAGCAACAGGTCACTGTCCACATTTCTGAGAAACTGAAAGGTTTCTGCCTCTGCCCTGCCAGTGGATGGTTTTTCCTCCCCCCACTCTCGGTAGGCAGGGATCTCCAAGGCCGTTTCTGTCAAGGCATCTCTACTTTCTAACACATAAAATGATTCCAGAGGATGGGGCTGCTCAGGGGATGGAAAAGGAACCCAGGGTGGGAATGGTTCAGAATCTGTAGGCAAGGACAAAGAAAAACTCCTTTCTCTGTCAGTTTCTTCATTTGTGTTCTGTAGAAGCTCTGCCTTCATCACTGGCTGCGAGAGAGCCAGTTTGCTGGGCAGATTCTCTACTTGCTGGGCCCAGGCTGTAGGACCCTGATCTTCCTTAGTGCTCATGGGGCTGCTGCTGTTGGATATATCCCTCAGGAAAAAGCTTTCATCAAAGGATGATGCTGACCCTGTTCTCCTAAAGGGCAGAGGCTGGGGCTGCTTTGCACTGACCTGATGTGTTTGGTCCATGCCCTCTATCATGGAAGCTGAAACCTTGTTTTCCATTGCAAAGACCCAAGCATTTTCTAACCCTGAGTCTCCCGCTTCTAAGTCTGTTAAGGAACAGCTATGATGAGCATCTTTTTCAATCGTTCTAAAGCAAGTTGAGAGGTCATCCAACTCAAAACTCCCACCATCGCGTTCTTGCTCTGTTGTCAATCTCCTCATAGATAGCAAAGAGAAGGAAGGATCATTGAAATCAAAATCACCAGGCATCTCGGGACACGTAGGGAAGAAGGAATCCCATCTTTTGCCAGATGTAAAGGGCAGGTAACTTGTGTCCTTCTGAGAGGAACTGGAAACTTGTGTGTTTTTCACTGTGACCCCTAGGGAAGAGTGAGAAAATTCACATGGATATTCAATAACAGGCCTGCCCTTTCTAAAGGCACTGCCTTTGTGAGACAACAAAGATGCAGGAGCAGCTGACATGCTAGAGGTGGGAGAGGTATTTGAAGAGACAGGGCTGCAGTATCCAGCCAAGTTGGCTAGGCCTCTACCCTCATGAAATGACTGTGAGACAGTCACATCTGATCCGGATTTGAGAGGTCCTTGGGATCTCCATGTAGCCTCTGAAGATACATCCAAAGAAGGAGCTATACTCCCCTCATTGTTACTGTTGGGGACTGGGTCCAAGCCTTGGAGGTGACTAAAACTGCATACCTCAGCAGCTATCTCAGGGACAGACTGTTGTAATTCCTCTACTTTGACTAGGGCCTTGGGTTTCTCCATGTCTTGGATCTCTGGTTCCTGAATATCAAGATTCATCTGTGAGTGTGTATTGACTTCTTGGGAACCACTGAAATTGTTCCCTGAATCACAAGAAAACCAAGAGTCCATGGAAACCAATGAATTGTTTCTTGGCTGTTGTGTCTGTCGGAGGGGTTTGCCTTCATCTGTTTCTGTCTTGAGCTGGAAAGCCAGATAAAAAGAACCACTTGGCTGTGGAGTCCTATCAGGTCCTGTTGTTCCTTGGTCTGGGGCCTGGAACTCAAGTACCTCCTCCTGGCATGCTGTGAAGGATTGGGAGCTCTTCACTTGCCAAAAGACCTCAGCAGGCATCTCATCTGATGAGTGAGAAGTGGACCCTTCCTCAGATTCTTCCCTAAAGGCCTCTTCTTCATTGTTTAGGCTATCCAGAGAAAAGGTTCTCACCTTGTTCCAGCATAGTCCATTTTCAGGGGGAGCCAAGGAGGCCTTAGGTGAGGTCACCAGCCTAAACTCACTTTTCTCAGAGGCTTGGGGTGGGGAGGAGCAGGGAAAAAACCTCCTCTGTGTTCTATTCCTTTTTTCCATCAAGGAATCCTGAGACATCTGGCTGTCATCACTTTCTGAGTTCTCGGGTTCTATGCAGTATGGTTTTGGCTTAGGGGCTTCCTGCTTTTGTGATCTGATCAGGGTCCTGGTACAGACACAGGAGAGGGAATCCATTGAGTAGGTACTGTCGGTTTCAGAGAAATCTTTCTCATTTTCCTGTGACTTGTTCCTCAAGCAGGAGGTGGGTGGATTCAGGATGTTGGTACACCAGGTCCTTTCATCATCCTGTCTCTTCTCAGGACTCTGAAGGGGCCTTTTCTGTTTCTCTTTCATGCCAAAAAGACAACCCCACGGCCATGCTGAGGCTTTGGTTAATGATGATGTGCTAGGCTGCCACTGTTCTAAAGTCCAAGCAGCCTGACACAGACTATTTGTTTGAACCTTTCCACGTATGACTGATCGCTTGGTTCCCTGAGAATGTGGAGAGCTGCTGCCAATCACTCGGGAGTTCCGATTTGTCAGGAGATCCCCTTCTCTTTGGCATTTACGCCACGATGGACCATGGCTTCTATTTGGCTTTTCTGTGACTATTTCAGGACTGGGAATGGGGGAATCAGGTTTCTCCCTCATTTTGATCTGCTCTGTTGACTGGTTTACAGAGACCAGGTTTCGATGTAACCATACTGGATACTTGTTCCCATCTACTTCCTGACTCTTTTGGTCCATGGCAGAAGCAATCTTGGGGCTTATGGAGGGACTAGCCCTTTGGGCTAAGGTGTCTTCCCCAACAGACGCTTTCTTTCCCTCACAGACCTGCCACAGGTCTGGGGAGCAAGTGTCATTTGATGTTTCTGTAGGAACAGAAGAAATTTGAAGAAGATATTCCTCCAACTGAGGTTTCTCTGGTGTGTAAGGAACAGTCTCAGCTGATAACTTGGCAGGATTTTCACACTTCAGAACACTGAAAATACAAAGAAAACCATCTCAGGATATTTCAGAGGTCCTTTACAAAATCCATCAGATTGAAGGGTAGTGGTCATAATAGGATCATCAATCTGGACCTGGAAGAATCCCTTGGGGTCAAGGGAGAGAAGACAGTTTGATTTGTCCCACAGTGGTTAAAACTAAGCCAAATCTCACTGTCCACCTGTGCCTTCAAGAAAGGATCATATGTAGAAAAACTTTAGATAAGTAACAGAGAAAAGCTCTCTGATCGTGTGAGAAAATACATTAGGCCTCCCAACTTGCAGTTTTCTATGTAGAAAAAGGAGTGAGTCCCAGAAGGCCTAGAGATCATAAAGATCAGGGAAGCGGGAGGGTCATCATCATCCTCATCCACTAATATCAACTAAACACCAGCTAGGTACAATGTACTGGGCAGCGAAAGAGGTCCCTGCAAACAGATATTTTAAAAAACAATCCAAAACACTGTGTCTTAAGGAAAATAAGGTAACAAACACTAAAGGAACTCAAAAGGAAAATGAGAACATGATGAGTTGGATCATTTGAGGAAGGTTTGAAAGGAGGAGTGGGGTCTTGAAAGAAGGGTAATGCTTAAATAACTGGGTAGGAGAAAAAGTAATTCTAGGCAGGAGAAATGATTTGTACAAAGGTCTAGTAAGTGGCAGGAATATGCATGAGCACATTCTGGGGCAATGAGTAGACAGAACAGAGTAAAGAAGCAGGAGGGAGGTTAGAGAAATCAACAGGGATAAGTTGATGGAGGTCAAAAATTAACATGGTGGGTTGGATCATTTGGGAAAGGTTGAAAGGAGGGGCTGGGTCTTAAAAAATGATGCAGGTAAAAAAGAATGAGTAATTTAGCTTCTGAATAGGGAGGGGATGTATGCAAAGGGATGTTTTAGGAAGTTTAATCTGACTACAGAATAAAGAATACATTTAATATAGGAAAGACAGGAGGCAAGAGATGAGTTAGGAAATTACAGCTATTAGTATAATCAGTTATAATGAGGGTCTAGACTTAGATGATAGCAGTGTCAAGGGACAGATGCAAAAGGCAATATGTAAGAAGGTACAGTAGTAGACTAAGACGGTAAACAGACAGGATTATAGTTTGTAAGCAGAGTTGTCCTCTAGATCTAAGAATCTTAAATTAATCCAGAAGTGGTGTATACACAATGAATGGTGTGGGGAAAATCCTGAAGGACAAAGAAGTCTACCTAGGAAGCTTTCACAATAATATAAGCATGGGATAATGGGAGATCTGGATTTGGTTTGCAGAAATAGAAGTATAAAGAAAGGGGTCAATTCTGAATGAACTAACTGAAAAAAATGAATATAGCTTTGAAGGGTGAGGAGACAAGACTGCAACCTTGCTTGGCAAACTAATTTGAATGGGGAAGATATTGAATTCTGTCCTGGATATGTTGAATTTGAGATAATGGAGGGATATCCAAATAAAAATTCCCAATAAAGAAGAGAAATTATAGGATAGGAGACAGAATCTGGGGGGCATTAGGATAGAGGTTATAGCAGTAGAAAATGGTTGTAATAGATGCAGAAGGGGCAATATGGGTTAGAACTAGGAATTAGGAACTAGGAATGGAGAAGGGTATTGCAGATGGAGTAGAATCACTAGGACTTGACAAATGACAAAATGGTGGAAGAATGTCAAAGATGATGATACCTATAGGATGCAATGAATAAGGCAGATTTTACACAGAAAACAATGAATTCCAGTTGGATAGGCTGAATTTTGAGCTTGGATGTGGCTAATTTGGAAATATGTTTCATATGATTTTACAAGTAGAATTGATATCATATTTCTTGCCTTCTCTGGGTGAGGGGATAACTAGAAGGAGGTAGAAAAGTCAGATCTCAAAAAAAAATTTAAATGAATGCTAAAAATATTTTTTTAAAAAAAAAAAGAAATTTTGAGGTTGGAGTTCAATGCTTCTTTTAAGATTTAGAGAATTATCTACAGAGAAAAGTTAAGTGAAGAAGAAAAATAGAAGTCAAAGCTTTGGAAATAGCCATATTCAGGAAGTAGAGGGAATAAAAGGAAAGCTAAGGAAGAAGCATATGGCAGGTAGAAAAAACAGGAAAAGCAACATTATGGAAGCCAAGAGGAGTTAGTTTCAAAAAAGGAAGGGGGTGACAGTGCTAAATAGGGAGAGTGGAAAAGGAAGAGACAGAAGAGGAAGAGAGGGAAGAGGTCATCAGTTTTATGATTCCCTTAGCACTGAATGGTTTCAGTAGAAGTGGTTAAGTTACAAACAGTTTCATCTGGAGTTATCAAGATGGTACCTAGAGAAGGACAAGGAAGGAAGAAATAAAGAGACAGAGAAGAGGAAATTATGAAGGACAGAGAAGAATTAAATAGTGATGATGGACTGGGAAGGGACCAAGGAACCAAAAGTTACAAGAGAATCAAGAATAGTCTTGTGAAAAGTAAGGTTCTGAGAGAGATGGAAGGATAATCAGCAAGGGAAATTTCAAAGTTCAGAGTCTTGCAAGTAGAGCAGTCTCATAGTGATCACAAGGTTTATAGCAGCAATTCATAAAATTTTTGGTCTCAGGACCACTTTATAGTCTTAAAAATTATAGTGGAGGGGCGACTAGATGGCACAGTGGATAGTGCATTGGCCCTGGAGTTAGGAGTACCTGAGTTTAAATCCAGCCTCAGGCACTTAATAATTACCTAGCAGTGTGGCCTTGGGCAAGCCACTTACCCCATTGCCTTGCCAAAAAAAAATTATAGTGGTCTCCAAAGAACTTTCTTCCTACCAATATCTACTATACTCAAAATTATAACATCTTAATATTATTATTATTTTTTTTAGATTTTTCAAGGCAATGGGGCTAAGTTGCTCCTTCCTCCAAGGTCGGTGCTCTATCCACTGTGCCACCTAACCACCTCAACATCTTAATAGTATTATAAAAAGTTTTGATCTCATAGACCCCCTGAGAAAGTCTGAGTCCACAGACTTCATTTTGAGAACCAGTGACCTAAGGTAGCACGAGCACAGTGAAGTGGGAATGGAGAGAGAGTTAACAGGAAATGTGGCTCATAAATATGAATACTGGTCCCTAAAAATGATAGTATAGAATGGATGGAGGAATGGAGGCTCTTGCTGTTGGGACTGAATCATTCTTCAGTCCTACATCCAATTCTAGGTGACTCCAATTAGGGTTTTTGGACATCATCCTTTGGAATGGAGCAGGACACACACACACACACACACACGCACAAAACAGGCACATCAGGAGAATTGAGGGTCAGGAAGGTGAAACTCCAAAAAGGGTCAGCTACAAAGAGGAAAGAATCACAACTTTTACTTTCAGATACCTCGCCAGGTAACCTTGTTGCTCTTTTACCTTTGTGAGGGGGACACAGGGAGGCCGCAGAGTCTTTGGTTACCCAAGGAACTGCTGCTCAAAGTTCTGCTGTTTTTTTGAAAAGCTGAAAAGGTGGCATCTAGCTCAGGGTCCAATTCTGCAGACTGGCTTGGGAGGTCTTCCCAGCAGAGGGTTTCAAGCTGTTCAAGTTTTTTCTGGGCTTCCAGGAGTTTCTGTTTTTTGACGATTCTTTCCAATTGAAACTTGACTTTCTTGCTTCTGACTTTATTCTCTGCTGCCCAGATAGCATTTCTCCAGAGCACCTGAAGCTGGACCAGCCTCTTGCGGTCCCCACCCAATAAAGCTAAGGATGTCTCTGACCCAGGCTCAATGTCATCCTCAGGGGAGATCCCAGAGTCTGTCTTAGCCAAGACATCATCCTGTTGTTGCTGCTGTTGCTGCTGCTGTAGGCTAGCCAGCCAGTTTTCCTCTCTGAGCAGCCACTGTTGGTCTAAGAACCAAGAAAACCCAAGTCAGTGCTGGTCTCACTGCCTGTCTCTGAGTCAGTCTCTTGGGTTTGCATATAGTGACATGCTTGTGCCCACATGGGAAGGAGAGGAAGAAGATTTCTGGCATCTTGGCTACTTGTTAGTCAGAACATGCAAAGAAGAAGGGAAAGATGCCCTAATTCTCAGAGCAGGGAGCACTGATTAGGCAGAAGCCAAAAGGGTGTGAAACCAGGGTCTCACCCAGGACAGGGGTTCTATACATCTATATATACAAGGACAAAAATGAAGGAGAAGGAGGTCAGTGCTTCTAAGATGGAATAGGCATTTTATTCATTTTTCTGGGGAAACTTTTTTCAGTTTTTCCCCCTCATAATTTCCCCCTACAACTCCTGAGACTATAAACAGAAAAGGAAGGAAAGAATAGAGCTTACCATAGAAAAAGGGGGGGGTGGGTATATGAAGGAATAAGAAGGGGAGAGAGACAACTTATATGATGGTCACCTACTGTCTTTGATCTGCTGGCTGATGAGGGCTTGTTCAAACTCCAGTTCCTGCTCAGCTCTGATCTGTTCAGCTAAGATATCTTGCTTTAAATCCTTGACAAGGCGTTTCTGTTGGCGAATCTGCATCCTGTGGGATGCTATTTGGCCCAGATGTTTCTGGTGGTATGCTTCAGGAATAACATCCTGTACTCTCCTGTCATAGAAAAGGCTAGGAATTTCCATGAGGAAAGAAACAAATCATCCTGAGAAAGAGCTACCTATATTTCAGGGGGCATTTTTCCTGGACCCTGGCTGCAGTTACTGGTCTTCATTTGTTCAAACTAGGAAATAACTGACTACCCCTGGTTGAGACATCCATAATGAGCCAGGGTACAATGAAGGTATTCACTTTCTTTCAGGAGGTTCTCCCTACCAAGTCTCCCCTTTGGAAGAGTCTTTGGTTTCAATATATTAGAGAGGGATTTGGAGCCAAGGTCATGCTGCCTGCAGAAACTGGAAGAACAAAGAGGAGGTAAGTTGGGTCACAAATAGATAGTGAGGTCACAGAACCAGCAGGTAGAACAGGTAGAACATAAGAGAGTAAGCAGGTAGTAGTCAAAACTGACTTATGAATTTTTTTAGGATGGAAGATTCAGTAAAAACAAGAAGTCATTTCAGTTAAGAAGAATAAGCAGTTAAGAAGAAAAGAAATAAAGTATTGTCTTTGGCAAAACTAAAAAAAGTGTTCTATCACTCTATCTCTTTCTCTCCTTTTTTCAACCTGGTTGTCCCTATCTTGCCCAGGTAGAAAGAAGGGGTTACTCTTTGACCTTCTGTTTTATTTCTGACCTGGGCAGGTTTGTTCCGCCTCAGGCAACCTGGGAGTCCCATGCTCATCATATTAAAGCCAAACTTAGTGCAAACACCCCTAAACTTGGAAGTCCAAAACTCAAAAGTCCACCAGCCTCCCCAGTAGCTGGAATTATAGGCATATACCATCATGTCCAGCTTTAGGCTCTATTAAAAAATGGTCAAATTTCAAAGACATTATGCTTCTTTTTGAAAGTAAGACTGGAAATGAAATAAAATTACTTTGCAGAAATCTTGTGAATTGTGAAATGATTCTTTCTCTTCTCCCCTCCTCCCTCCCCCCCGCCATTAGAAGGAGTTTTAGCTTCGTGGAGTGTTCATCCACTACTGGAACCCCTTTCCCTGAAACAAAAAATATATCTGTGACCTGAACTAGACAAAGGCAGTGACATAGAGACAGAAACATAGAAAAACAGAGAGAGAAACAGAGGGAGGGGAGAGAAGAGAACAAAGATGGGAATGGTAATTAAGAGGAGAGAGAAGGAGAAAGAGGAAGGAGAGAGAAAAGAGAGAGAGGAGAGAGATTTAGAAGAATACTCATATGTATGCAAACAAATTCAAGGAATCTTGGAAATCTAAGCTACAGGAAAGAACACCAGGTTGGAATTTAAGAGGCCAGGGTTCTTTTATGTCACTAACTCAGAATAAGTCAATTAAGTTTCTTCTTCTCTGACACTGATAGGCACTACTTCCACTAAGGATTTGGTACTATGGGGTATCTCCAAGACTATTTCAGTCCCATTGCCTAGTAATTTTCCTTTTCTCTCCTTGCAGA
Organism: Macrotis lagotis; assembly: GCF_037893015.1. Lineage (NCBI taxonomy): Eukaryota > Metazoa > Chordata > Mammalia > Peramelemorphia > Peramelidae > Macrotis > Macrotis lagotis. The sequence goes on along the minus strand of NC_133661.1, from coordinate 203,483,836 downwards.
AATGACATTGTAAAACCCTGAAGATAGAGATAGGGAAAGCGGGAAACTCAAGGTGGTCAGCAGGGAAAGAAGAGAAGGGGAAAAGAGAGGAATAAACAATTAATGTAGGACCAACTCTGAGCCAGGCACTGCTTTAAAAAAAACCCACAAATTTTATCTCATTTGATCCTCACTTCCTGTGAGGTAGATTCAGTCATTATTGCCATTTTACATTTAAAGAAACTAAGGCAGAGTCAGCTAGGTGGCACAGTGGGTAGAAGTATCTGAGACTTACTTGCTGTGTGACCCCCTGTGTAGGTCACTTAAACTCATTGCCTTGCAAACCACCCCCCCCCAAAAAAAAAGTGGAGAAAAAAACTAAGGCAGACAGATGTTGAGAGACTTGCCCAGGATCATGCAGCTAGTAAATTGTCCTGAAGCTGTATTTGAATTCAGGACTTTCTCACTCCAGACCCAGTGTTCTATCCCCTATACCACCCGCTGCTTCTATGAGTTTGTTAACAGAGCAGGAACTAGCATTGGGCAGCTCACTCTGGCACCAAGTTAATGGAGAGAAGGAAAAGAAACATTCTCTCTTGCTCTGCCAGAGCTGTCTTGGTCTGCCCACCCTGAGATCCTGAAATAATCCAAACCCTCCTTCCAGGGTCATTTTCCCATAAAATACACTTAATTTCTGGCTACTACTTGGCCTGGGGACACTTTATGAATTAACAGGGATAAAATAGCAATAGCAAAGTGACAGTCACTACTTTCTCCCACCCCAACAGCTTCTAAGACCGGATACCGTTTCTCTCCAAACTTGATGAAGTGAAATACCAGTAGGTAAACTCTGGTCTCCCATTTCCACTTTCTGAGTCTGCCTTTGGCACCATCATTGTGTGGTGTGTGTGTGGGTGTGTGTGTGTGTGTGTTTTGTTTAGTTTTTGGTGAAACAAATGACTTGCCCAGGGTCACATAGCTAGTAAGTGTCAATTATCTGAGATTGGATTTGAATTCAGCTCCTCCTGACCTCAGGGATGTGGCTCTATCTACTGTGCCACATAGTTGTGTCCAGATTTTCATTGCGGTCATCTACAAACCAACTCAATCCTGCTCCTTTCAAATTAAGAGCACAGCCTTCCCTTTCACCCCAGTCACTGCTTTCTTCAGATAAGCTAGCTTCTCAATTCCTCATCCTCTTAAACTCCCATGAACTTCTAATTCCAGACAACTTCAACACCCCTATTCTATTCCTAGGACATCTTCACACTTGGCAACTTGATCCTATTTACTGATTTCTATCCCTGCGAGTCAGATACTATTTTAACTGAATCCTTGGATGACAAAGCATGGCTGAGGTGTTTTTGGGTCATTCACCTTTCCTTTAAGCAGTATTTGGATCTCCCAAAGAAATATCAAGATGCCCTGATATGGAGCCTTATCAGAATAGCAAGAAACAGATACTACAAAAAACTACGATTTCTCTTAAGTATTAGGCCACCATAGTACGTATTCCAAGGCTAAGACTCTGGGGTTGAATTTTTTTCCCAATATCTGGGAAAAAGTACCTGTGATCATCTGTTTCTAGGCAAAAATCAAAATAAACTGAATCAACATACCAAATGCTCTATATTGAATGGTGGTACCTGCAGGATAGGGGTTATCTAGGTTACAATGAGACAAAAAGAAAAGTGAGAAGCAGTCAGTGGATGTGTTTTCCATGGTGCCAAGGTAATCACTCCTCAACTCTTAGATAAGTAGTTTACATGAATTTGAGAAATTATTTTTTTAAATCATTAGAGAAAGGCTCTCTGAATATCTATTTATACTTGGGGTTTAATTAGCTTTTTCCTCAGGCTCTCTTCCCTCTTCCACTCATGTTTTCCCTTCTGTGAAACTCTTCTTCTCCTTCCTCTTCCTCCTCCTCTTCTCCACTGTTCCCCAGAAAAGCACAGGATTAACCAGGTTCACTCTTTAGAATGAAAATCACCATCTTCAACAATAGAAATAAGAGACTGAAAGAGGGCTTTCTGTGGGGATCTGGGAGGGCTGACAAATGGGAGTTTGCAGACAACTGACTTCACTCACACATACAACAGAGTTGGAAACAAAACTACCTCTCAACTAACCAGATCTGTTGAGTATTATAGCAAGCACATGAAAAAATAAATTTGTACTAACCTTCCACTAAGGATCTGGACAGATCTCAGGGAAAATTCTCAGCTAACCATCCATTTGTGGGTCTATCCTGCCACCAAGAGAGTCGTAGCCATGATCGCAGTCCCTTTTCATTTATTAAGCTCTGGGTTCTCCCATTTGCCTTGTCATCTACTCCCAAGGCTCCAAAGGACTGCCCCTCCCCAATTGGAAAATGGCTAAAAAATGGTTAGACATAATGTAATGGAATATTACTGTGTCAGAAGAAAGGAAGAATGTGATGAATACAGAAAAACTCAGAAACATTTGTATGAATTGGTGAAAAGTACATATTTATCAGGATGGCCAGGATAATGTAAAGGAAAAGAACATGGGAACTCTCATAAAACTAATGACATCCTGACTGTGGTGGACTGATGATAAGACAGAATGTATCTCTCCCATCCCCCCCAGACCCCAAGATTCTAAAGGGAAATTAGGAGGAAAATGACAGTGATAATAAAAAAATCAATATCTACTTTTTTTTTAAGAGGAAGAGACAATTCAGAGGCAGAGACTCAATTCAGAGGCAAGAAAAACCATCACAGGGGCAGCTAGGTGGCGCAGTGGATAGAGCACTAACCCTGGAGTCAGGAGTACCTGAGTTCAAATCTGACCTCAGACACTTAATATAATTACCTAGCTGTGTGGCCTTGGGCAAGCCACTTAACCCCATTTGCCTTGCAAAAACTAAAAAAAAAAAAAAAATCACAGAAGAATATAAAAGGAAGGCAAGAAGCAAACACAGACAACGGACAGCTTTGGAAGTTACTTGTTGAATTTATTATAGACTTAAAAGGGAAAGCTGTATGTAGTGATATTCAGTTTTACACACAATCCTTTCTAATCTACTATATATATGTATATATATATATACATATATATATATATATGAAAATTCTCATTTTATTTGGTATCAAGTTCAATTTTTTTTAACTTAAAGAAAACAGAGCAAGCATCCTATGAGGATGAAGGAAACATGAAAAGCTGAAATAAGTTGAAGGAATAGAGGAAAAGAAAGCTATAAATGACTGGGGGGGGGTCTATGTTTCTCTCTGTCCACCTCAATCCACTCAGTCATTGGAGGAACTTAGTAATTTTCCACTCCCTTTCCCCAAATCCTGACCCTAATATGGAGCTGGGCCTCTTTTCATATTCTTGTGTATTTTGTCCAAATCAGTGACTGTTTGGGGAAAGAAAAAAATGTCCTTTCCCCTTTCCTCACATAAAAGTTACCATCAAAGAAGAAAGCCCTTCATTGCCCCACACCCCATATCATCTTCCCCAAGGATACATCTGACACTTTGTTGAAGGATTTTTTTCCCATATAATTATACCCACTAGGTAGGGAGAGGGGGATTAGACACTGTTCATAACTCAAGGACTCCTACCATTCAAGGAAAGGGAACCAGAGCAGACTTCAGCAACACATCCTGAGAATCCCGGGGCAGACACCCAACCTGGGGACCAACTAGGGACTAATTATGAAAGCCTCTGTTCCTTCATCATACTCCAGTTTTTCATATTTCCTGTTTTCTCTTGCCCATAGCAACCAAATGACAGTATCATGGGTTCAGGATTGGAAAGACTTTGGAACCTATCTAGTTCAGTCTTAACATTTTGGGAATTGAAGCCTGTGGAGAGGCTCTCCTTCTATGCTCTGGTGGAGATCTGAAAAAAAGTTCCTATCAATCTTCCCAGGAGCTTCCACTGTTCATATATCACCATTTGTCCAGCCTCTCCCCCAGCAGATCAAGTGATAAAAAGAAAGTGATGTTGCCAAAAAAAGTCTTGTTTGACAGAAAGTGGCCAGAGGGGAAACCACCAAGAGTAGCATCCCTTTGGAAGATGAGAGATAACAAAATAAGAGCAAGAAGATAAAATGAGTGTCTACTGGAGAAAGAGCTCATTTTATCTTCCTGTTCTTATTTTTCCATGTTTTATCTTCCAAAGGGATGCTACTCTTGGTGGTGGGAGTCGTGGAGCCCTAATGGTTAATGTCCTGGACCAGCCCAGGTCTATACTTTTACCTTGGTCTTTCTCTTTCCCAGGATATTGCAAAACACTGGATTAAAACTGCCAGGGCTCAAAACGGCTTCACGCCAGAAGGGCCCATTGGCCTCACCTACCTGCCCTCCTCAAGCACAGAGGAAATCTCCGGTCGGGGGTGGGCAGGGATAGCACCATCCAAATTCAACCACTCCAGAGAGTAACTGCTGTCCTCAGAAGAGATCTCTCCTAGCTGAGGACAAAAAGATGAAATGAAATGAAGAGGTCATTGCTCCAAGCCTCTGACCATCAATGCAGGGTGTGTCTGACAAGCTGAACTTATCCAAGGGGGATTGGCCAAGGGATGGAGGCCACAGAGGAAAAGACACCATGCTCTTCACCCAGAAAGAAGACTTACCAATCTCCTCTGCCGTAGCGTAGCAGCCTCTTCTGGGTGAACAAAACGGAATTTCTGCGTTTCCCCCAGAATTATAATAGCTCCTTTAGGAAAAAAGAAAGCAAAGGATTTAATATTGAGCCCTTACTGAGCGCTCTCTCTCTCTCTCTCTCTCTCTCTCTCCCCCCCCCCTCCCTCCCCTTCTCTCTCCCTGTCTCTGTCTCTCTCTCAAAATGACCCCTATTCCCTTTTTTTTGTTGTTTTGATTTTTTTGAGGAGCAATAGGGTTTAAGTGACTTGCCCAAGGTCACACAACTAGTAAGTATCAAGTGTCTGAGGGTGCATTTGAACACAGGTCCTCCTGACTCCAGGACTGGTGCTCTATCCACTGCACCATCAAGCTGTCCCTATCATTTCTCTTTCTTTTTTTTTTTGGACCCCTATAAAGACAGTACTATGGGCCATCCTGGTAAGAGAAGGCCTCCTTTGCTAAAATGAGAATAGCACTAGGTTGGCAAAAGCAGTTTACAAATGTTATTTCATAATTTATCCTCAAAACAACAGCAAAAAATAACATTTTATGACTGCTAAGTGCTTTAAAATTATCTTATTTGACCTTCACAATAAATGTAGGTGATTGGTACAACTATTTATCCCCATTTAATAGATAAGGAAACTGAAGTTAAGGGGTTAAAAATGACTTATCCAGGGTCACAAAGCTATTGTACATTTGAGGCAAGATTTGAACTCAGCCTTTCAGACTGCATATCCAAAAGCACTCTATCCACCAATCACCTCTAGATGCCTTGGGAGATCTGGTAAGAATTCAAGTAAATTCATCCAAAAATATGGGGCTAAGAGAAAATTTGATTCTCTCCACTCTAGGCCTCTACCACCAGGATTCCCTCTCCTACAGGCAAAGGAGAAATCTTCAAATCCAGGTGAATCTCTAAATCCTGTGTCTATTTCTTCCTTATTTTGGTCTAAATAAGGTGTGAAATGTGGTCTATGACTAGTTTCTGCCTTTTTATTTTCCAGTTTTTCCAGCAGTTTTTGTCAAATAGGGAGTATTATACCAGATAAACCTGGGTTTATCAGACTGTAGATTTCTATATTCATTTACTACTGCTTCTTTTGTACCTAATCTATTCTATTCTCTGTTTCTTAGCCAATATCAGACAGTTTGGATATGCTTTATAATAGTTTTGGATATGGTACAACTAAGTCACCCTCCTTTGCAATTTTTTTTCATTTAATCCCTCAATATTCTTGCCCTTTTGTGGCTTTAGATGAATTTTATGATTTTTTTTTCTAGTTCTGTAAAATAGTTTTTGGTAGTTTTATAGGTAGGACACCAAATAAGTAATTTAATTTAGGGAGAAATATCATTTTTATTATATTAGCCTGATAATGAGCAATTGATATCTTTCCAATTATTTAGATCTTGTTTTGTAATTGTGTTCATATAGTTTTTGGGTTTATCTAAATTCAGATGAATCTCAAAAAGGCTCACACTAGACAGAGTTCTCTTTTTTTTGCATTTTTCCTTAATTTTATTTTATCATTAACCTAACAATCATCAAAAACAATTTCAAAGTACAGAGGAAGTCAAAAGAAAGAATTATCCAGGGATTTCCAATATGTACATTTTAGTTTTGTAAAAGCAAAGTTATCAAATTTGACCTATATCAAAATTGACCTGTATATGTGCCCTTCCAAATTTATTTTTATTTTCTGCATTTTTTGATAATTTTATCTGCTTTCTTCATTTCCCCATCCTTTTTACTATCCACAAAATCAGCCCTACCCTCATAACACATAAGTCCTCTTATAACAAGTATAGTCAAGCCTAGGTCATGTCAACAAGTAATATCAACCAGAACAAATTCCTGTAAACCACAGATTGGCTGATCTAAGTTATATTTTTATTTATTCTGTTAAGCAATCCCCAGTGACATTGTGATCTGGTTCCTTGTGAGCAGCATTTGCAGATGGGAGAGTTTGACACCTCTTGTCTAGTCAAATGCATCATCAGTACAGTAGTTCCACCGTCTTTTCTGGTCAAGTTTACAAAAAGAGATTTTTCTTTTACTCTTGGAAAGCTTAAAAAAGGTCTTCCCATTCTCCAGAAAGTGCTTTCCAACTAAGAATTTCTAGCCATGCACAATTATGGCAGCCCAAAGAACCGAAATTTCCCTGTTTCCAGAATGCAAAGGAAGGGTCCACCTGACCTACCTTGTGTCAAGCGACAAGAATTGGTGACCTCTTGGCCATTGACACTGCAGCGGGCTCCCAGTGCAGGCTGAAGTGTGACCACACCACGAGCACTGGTGATGGTACAATGGTCTCTCTCTATCCACTGACCCTGAAGGACTGAGGAAAATGCTAGTCACAATGGGGCATGGAGTCACTTTATAGGGCAATTCACACTTTCCATGAGAAAATCTAAGCCTGACCTTGGAAAACCTCAAAGCAAGAGGGCCACAGATAGAAGAGAGACTCCAGTCTTCCTTTGAGGTCTAGAAATTGTTTCTACTTTGGGTCCACTCCCAACCATGCTGACTCAAAACCAAATCTCAACTAGCAGAAATAGGAATAAGCAAACTGGCTCCCAGGTATTCCAAAGAGTGCTTTTTAAGCACAAAGTTTTATGGATGCTTTCTCCCATCTTCATCATTCCTCTTTCCCTTCTCCCAGTCAATAGAACCTTCTCTTGAAACAAAAGAAAAAGCTAAGCAGAAGATACCAACATAGTGGCCATAACAGCTGAGTTCCCCCCAGAAGGTCCCTTCCCTCAGAGCATCCTCAGGTTCCACATGGAGGAATCCATCAAACACAGGAAGCTGGAACCTTTGCACCACTCTGAAGGCACAGAAGATTACACTGATGATCCTCTCTCACTTACCTATATCCTGCTCTCTGTCAGAGTCAATCCTTCCTATTTTCGTTGTCCCTTCCTAAAAAGATATAATAAAAGTTATCTTAAAGATAGGGAAAAAAAAGATGCAGACCATTCTGCCTCTGAAGCAAAATCTATGTGGCCTAGAATCACCTGAAACTTTCATGGACATCTCCTATTCACCCCAACCAGCACTACCATCTTTCTCTTTGGCATCTACTTATTCAGAAACCAAGAAGAGACCCTCAAGTCAAATACAGAGCTGTTCGGGTTCTTTCTAAACACCCCAGGATATGGGGGGAAGCCGAATCAGGTCAAAGCAGTCTTTCCATGGTGGTGGTGGAGCCAGAAGCCTGGTAGTTACCAAAATGGCCCAGAGATCTGCCCGTGCCCACCCAGCTCCAGGCCTCAGTCCCATGAGACCAGACAGGAACAGGGGACAAAACCTCCCACAAGACACTGTTCCTGTGGAGTCTGGTGGGAATTTAGTGTGAATGTGCAATTTTTTTTCCTTGCTTATGTCATTGATTTTAAAAATAAATAAAACTGATCTCTAAACACCCCAGGATATATCACCCCTGACAGATGGTGATAATTTCCTCATATGCCTACACTGCAAGCCTGTAGAAGATGAGTTTTTCATTTTCCAGTGGGAAACTTGGAAAATGATCTGTTCACTTTTTTTGGAAAGCTCAAAGGAGTCATGCATCTAGTGAGAGGGGCTAGAGCCATAGTTATATCATTCATCAAACTTCCAGCTCCAAAGACAAGTGGAAATGTGCCCCATTCTTCCTGAGAGGTAGGGGACTAAAGATGCCCTGTCTCTGCTTCAATTAAGTCATAGTTTAGAGAAAAACATTTCATGAAAATAGAAATCACTGGATTATTACCTTCTCACTGCTCACATGAAGCTTAACAGTCTAAAAAGAGGGTGAAGAAAAAGAAAAGAAAAAGCATCATCTAGAATGAGAAGAGAGGAAGAGTGAGAAAGAGGGAAAGACAGGAGTTAGTATGTACCAAGTACCGTATTATTGGGAAAGCTAGAGTGCACAAGATCCCCAGCTGCCTTTCACTTGATTTTTGTTTAAATTTTTAAAAATTCATTTGTGAACACTGTAATCTTTATGAAATCTTATGTTGAAAAAATACACCTGTCTCCTTTGACTGGAGATGTGCCTGCAGAGTCAACATGTGTTGGGACTGACCTTCCTCTTGTCTTTTTCCTTTTTAAATCCTTGTTTTAAGGGATGGCTCATTGAATTGATGGGATGGGAAGTGAGTCAGGGATGAAAATATATGAACTTGGCCTTTTAAAAATATCACTAAAAATAAAATTAAAAAATTTAAGTAAAGCTTTGAGTCCATTCTGGCTTTTTTTCCCAGGATGCAACAATACAATCATAGGGTTTCTGAAAAGAACCTGAATATAGCTTTTGACTATTCTGTCCAAGGAATCAACATTAGGTATTGTTGTTAGACAAACTCTTGGGGGGGGGTGAGAAAAAAGGAAAAAACCTAATTTTTATATATTTTTAACACAAATTTATTATGTATTTAAAAAATAGCAAGTTGTACATAATAGATTTGTAGTTCCATTGTGCTAGTTTCATTTTTTTTAATTCCACAATGTAATAGAAATTCTTTTTTATTCCACAAATTAAAAATGAAAAACATTTAAGAAAGAGTAAGGGGAACTAATATACGCAAGGCTGAAAAACCTCAAAGCAGAATGAGGTCTGGTTCCAGGAGAAGGTCTCTGCATCCATGAACAGCAACACAGTTCTTTGGATGTGTTGAGAGATACAAATACAAAACATGCTAAAAGAAAGATTTCCTGCAAGGAGAAAAGGCATCTGGAATGACCTCCTGTACAGGGTTTGTATAGCTCAGTGAGGCCAGAGAGGAGATTTTATAAACAAGGGATGCTGGGATCTCTGCCTTCCTTCAAGCTGAAGTGTATATCTGCTCCCCTGTCAGCTCCTAGGTTGCCATCAGGACCACAAGCCAACCATCAGGTAAAGAAATGGAATGAGACCCTGGGAAACTGAGTGAGCTTCATCAGTCCAATATATTAGGATGCTGGTTCCAAAGGTGGAGCATGGATACATTCACAGATTGCTTCCATAAGTATTCACATAGGAATGATCACAGGGACATTTCATCAGATCTACCCCTCTCACAACTTCGTTGAAAAGTCTATTTTACAGATGAGGAAACTGACACATGGAGATTAAATGCCTTGCCTAAAACCAAAGGAGTATTGGGGCAGAGCCAGACCTAAAACCCACCTATGACTCCAAGCCTTCCATTGTACAAGAACAAGAAATGTGCAACATATAAAAAGTTTAAGAAAAACTCAACCCCCTCAATTCTATAGAAAATCCCTTGAGAGGTTCCTGAACTAATTGGAATATATTCAGACAAGGTCATCCTAGCCTCCTTTAAAGCATCCAGATACTTTTATTCATCCTATAACATTCTACCTATATTTCTACACAGTTTTCATATTACTTCCTGCCTTCTTGGGGGACAACAATTATCAAGGACCAAAATAAAATGGAAGGCAGACTCTTCTGCTTCAAACACCTGAAAAACCCCCTCATTTAATCTCTAACCCACTACATCTGTGGTAGCCCTTTCTTTGTGATTCTGACTGAATGAGGAGGCACTGTGGGAATTTCACTGATATGAAATTTCTTCTTTGGTGAGAAACTCCCTCTACTAATGCAGTTTGGCACCTTCCCTGCAATTTATAGTCTCACTAATAGGGAGTTTTGCTTTAAATTATTGCACACATATAGCATACCATCTTAGGGAGGGAGAGGGGATGTAGGAAGAAAATCTGGAACTCAAAATTTTATTTAAAAGTGAAAAAATTGGGGCGGCTAGGTGGCGCAATGGACAGAGCACTGGCCCTGGAGTCAGGAGTACCTGAGTTCAAATCCAGTCTCAGACACTTAATAATTACCTAGCTGTGTGGCCTTGGGCAAGCCACTAAACCCCATTTGCCTTGCAAAAACCTAAGAAAAAAGTGAAAAAATTGTCTTCACATGTAATTGGAAAAAATTAAAATACTATTTTTTAAAATGTAATCTTTTTTCCCTTTATTTTTCCAATTACATGTAAAGATATTTTTCAACATTCATTTTTTATAAGATTTTGAGTTCCATATTTTTCTTCCTCCCTCTCATCCCTCCCCTATCCCTTGACAGCAAGTAATCTCATATAGGTTATACATGTATAACTATGTTAAACATGTTTCCATATTAGTTATGTTGTTAAGGAATAAGAACAAATGGGGGGAAAACTCATGAGAGGGAAAAGAATTTAAAGCATAAAACATAAAACAAGTCCCCCAAAAGTGACTTGGTGATGCTAAGGGCAACCCTCTTTCTACTTTACCTCCAAGAAAATGTGGTGAGGGGGTGGGGAAAGGTGGGGTGGAGGGAGGAATTACATATTGATTGTACCTCAGACCTTAGTTCAAGGAAAGTATAAAGCCAGGACAGTCAAATTCCCAGATGCCAGAAAGTTAGCTTCTTAAAAACCCTCTCTGGGATGAGATATCTCTGAGATTCTATACTGAAATCAGAGGCTTTGCTCAGCTCTTTGTACATGTCAGCTAGGGGAATGTGATTTATTTCTTCAGGGACAATGATAGCATTAGGAATCCATTAATAGGACTCAAAGCTTCAAATTTATTTATTTTCACATTACTATAATGGTCTTGTTGTATAAATCAACATACCCCCCCCAATAAAGTAGAGAAAGCTCAAGAAAAAATAAAGTGAGAGAAAAAAAAGTATGCTTCAGTCTGTATTCAGATACCATCAGCTCTGTCTTTGGCATGGATTGCATTCTAATCATTAGTCCATCAGAGAAATTCCTTAAAAAAATTTTTCCCCACAGTTAGTATTGTTAGCTGTATTTCTTTCCATCCTATTCCTCCCGACTCCCATTTATTCTGTTATCTCTCTCTCTCTCTCTCTCTCTCTCTCTCTCTCTCTCTCTCTCTCTCTCTCTCTCTCCTTTCACCCTGTCCCTCCACAAAAGTGTGTTGTATCTGACTACCCTC